>NC_060247.1:9537445-9906848 GCF_921293095.1 Ischnura elegans | reverse complement strand
AAAAACTGATTCATCGTGGCACCAAACAGTAGGGCAGAAGACGATCGTTGAAGGATGGGTGGACGCGAAGAAGAATATGAGACGGCCACAAATAAGTAAAGTAAAACAAGTTTTTTGGATGCAAAAGCGAAGTTGTATTTAAAAATGGAAAGGTAAGCAAATGGGAGAGCGGATTGAGTAGCTGCATACGACCAATCATCAAAATGATAACTTATGGTGATGATTATAATGAAACAAGTGAATTACAATGAAACATTAGAAGATAGGCAGATTTCACGTATAACAATCAGATAACATAACTGTAAAATTATTTTTCAGCTCATACAGTTTTATTCCTCTTACTTTCGCAAAGCAGAAAAATTACTCTCGTGACTGGACTATATTTTCTATCGATAACTAGGGACGAATGGTTATAATAACATGAATAAAATGGATTGCAAAAAAATTATGAACAAGTTTCGGAAACGTCGAACTGCATATTTCAAGAATATAGTGAAGCATGCAGCGAAAATGAAAATCAATATTCAAGGCAATCTCTTACTTGACAAATAAAAAAATGAGCAGTACTTTTGCAGTTTAATGGAGAATATTATCATTATTAGCAGGAAATGATAGAGGTGGCAGCATTTCCACGAATCTTATGTTAAAATGATTGCGGATCGTTAATTGAATTGAAAATAGTAAAGTTAATGGTTACCATAAAGGATACTTCAGAAGAATGGTAGGGATGGAAAAAATATTTAAAACTTATTTTTGATTTTATAATTTCATAAATTTTCAAGCATTGGCTTCCACTAGAAAATAACCGACAATACTAGGGATGAAAAGGTTTCCAAAATATAACACACTATCGACACGAGATATTTATTTCTCGCTCCAAATGTAGCAGCACAGTCGCCATATACAAACAAAACATCCTCAGGAAAATAATGAAAAAGAGCTAAACCATAATCAAAATATGATCCTTTCACTTTTTTAACAATTCGAACACTTCAGAAAAATAAGAACATAGACCGCAAGGTCAGACGAAAGGACTAACGGGGAAGACATGAGAAGAAATGTTTTTCTTACCATTTGGTGTGGGCAGTACACCATCATAATCCGAATTATCCTGATTTTTCTGCAAGTGGTATGTCCTTGTCCTCGCAGATGACTTGCGCCTGAAGAGAGATAAATGATAAAGATATTAAATTTCCATCATGGATTCACATAAAATCTATGCCAGTGCACTGAAATTCACTAGGACACCCTTGGAATACAGCCGTGCACAAATTCAATTCCAGTTGTACATAAAGGGCACGTCTTCTCTTTGCACGAAAAGATAAAAAGGTGTTTCGTTTTGATAGTGAGGCATAGGGAATCTAAGTTTTGTTTTAAGAAAAATACAAGGCAATTTTCTCGAATTAGTTTGGTTAAGTTTAGTTTCAGAATTAGTTTGATAAGTTATAAAAAATTGTAATCTCTAACCTGAAGGTAACTCATACATATGTTTCAATACATACTATAAATTAAACGCTGCATAAATTAAATTATTTTTGTAAAAAGAAATACATCTAAATTACAGTCTAAATAAACAAATTGTTTTCCTAATTAATCGATAATGTGGAGTGGGGCTCTACCACTGGCAAGAAATATTAAAATTAATTTTTACTCTTCATATAAGATTTATCTGTCGAGTTGATATTTAAGAAAAATTTACCTTTCAATTTATCAATGATATAAAAAGAACATAGATTCGAATTTCAGATTTCTGTAATAAAAGAATAAATAAGAATATTTCAAGAGGTCAAAGAAAATTCATGGTGTCAAAAATATAAAAGATTAGTTCTATTACGAAAAAGAACTTTTGGAAATACTTCAGGGAAATAATTGACTTTATCAAGTAAGTATGACAAAAAATCATGTTCATAATTTCGTTATGTTGCAGATTAGTAAAGTACTAAGAAATTCGGAAGCATTTAAAGCAATGAAAGGAGACCGATAATACAGCACACTCCCGATTATCCGGGCTAATGATGGGGAGAGACGGCACGAATAATCAGCATACACGGATAATCCAAACTTTCACTTAAATGTCTTGGGATGCTTATAATTCACGTAAAACAAACAATATATTTTTATCTATGCAGTTATTCTGTTATTTCAGAGTGCTTCTTAGGCTCATTGAGAGCTGTCGTCGCCAGTTCGCGATATTTTTAGCGGCGATAACATAGTTGACTCGTATTATTAATGCTCCATGTAAGGCCTGGTTTCGAAAACTACAGAGCGGTGGCTGTGTGATAACGGATACAGATAAGTGGATTGCACGAATGCTTCGAAACCACTGCTCGGCGTCTGAAACTACACTCTCAGACACCACGTAGTCGCGTCTCGCGCGAGTTGACCGGGTTGCAAGTGCTTCGCGACGCATATCCGTGATCAGGGAGCGCGGCCGCGCACTGCGAGGCTTGGAAAACAGGAACACGTTGTTCCCGTGAATGCAGCCAGCACGTGATCGCTTCGGTTTTACGGAGAGGATTATAAAGGAAATAACAAGCCCGAAGTATCCAAGCACTTATGCCGTAATTCCGATGATTTTGCGTTTTATTTTTTAAATAGAGAATAAAAATCATGCACGGATAATCCGCAACCCGGATAAACCGCAGCCGGATATTCGGGAGTCTACAGAATTGCAATATCATATCTGGATGAGGTAAGGCTAAATATTTCTTTAGACCTTGCGAATGATTCAAGATTTATTTATAAGAACACAGAGAAATAGATGATTGTTTCGTTCAAGAAAAAACTACAATTTTTAAGGTGCAGATTAAGCATATCGAATAAAAAATAGACGCACTATAGCATAGTAAATAAGAAGATAATAGTCTATGAAACAACTTACTTTGAACCAAATTGATTGCCGTGAACTCAATTCGAGTATTCGTGTAATACAAAAATTATATCATAATTTGCGGAATTCAGTTAAATAAAAGAAGTATCGAAATTATGATGCATAGAAAACTTCGGAAGAAATTAGTACAAGGGAGAAATTCACTGCGAAGCATTAACCAAACAGAAATGTAACATCCTGATATGGAATTAAATTTAGAAAGAGAAGCAAAAATTGGCACATGTGAAAAATATGCCAATAATTTGTTCTTACCGATTCCAATGGCACCACCAAGAGAATTTCTTCGTTGATACGTTCCTTTTTTCTATTGTCTGGTGGTCTTGCTATTTAGATGTCTTCATTTCTTCGGCCACATCGATGTCTTGAGACTAGGGAAAGAGCGGGTTAGTACACACAAGGAAATTAATTGACCCTTCTCCCAAGGATTTGCATACGCCCCATTACAATATACGGGAAGTCACCATGTCACATGGAGGAAATTACCACTTTTCCGTCCAAGTGACACAGTTTAATCCCCGTGTACTGCAATGGTGTACAGCATATGCGAAACCTCGGTTCGACACAAAAAAACTATAACTAACGCAAGCTAAAAATCCTAGCCTTACTCGACGAAATGATCACGGCCCTAAGGGCCCAAAAGCTAACCTAGTTTTGAAGCTGGGGTCCTCTTCACGTGAAGGTCCGATGTCTTGAGCCTGGGGAGAGAGTACATACAAGGAAAATAAATGACCCTTCCCCCAAGGAATTGCATACGCCCCATTACAACATACGGGAAGTCACCATGTCACATGGAGGAAATTACCACTTTTCCGTCCAAGTGACACAGTTCAATCCCCGTGTACTGCAATGGTGTACAGCACATGCGAAACCTCGGTTCGACACAAAAAAACTATAACTAACGCAAGCTAAAAATCCTAGCCTTACTCGACGAAATGATCACGGCCCTAAGGGCCCAAAAGCTAACCTAGTTTTGAAGCTGGGGTCCTCTTCACGTGAAGTTCCGATGTCTTGAGACTGGGGAGAGAGTACATACAAGGAAAATAAATGACCCTTCCCCCAAGGAATTGCATACGCCCCATTACAATATACGGGAAGTCACCATGTCACATGGAGGAAATTACTACTTTCCGCCCAAGTGACACAGTTCAATCCCCGTGTACTGCAATGGTGTACAGCATATGCCAAACCTCGGTTCGACAAAAAAAACTATAACTAATGCACGGGCCCAAATTCATCGCGTGGTCCCCTTGTCCTGGAGTCTTCTTTCTTCTCCTCCTATGTTTTAGAGGACACTCGAATCACACGCATCATTTCAACGTTTGTTCGATTAAAACGCAATTTTGGCTTAAATACGCCACGCAAAGGAAAAAACGAAAATTTCGCCGTTTCTTCTTTCTTCGAACTCTAATATTTGTTTTAATTCTTACTCATCAACCTGTAATAGGGAGGTTAGTTCACATACTAATAAAAAAATATAGGAATAACAAGTACACAAAAATAATTGCGTAATCGAAGAAATGGTAATGCACACATAATAGGGTACCTCTATGCGTGCATTATAAAGTAATTTATGCCGGCGTACTTTTTATTTATTTGTCGCCAAACCTTTATTGTTACCTTTGGTTTTTCGTCGACTTTTCGAATTTTGCATTTACGCTTATTCAATGATTTAGGTGAACATTCACCAGAGATCTCATACCAAGACCCAATTATTTATGAGTCAATACCACTTCCTTTATCACAATAACTCTTATGTCAAGGGATCGGATCTATTCTCTTGAAACACATTCGAAGAGAGACCTGTACCTGGACCTGTACCTGTAGAGATGTTATACCTGCATACATAGGTATATACCACTTTAGTTCCCTTTGCCGGCTTGCTTTTTTTATGTTAGGGCCATTTTGCCGCCATACCTATTGGTACCTTTGTTTTTTTGTTGACTTTTGGAATTTTACATCTACTCATATTATACCAATGATTTATGTGAACATTCACCAGAGATCGCATACCAAGACCCAATTATTCATGAGTCAATACCACTCCCTTCATCACCATAACACTTATCTCAAGGGATCAGGTCTATTGTCTCGAAACACACTCATCGAATAGAGACCATATTTTATACCTTCATACCTAGGCATTTACTATATTTACACTATAGTTCCCTATGCCGGCTTACATTTGATATATTATGGCCATTTTGTCGCCATGCCTATTGGTACCTTTGGATTTTTGTCGACATTTGGAATTTTGAATTTACGCTTATTACACCAATGATTTATGTGAACGCTCACAAGAGATCTCATACCAGGACCCAATTATTCATGAGTCTATACCACTTCACCCATCACCATAACTCTCATCTCATGAGATCAGGTCTACACTCTTGAAAAACTCTTATCTAAGAGAGACCTATGTCACCTTTATATCTTGGTATATACCATGCTCATGAGTTTCATTTTGTTGAACACTGTGGAGGAAAACAAATTATTCACGGCATTGCAGAAATAATCTAATGATGTAATAAAACCTCAGCGATGCATAGCGTCCTGCGCATCACTGCAAACCCCGATTTTGATAGGAGATCCAACTTCCACAAACACGCCTTCCGTATTAGTAGGTGCTGGATAAATATTGTGTGTCCACCTTCGTGTCTGCATTTACAATGCTTCAGGTAACTGCACTTCCGTTTTACTCCTGATAAATATTTTTCTGCATCCACCCTGGAATAAATAAAAATAAAAATTTTATTGCAATTTTAAACTTTATTCCTTCATTTAAAATTATGTGAATCATTATTTAAAATAATTAATTCACAAAATTTACATGCCAAAACGTTATTGCCATTTCATACCAGTAACTTCATTTTCATTTGTTTCTAGATTCGATACATATTCTCGTTATTTGAATTTGCTAAATCGATCTCTTAATTGCTCTAGAGAATGGATCAAGTCCGAAAAATGAAGGACGAATTTAACTTCCCATAACATATATATTCTTTCCTTGGTTCAATTCAATCATATACTCCCCATAGCCTTTATGACGCCTGGTATTAAAACACTTATAATACAAGTTTTGTTACCTACGATAGTTGTAAAAAATTTCACAGGGATAAATAAGGTTTCTTATACGTTTGTAAGAAATGATAATATCGTTAGTAATCTACTGTTGCCATATGTTATTTTTCTTTCCTTTGCAAAAGAACTAACGAGGAAAACGTTTAACAGTACAAAATTACAATTTTCAACGAAAATCATGATTAAATAGTCTTTCAAATTAGATACCAACCGTGATAATGAAATAGTGAATCAATAACGTGTTTCATAAAAAAATCACGGCACAGATGTGAGGTTCATTCACGATTTCTTGTTCCTCCCAGCTGATATTCTCTCGCAGTAAAATTGCTTGTCTTATCGTACGTTTACGAATTTATTGTTGAAAAAATGAAACTTTAAGGCGTAGTTATTGGCCGCCGGCTTGTGTGACGATAGTCCTTTTCGTATAAAAGTTTGCGAGTGGAATAAATCCTCGTTTTCCGGAGATACCTCCGTATAATTCTTGTAGAGATATTCAGCTCCGGACATATTACAAGTATAGTATATGAAATTCCAAGTTAAGAGTGGAGGCAATCGAAATGCGGTGAAAAAATAAGAATGATTAAGATGTACTATGGGGGAAAAAGTATCTCAACAAAGTTTGTGCCGCCACTCTTCGCTCCGCCGGATAGTGGGTTTCCTTTCCAGTAAATTGTTATTCTTTGGTCAGTGAGAGAAATTCAAACAAGGCAAACCATTTCCTATCTTCGTCGTCCAAATACGCGACCGACCACTGAGTCTCACGCAACCCAGAGCATGACTCGCGATGAACTCCGTAGAACTGAGGCGCATTCGACGGCATCATGTGCGCACATTGGGAACGCTCCTCTGAATTTTCCTTCGCCTATCTCAACGAAACGACAAAAATCACAACGGGCCATGGCAAGTTATCTCTTACGGTAAACAAGACAGTCAAAGAGAAGATTTGATGGTCCACGTATTTGAATTGAGTTGATTTTGAAGAAGTTTTGGCTATAGCTCAGAAGTTTATCTTACAAGGACTGACGTGCACATTGCCAGAACGCGTTTTTCTTTCGATCGAGAAGAATATGTTCCTATTTTGATTTAAGATGCCTTTTTCAGCAGGCGAAAGAGAGAAAAGTAGTCAGCTTGTTGGAGTCATGCTTGACAGTAGCGGAAACGTAGCGAAGGATGAATAAAAATTGAAGTACCGTGTACTACTCGGAGAAACGCAACAGGAAAGGTAATGAGGCATTGAAAAATCTGAGAAGACCTCCACCTGAGAAGTGATCTATTAGGACCTAGGTGTACAACCGTAGGTGTTGATGCTGACATAAAATACATCGAAGTGCTGCTGAGATTTCGAATTTAATAAAAGGAGAGATATTATTCTTAGTGAAGTGTGAATTCATTGGAGTATATTTTTCGTCCTTCATTTTTTTGTCCATATTAATTTAGATATTTTAATTGACCCTTAAATACCTAGCTGTAAACGGACAACTCTCTGCGGCCGGACTGTACTGTCGGTGTGTGAAGACGATTGTTTTCTCTGAAGATAGTTTGAGAATTTATTGCTCGCAGGAAATCGCAGCTTAATAGAAGGTAATCACTGACAAGGGCCTTAGCTTTAATTGGGCCTAGATACTACGTGAACCATCCTGATGACTTTTGTTATGTATACTGTCATAGGCGGATCTAGGGGGGGGGGACGGGGGCACGTGCCCCCCTCCCCCCCCAGACTCTTAAAAAAATATGAAAGATTTTTAATACGGTCTCATTACCATTGCGTTCGTTTTATATTACGAAGTATCCTTGTGTCCCTCCCTCACAGAACAAAAGTCTGGATACGGCCTTGCTTGTGCCCCCCCAGAAAGAAATCCTGGTTCCGCCCCTGTATACGGTGAAATTACTTTTAAGGCTCAAAGGTGGAAAATTACTCCCTTTTTCAGACAGTGTTGTAAGCTTTATTTTGACTGCCTGCTGGGTGGCAAATCATTTTTCAGACTGTTATTTTTGTTGAAAAAAAGAAAGGAATTACACCGAAGTCAAAACACGCGGTAAAATATCCAGACAACTTTGAATCAGCGATACTGCCGTTCCCTCACTCCGAAAATTTACGAGTGTCGGAACCAATGGAGTAAGCTAATCTTAGCGAAGATTCAGAGAGTAATCAAGAACGTGATAATGATGAATTCGAAAACTCGAAGGACTCAAATTTTGGACCAAGTACATTTGATAGACCATGTTTTATAACGCAAGAGGATTTATATGATCTATATCACGATTTAAATTTTATCAAAAAAGCAGGGTGAAATCTTAGGATAACGATTTAAGGATTGAAAATTGCTGGATCCAAATACGAAACTTTTCATGTCCCGATCTATCGATCACGAATTTGATTTGATTTTTTCGTCAGAAAACAATTTGCTTTTTCTAGTGATGTTCTCTCTGTTTTGGATACTCTGATATGATATAATGGATACTGATATGGATATAATGTTGAATTCAACACAAATGATTAGCGTGTGTTCATTTATTCTACTTAGGTTATTTTAAAGGCTAATCTCTTACATAATGCCAATTAGCTCCCATTAATACTGTTAACTCGTGAAACTGAAATTAAAGAATCTCACGAGAATATGCAGTTATTCGTAGAAAAAATCACTACCAAAAATATGAATGGAATATTTGTGGCCACTGAAAAGTAATTGCAATTTTACTAGGCTTACAGCTTGGCTATACGAAATGTTGTTGCTTCATCTGCGAGTGGGATATCAGAGACAGAAAAATTATTACTAAAAACAATTGTCCTGAACATAAAGAACTCGTTCCTGGACCCAAAAATGTCCTTTTTCAGCCTTTGGTCGATCCAAAAAATATTCTTTTTCCACCTCTGCATGTTAAATAAGGATTTATTTAAATTTTGTTAAAGCCATGGCCAAAGAAGGTCCTGGTTTTACTTAATTGAAACAAAAATTCCTTCAATTAAGTGAGGCAAAAAACAAAGAAGGAATTTGTATTGGATCACGGATTAGGGAAGCGCTGAAGGATTCGGAATTTCAACAGCAATTGAGGTAAACGGAAAGAAGCGCGTGGAACGCATTCAGAAATGTATTTGAACATTTTTAGGAAATATCATGGCTGAAAATTATCACGATCTGGTGGCTTATCTAATTAAATGGCGCCAATAAATGGGCTGCAATATGAATTTTAGAATTTATTTTCTTGAATCACACCTTGCCCTTTTCCACCAAACCTCAGCGCTGTTACAGATGAACACAGTGAGCGTTTCGACCAAGATATTTTACATTTGGAAAAATAGCACCAAGGAAATTTCAGCAACATATTAGCAGATTACTGATGGATACTGAATAGGGACTTACTAGAAGCTAATTATACGAGAAAATCCGATGAAAGTACCTATTTTTCACATTTTTTAAATCACGATTTATTTGCTTAAATATCCTTGAACCCTTATTTAATTCGTTTGTCCTAAAGATACTAGACGTGAAAGAAAACATCTCAGCCAAGATGTAGAATCGGGACGAAAAGCACCTTTATGATCAACCAACAACATCTCTAGGATAGAAAAAGGAGTTTTTTCTGTTGACCGTTGCATTTAGAGTAATTCCTGATGCTCAAAATCGCTCCTCCCCATTGCTGCCTTGCAAATTACGTCTAGCGAATATTTATCCCGTACATTTTCGGTTCGAGGCTGGCAAATTCACCATCACGACCTTGGTGGCCTACAAAAGACCAAGTATTTTAAGCCGTTAAAAAGGGAATCCATTCTCCTGCGAGGCGATGGTGGCGGCACAAACTCTGTTGGGATACTTTTTCCCCCATAGCAAGGTGCGTATAATAGGCACGCACCTATTATACGCACCTTGCCCCGTAGTACATATTGACCTAGTAAGTAACGAAGAAGTGTCAAATTAATCATAGGATTGTTGAGTCATGATGGTGATGATAAGCAGTCTCATTGATGACGGAACTAAATAAGAGGTAAGAAATCCCTTATAATATAAGACACGTAATGGAGGAAAGAATGGCGCCTTCGTCGTGGGACAGCGGCGTATGTATCAATCAATGGTGGGATGGATGAGCGACTGATCGCCTTGCTCTGAGACCATTCCGAAATCGGAAGAAGGACTGAGGGATCTCGGGGTGGGGTTGAGGAAGTAGAGTTTGCGTGGGTGAGTGGATGGGTTGGGGGCGGGGGAAGGTATAGGGGAGGGGGCAGGCGTCGGGGCACTATGGGTTTGTTGTGACGGCCCACAGTGCCCCACTAAGTAGTCTTCGCTAAATACGGTATTTTATGAATATGGCATGTTTTATTCATGCAAAACTGTGATTTTGAAGGAAATTATGACTTTTTCCACTAATCGCCATTCCATCGCGACGATAGAAGAAAACGCATACTTTTGTAATTTCCCAAACTTCAATAAAACTTGCATCGATATAGGTTTCCAGGAATATCCGTCATTCTCGAGGTGTCGATCACCAGCAAAGTAGCAAAATATACACAAATGACAGTTGAAGTGGGGGGAAAAAATTCTGGGGGTTTAGGACAAGGGAATGATGAGGACATGCACTGTATATATCACACCCAAACACGTTAACGAAATACCAATAGGGTGGTATCCTATTATTGTTTTATTGCCTGAATCGAAAGGTTATTAAGCCTGGAGTACGCATTTCACACTCTTAGATTTTTAAATGACGATATCTATTATTCGCGATCAAATGAAAAGCGAAAATTTTTTTACGCTAATACGCTAATGGTGGGTAACGAATCGCAACAAATGCCTTTCGTTTTGTTTGATGGAGGAAACTACCCTATTAGTTCACAAATAAAAACCCCGGAGCCTTGTAAATGGACAACAGGGTCATAGAAGAGGATATCATTGGATGAGGGTAAAGAAATGGTGGGTCAATAATGAATGATTCCTTTGAGGATGGAAAATACATGGCAACGGTGAACAGAAATCATAAAAATGGTCTTTTAACGAGGGACCTCGGTAAATAACCTTCGTTCCTCGTTAGAAGACAATGTGAGATTGACTAAAGTATTGAAAATTTAAAAAAATATCGTTTGTTCACCTGTCATAATGATTGAAAATTTCCACTAAATTAAAGCTGATACTATGTTTTATATTCAAAGTCGAGTTACGCCGCTCAAAGTTATTGTGAACCGGTAGAACCTCCTCTCAAGTTTTCAGCAACTCACGTCAAATTAAGACAAGCTCTGTTGTTGTCCTAAGGAGGCCTAAAGCGGTGGCGGGTGAATAGATATCGCTACATCTACATAATACCCTGCGAGCCACCTCTAGGGTGTTTGGCAGGGGGTGATCAACCACCAGCATGCAATAGGGTGGTTTCCTATTATTTTTTTATTGCCTAAATCGAAAGATTATTACTCCTGGAGTACGTATTTCGCGCTTTTAGATTTTTAAATGACGATATCTATTTTTCGCGATTAAATGAAAAGTGAAAAATTTCGAGCGCGCATAAACGCGACGCGTAAGTAGGAAAGTCCGTGCGACGCATTTCTGGTTCCCCCTCTCTCCTTGTGAAGTGACCTTGATCGAGGCTCTGAGCGCTGATAGGACGCAGGATGCTAGCGGATAGCTGAGTACCTTGCTGAATGGTAGCGCTTGGCTTAAAAAAGGTTTATTAATACCTTATCAAACGAAGAAAACTTTCCGACCTTAGCCAGTTTTAATAGGTGATTATTAAGGCACTTTTCCCTGAGCTCTGTGCCTCATGCATGCATTGGTAACCTCAGACGATGTATTACTCCTATCCTCTCGTGTAGAAACTAGGTCCCTGTGACGTCACGCGGAGTGGAATCGCATGGGCGCCAATCTGGCCTTTTTCAAATGAGGATAAAATTTGACCCTTGCCATTCGTCTAAACCGGAATTTCAAAAACCAAATAATTTGTGTATTATGAATACACTAATGGTGGGTAACGAATCGCAATCAATGCCTATCGTTTTCTTTGATGAAGGAAACTACCCTATTAGAACATGCACACCACACAGTACAATTAAAAATGCCTATGCTCGGAAAGTTTCCTTCTTTTTTAAGGTATTAATAATCCTTATTTAAGCCAAGCGCTACCCACTAGCAGGGTACTCTGCTACGTGCTAGCAACCAGCATCGCAGCGGCGCACAATATCCTCGCCCCAAGGTCACCTCACACGGCGACAGCGGGAACCATAATGACGTCACACGGGCTTTTCCCATCATTCATACTTAACCAGGGTTCCGCGCGCTTGAATTTTTTCACTTTTCAAATAATCGCGAAAAATAGATATCGCCATTTAAAAATCTGAAGGCGTTAAATGCGTACTCCAGGAGTAATAAGCTTAATAAGAGGTTAGGACAAGCATTAAACTAGGAAAAACAAAATCTTGAACATTTGAAAGAGTTTTGTTCCGATAGACGAAGCAAGGATGAAATAATAAGTAGAATAGCGCATGCGATGAGGGTTTCCTATAAAATGAAAAATGTTCTTACATCTGAGAATACAAGAATAGAAGCAAAGAAACTATCAGATGCTACTAATGGTGAATGTTTCTCTTTGGAAGCGAGGCTTGGACGTTGACAGCAGCAGAGAATTCAAGAGTGGAAGCATTCGAAATGTTGTGCTACCGAAGAATGATGAAGATAAAGTGGATCGACCGTTTAAGTGACGAGGAAGTGCTAAGAAGAGTGGGAGAAATGAGCTTTCTTATAGAAAGCTTAAGATGAGGACGGGACAAATTAGTTGGTCACATTATGAGGCATGATGAAGACAATCGTAGAAGGACAGGTGGAAGGGAAGAAGGGCAAGGGACGGCCCAGAATGAGTTACATAGGACAAAGCGTTATAAAGGATATAAAAGAGAAGAAATACATCACTATAAAAAAGTTATCGGATAGGAGGGAGAAATGGAGAGCTGCGTCAAATTGATCATACGACTGTTTACTAGTTATGATGATTTTCCTCGTGGTAAAATGCTCGTGTACTTCAACGGGCCGCTATTCTCATCAGTGTGAATTCCGCGATCATGGTATACGTCACTCAAAGCCTTGACGTTAATATAGACAGTGAGAGAAAGTAAATATCATTGAAAGAGAAAAAACAATCTATCAGAGGTTGAGGAGGAAGGGGTTTGAAATAAAAAATAACTCCGTTTCGGTTAGGCCTGTAGGTGATGAGTTAATCAATTAATTCAATTTCAATTCGGAAATTAGGAGGAAAATTTCATATGAAGCAGCTCAATCGATACAATTTCAGTGAAATATCATATCGAAGGAGTTTTTCCTCTATTACAACTTGGAAAAATGAATTCATATCTCCAGCGGTGTCAAAAACATACCCCACTTAGCAGCTTTACGGCAATTGAATTAGCTAGGTCTGGCGCTTCTCGACAACTTAACTGTATAACATCCTCTTAAGTTTCCAACCGGTCGAGATAGTAACACATTCATTTGTTTCAACGAATCGAGGTCCCCCTTCATTCCCTATCTTCGCGAATAAAATCCGCGAACACGAATCTAGTTCATTAGCAAAGAAATAAAAAAATACGTGGCGGACTTAGCAACGTTAATCCGGGTTCCACCACCCGCATTACAGCACGAGAGAACTTACAAAAGGTGTTACTTGCAGTTTAAAAGTCCCACGCATATGTCCTTTACGCAATATACACACTTGATTGCAGTTAAATCGCAACTTTTGACGGATAAGCGTAATAAGTGGCGAAATGAAATGTAATTTATGAAGTACTACTCGGTGGTGTAGCGGATTAGGGTGGGTTAAAATGTTAGAAATCACGGTTACAACTCATTCATCCCTATTCTTTTAATTTAGTTACTTCGCGATTTTTAAAAATTTATATATATATAATTATTATAATTTATATCATTATAATTATTATTATAATAAATATGTACATATAATTATCAGCAAGACAAACGTATGAACTCATAAATACATCTGATTTTATTGACTTTAGCATCAGCTATATAATCAGTTAACTTTAGCATTAGCAGTATTAGTCAGTTAAGTTACAATATTCAATATACATGTAGCAATATTTCATAATATTTCTTTTTTAATTGACTTGCATTTTTAGATTTAGTTAAATCGCATGACAATTGATTCCATATTTCGCAAGAGGTGATACAGAAAGACCTTGCGCAAATAGATGTTGTATGGTATGGTATGTAAAGTTCTTCCATGTGGCGTGCCGGGCGTTTATTTGTTTTAGAATTATATTGTATATTTTGGTGTAAATATGTGGGAAGTTCAATCGTAATTAACTTGTACATAAATTTTTCCTTATAAAGTAAGCGCCTATCTTGTATTTTTAACCATCCTTGTTTTTCAAAATATGGTGTCACATGTTCATAATATGTGATGTCAAAAATATACCTTCTACAGGAATTCTGAATCCTCTGCAGTTTCAGATTTAGTTCATTTATAAGGTCAGAATGTACCACGCAGCAATAATCTATATGAGGGAAAATGAGAGTGTCAACTAATTTTTGGCGAAGATAGTGATGTTAGAGGCGCTAGAGGTTTATAACTAGGAGAAGTGCAGGCTGAAGAGACAACCGGTGGAGGAATAAGGGAAGGAATAATGGGAGAAGATAGCAAGCTAAAAAAAGTTTGACCACACCCAGATAACAAATATATCAACAGGCGCGACAGCAGAATAACCCATGCAAACGGGCATTTTTTTTAAGTACAGTACCTAAAATGCAATTAATATAAGCATGGAAATATGGAATTAATTCATTGGGACCTAATTTAGGAGCATAGTTTTTTTATAGCTGAGATAACATTAAAATGACAGCAGCTGAGAAGTCAGAGTATGAAGCTTTCAAAAAGTCCAAATGGATAGATCGTGTGAATAATGAGTAAGTCTTAAGAAGTGCAGGACAGAAGTCTCCTCAAAAAACTATGGAAGACGATGAGAAAACTTAATCAGCACTATCAGGAGACATGTAGGCCTGATGTAAATTTTCATTTCAGGGAAAATGAATCAGGAAAGCGGAAGAGGAAGGCTTCGAATGAGATTAATCTAGTAGCTGTCGAAGTATGTAACACTAAGGAATAGGGTAGTATCCTTCATCAAAGAAAACGAAAGGCATTGATTGCGATCCGTTACCTACCAGTAGTGTATTCATAATATACAAATTATCTGGTTTTATAAATCCCAGTTTAGACGAATGGCAATGGTCAATATTAACCGCATTTAAAAAGGGACAGATTGGCGGCCATGCGATGCCAATCCACGATACGTCACAGGGACCTAGTTTCTGCACGAGTAGAAAGGAGTTTTACATCGTCTGAGATTACCAATGCACGCATGAGGCACAGAGCACAGATAAACTACTCTTAATAATCACCTATTATAACTGCCTAAGGTCGGAAAGTTTTCGTCGTTTGATAGGGTATTAATAATCCTTATTTAAGCCAAGCGCTACCAGCTAGCAGGGTACTTTGCTACCTGCTAGCATCCTGCATCGTATCAACGTTCAAAGCCTCGCCCCAATGTCACCTCACTTGCGGCAGCGGGAACCAGAACGACGTCACACGGAGTTTTCCCATCACTCATACGTAGCCGTCGCGTTTTCGCGCGCTTGAAAATTTTCACTTTTCATTTAATCGCGAAAAATAGATATCGTCATTTAAAAATCTAAAAGCGTGAAATACGTAATCCAGGAGTAATAATCTTTCCATTTAGGCTATGAAAACATAATAGGAAACCACCCTATTGGGCGGAGAGCTGCGTCAAACCAATGGTTCGATGCATTCCCTATGATTATGATGACGTTGAGAAGGCCTTCGTAGTAGCTAAAGACAGTGGCGGCGCGTGCGTATACGCATGTTAGCAAGAGCACACCGAAAGATGAACGAATTATAAAAGAAAACTATTCCTTTGCAACGAGAAGGATAAAAATCCTCTCTGCATATGCAAGAAACATGAAGCTTCGAACGCTACAGCAATATCCTTTTCGAATTCACTGCTCTACAAGTGTGCGATCCCGTGGCATCGCGCCGGTCGCATATTCGGTTTATGCGATCGCATATGAGAACTCGGGCGGGATGAAGTAAGCGGGGGGGTATGCACAGTTCAAATGGGTTTTGGGTGCAGACTAAAAACGATGCGAGTGCGCACGCGCATATTTATGGTGAGTGACTCGCAGGTAGTGTAATGGTGTAGCCGCCACCTACATTACCTGTGCCCAAGATCCTAGTCCGTCTGCAACAGAGTCATCTATATGGCCGTTTTCTACACTGCTTCCTCATAGGGTGTAAGGAAAGGAGAATGAATTGCATCTACCTCACTTGTAAAGGTGTGTTTAGAATTTTTATTTTCATGCATGCTAATATTACTACTGTTCATGCGATTTTAAGGGTAGAATCAAAGAGTAAGTAAATACTTACTCTATGCTACTACTGATTGAAGCAGGAAGATTTTCAGCTAATGCATTTGTAAAAGCTAAATGTAAAAGCTTATTAAAGCCGTTTACCCATAAAAAACAAATTTATAAACCAAAGGAGACATTTTAACCCCAACTCCTAAAACTTTTCACCGATTACTGCTATCGACATCACCCATTAACGAACTTGAACGACGTTAAGAAACTTCGTTTGGCATGCGAAAGTTAGGATGTCAAGGGCGAAGATTTAGGTATTTAATTTGACGGCAAAAAAGTGATAGAGAGTACAATATATAAGGATTTCAAAGCGACTGGTTACGACTAAAATAGGTTGACATCCTTCAAAATCTACCGGAAAGACTTATTTATTCTTTTAATTCATGGTCAATACTTGAGAGGGAAATAATTACATTCCATTGAAGACGTGGTCTATGATTAATTTCACAGGGTTCTCTGACTCTGTTGAGAAATCAATTTTTAATGCACGCATCTGTCGATAAAGAATGGGAATTATAAAATCTGGCATGATAGAAACTAAACATTTACCTGGCACATTTATTACCTGAGTTCTCCCGAATTACCGCCAGGTAAGTTCATAAATCTAATTCTAAAAGAAATTAAACAAAAACAGATATCATTTAAACAAGTCATATTCAATTTCCTACCATGATAAGGGCGAATAACAATCGAAAATGCTGATAAAATCGATCCATTCGATCTATTTTCCAACAATTCGTAAACAATTGACGACGCTAGCCTACCGTCTCTAAGGTAACAACACTTTGAAAAAGTAACTGAAGGAGAGAGGAAGGAAAAAGAATCCAGCGACAAAAAATACGTCTAGGAGCAGGAAGGTTGCAGCAGATTATAAAGAAACATTGCTGTAAAGATTACGTAACATTAAAGAGACCAGAAGAGCAAAGGTTCCCGAACTAAACGTAAGGCGTAAACAATTGACGACGCTAGCCTACCGTCTTTAAGGTAACAACACTTTGAAAAAGTAACTGAAGGAGAGAGGAAGGAAAAAGAATTCAGCGACAAAAAATACGTCTAGGAGCAGGAAGGTTGCAGCAGATTATAAAGAAACATTGCTGTAAAGGTTAGGTAACATTAAAGAGACCAGAAGAGCAAAGGTTCCCGAACTAAAAATGGGGTGTTGCTGTAAGTACCTACTAATTACATAATACCGATGACTACAGACTTTGAAATAGAAAGTAGGAAAAATTCACGAACCATTATGATACTACTCATACCCTTTCAGTGGTAACTTAAGTATTCTCCTTTAAGAGTGGTCATTTTAATTAGGTTAAAACCGAATCGACAAAGAGCGCGAGTATTTTTATCCCGTTTAGGGATACTCATCTAAGTGAACATAAACTTAAGGGAGAAAAGGAGAGCTAATGAGTGTTGGTCAAGCATTATATACCCGGAAAAATACAAATTCATGCCACTACATGGACTTGCCACTTTAATATTACAAATAATATTAAATAAAATACAATTCATGTTGTGGGAAATACGTCTTCTTTAAAGGCATGGCGGTTCGTCTGCCCGTAAGTCCAGATTCCTGCGCTAATTATCTTCTCTTGTCTTTCACAGATTCGTGCAAAGCACTTTTTAGGTGCCCCAGAAGGAAAGGAAGCAGATAACAATTAAACATCAAAAGACAAATTAAACCGCTCGAAATTTTTGACGACTCATCCAGCGATATCGAAACATCGGACAGTTCGTCTTCCGATTCTTCACCCAAGGATGTGTTGATTGTGTTTCCCCCACCTTTAAGGCAAAAGATCTTAGTTCGTTTTTACGACTCACCACCAGGCCCTCCCCCGGAGCCTGAAAACACCGCACCTCCAACAGAGCCTGATGGCACCGCCCCCCGACAGAGACAGATCAAACAGCAAAAACCACCTTCTTTCGCCTGGGCGATCGAGGACTGTTTCAATATTGGATTTATTTTGATTATTAAATCAAAAGAAGGTAATTCGAATATTTTTTTTTTAATTTTTGCATATCATTCTTAGTGTGGTACCATGTTTTTTTAAGACTGTCATTAAGTTTTTTTAACGGGGAATGTGATAATTAATTTCAAGAAAAAGGAAATTTATTTTGACTACCTAACAAAGGGGCAACTTAGCAATAACTGATTGTATTACTAAAAATATCCCAGTGATATCTTTTGTCAGAACTTACTCTACGCCACTAAATTTCCGAATCCCAAACAGGAAAAAGGAATGAAATCCACTTAAATGTTTCCTATCAGATTGACTACCAAATGTGCCTGCAATAAAGCAGTAGTTCCATTTATTAAAAATAAATTATTATGTTCACGTCAAAGGAAACAGTTGCTTAAAAATGACCCCCCTTTTAAAAAAAAAAAATTATAATGTTAACGCAAAAAGAAACAGTTGCTTAAAAATTACCTCGAATTGATTTTTCCATCGATTCCCCAAGTGATGGGGAAAAGAACTGTGAGACAAAGAATATAATAGTAGTTCATGGCATCTTTTTCACGGTCCCAGTCAATCGCACTATGCACTTTCTGTACCAGAGGCAGAAACAAGAGGTAATGGCAGAAGGGCTTAAAGTTATTCCTGTATCTCGGTGCGCCACAAGAGAATAGGCGGAGGTGGAGGACACCTTCAGAATTCTCGAGCAGGGATGTGTCGAAGGATTTCATTGGCTCTTCAGATTTCTCAATGATACCACCCTCGCGCGCTCGTACCTATGTGATACGCGCGATGACGGTGGCTTACATGATCGCATGATACAGCGGAGCGTGAAAGGAGATGATGTGATGGTCATCTATCGCCGTAGACGCTGTCACATTTACATAATTGTGGTGCAATTTTGGCAATACCGCTGTGTGCGTTATTTCCCCTAACTGGTTATTATTATTGATACTACAAAGACTATGGGGGAAAAGCAAAGATGGATAATTTAATTTAAAGTTTCATGTCATCATCAAAATACGCAAAACTAGCATAATAGCTGACATTAAAATTATAATAATACCAACCCCCTATTTCACCTGCAATAAAGAGTCAAATAACATATAATTAAAAATCAAAGAAAATCATTTTCTATTTCTTATTAAATGCTTCATTATAGCATCAAAATATGTAAATCCAGTATTAGTACAGACAAACTGACGACACGACAAATGAAGGTCGTTCGGTTTATTTAAGTGTTCCGCCTATTGTGTGTTCGGATTATCAAGGTAAGCCTGTACTAAAGGTTCGGCAACTCACTCATCCAAAGGTCCTTTATAATCCATATAAGCATTTTAAGGTTCAAGTTGCTCAGAAAATTCATAATACTACATGGGGCATTATCGTTCAACGCGGGGCAAAACCGTACACCTTGCGCCTTGCACGGTATTGTGATGCCTTGCCCCATGCAAAGTGAACGGCATTGCCTTTAAACGACATGACGCAGCATTTTCAACATTAACCTAAAGAAAGAACGATATAGCACTTGAGTTTTGTATTAAAAATTGTCCATGATATGGACCATTCAAAAGCACCAGTTTTAATGTAGACACTAATAACACTTTTTCTTTACCTCAGTTCGGTAACCTACTTGGGTGAGACTGTGAATTTGAGGTAAGTGGGACAGAAGAGGATGATTCTGAGGAAACAAATAGGGCGGTGAGGAAGACGTCCTTGGGAAGGAGAAAGGCTCAGAATATCTCTGGAGGTGAGAAATTTAGAGCGGATAATGGCAAGGATTCTTTCTCTAAAGCCGAAGCAAATGGTGACGATGAAAAATCTCTTATTGATGGTAACAGTACCACAGAAGATGACTCTTATGATGAGTCTGATAGAGTTCACGAAGAGGACTTTTATGGTAAAGAGCTACTGGACAATTTGCCTGGCTTATCAAATCAGAAGGGTTTCAGCAAACCTGACATTGAAAGTAGAATTTCTTATGATGATGATGAGTATGAAAAAACTTCGAGCATTTTAAAACCTGGAATTTCAGATGTAAAACCTGAGAATGTAGAGCTGAATAGGGGATCCTTGCTTCATCTACCCATTCCAACATTAAAGAATGCCAGAGGTAGAGCTAGAAATAATGCTCGAAGCAGGAAAAAGTCATGGAATGGAGAGGACTCGAAAGGTTCCTTGGACTATGATGAAGAAAGCTACCTGCAGGAACAGGATGATGAGTATCCAAATGAAAAATTTCTCGATGAAGATGAGCTATGATGATCAAGAAGAGGGGCACGAACACTCTGTAGGAGAGAAGGATGCTGAAGAAGATTTGTACCCTGACGAAGAGGAAGAGGTGAATGCTGGCAGCAGGCCAAAATCAATTTCATTTAGAGGAACTCCTAATAGGGGTGGGGATGCATACAGGAATGCCTATACTCCCCCCTTCCATACTTGAGGTTTATGGATCCTGACACCGATGAACAACACCTCCACCCTCCAATCCTAATCTATTCAGAACTAATAAGCCCTGCGTGAGGTCATGGAAACAAGCTTCTGCTCCTGAGCCTCCACCTGTGATTCTCCCGCGAAGAACAACTGCCACTCCCATAGTGACGACCACAGAGCCTTCAGGAGTGTACAGGAAAGGCAAGGTTGGAATTCAAGGGCGGGGTTTCTATCATCAGGGCAGAGTCACTGATGAAAGAGAACAGGATGTGACCCAAGCAGCGAGGAGATGTGTACATTTTTCTGAGTTCGAAAAATGTTAATTGTTTTCCTTTTTAATACCTCCGTCTGTGATTTCATTGATGCAGATGTTATCCATGCTGCAACTCTTATGAAAAGCACATGTACTCCATGTTAGGTTGTGGTTTCCGTAGTTGTTCTTGTCTTATTTCGCGGAATGATAATATTTCTGATTAGTCAGCCGTTAAAATTGACCAGAATCGTGCTCGATTCTGTTCGTTGAACTAACATAATGGAATCTTACTTGGAAATTACGTGCGGAGTCCCTTCGATCTTGTTTCTCAGCTTATAATTTACTTTCCTAAAACTCAAATTATTCCATGGTAAGCATTGCTACTTTGTGGCCATGAGGTTAATATTAGAACTTTCAGGTATGATTTACCATCAGAATATGTATATTCCATACCCGAAAAAAACGTCCTGTAAAATCAGCAAATCTTGGCTGAGGCACGCTAATAGTTTTCCCTTCATTACTTTTTTACTTACAGATTACGGTCTTCAAATAACAGAGGATATTTATTTTTAGCCCAAATAATAGTTGTGATACATATTTACATTACATGTAAATGTTTTATCTTGATAGCAAAAGAATTCCGTTTGCAATTTTGAAGTGGTTACGAATCTGCAGTCGTAGTTTTCAGTTTAAATTTTAAAACTGGAAATACTTAAAGAAAATAAACGTGTTTACCTATTTTTTACGATAGCTTATTCCTCTTATGAATTTATAATTTCAAATAGCATGATTTATTACAATATTTCACGGATGAAACTTTAGGATGTAGAATACGATAATTCTGCTCACTTTGCTAGTCTTAAGATGCGATTGAAAAGGAAACAGGGTCATTTCGGAAGAGTATAATACGTAATCTGATGGCTAATAACAATATTTTTATTGTAACTCATAAGAATTTGATGCGGAAAGGCGATATCACGACCCGGTTCCTGCTTGTTACTCCCTGGCATACGTCGACGCTTGGAACTCCGTGATGTCAAGCCCGCACGGCAGTTTCAGCTGAGACCACCTCCCATTATACACACCATGGATAAAGGGACGCGTGTAGAGCGCAGAAGAAATGATAAATTGGCTCCCATCCGTGACGCATGGAATGAGATGAATGACAACCTAAAAAGTATTATGTTCAAGGCGAAAATCATACGGTAGATGAGCAATTAGTTCCATTTAGAGGGAGGTGTCCTTTCCGATCGTATATACCGTCAATGCCAGACAAACACGGTATGAACATTTGGTGGATTTGTGATTCCAGAAATTATTATCCCTTACTTCGTATTCCTCACTTGGGTAAAGATGATAAACGAGCTTGTAATTTAGCCTCGTCTGTAGTTCTATTCTTGGCAGAAAATTTCAAAGGGAGTCATAGAAATATTACATGTGTCAACTATTTCACTGACCTTGAACTGGCTTAGACACTTCTATCGAATGGATTAACTTTATTGGGGACAAATGAATAAGAAGTTTCTGCCGCCTGCGTTTCTTCCCAACAGATCTAGACCAGAAGGTTCAGCACGCTTTGGTTTTAGAGAGAACGCGAACGCGATATTAGTCTCCTTTGTTCCGAAAAAAATAAGAGTGTAATACATCTTTCCGCAATGCAGCATTCAGGTGAAATTAGTCAGAATGGGAAACCAGAAATCACCACGTACTGCAATGAAACAAAGGGAGAAGAGATTCATTGGACCAACTTGTTCACGAATATACGTGGAAAAGAAAAACTAACCGCTGGCAATTCGCATACCTAATGAATGGATTAGATATATGCGGAGTAGCGGCATACGTAATATGGTGCACACTCAATCCAGATTGGAATAAAAATAAGCTCAATAAGAGGCGAATATTCATCCTTAGCCTTGCAGAAGGACTAATAATAGCACAAATACAAATACGCTCGTTGAAAGGTCTCCCACGACCTACACAAGCAGCAATTGGTTATTTTACGCCGAGGTAGAAAATAATTCAACCAATGAAACACCAAGGAAGAGAAGAGATGTTTAATGTGTACAACAGCAAAAGGTAGGATGCAAAGACAATTTTGTCATGCATGCTCTACGCATGTATGTAGCGAACACAGTAGAAAAAGTGTTGTTTGCACGAAATGTAAAAAGTAATGTGCATTTAACAAATATTCGGTTTGAAATGTGAATTTATTGCAAAATAATAACTATGTACATGTCACGATAAATATTTCGTGTTTATTTGTTGTGAAAACAGAAAGAATTAGTCAAAAGAGTCTACTGTACTCGCTGTTTGACAGAGTGTGAAATTTATAAGAAATGAAAAACTTTTATTAAACAAAAAATAATAAATTTATGTTAAATGCTTCTATAGTGCACAATACAAGTGATGTGAAAAGGAATATTTTTCATTGATTAATTGTTTAAATTAAAAGCATAAGTTAAAAGAGTCCATTGGAGTCACTTTGCCCGATTACGTCAGAAAAATATTTAGCCCGTATTACGGTTAATCTAGCACTTATAGAGAGAGAGAGAGGAGTCAGAGAAGTCGGCGCGTCAAGTGGAGCGGAAGAGAGATATGACGTGTATCGCAGCATTTCTGAATTTAAGAGAACACAGAAAACTAAGTAGGCCTGGTAAAAATAAATCTCTATCAATTTCCTTTTCATGCGATGAGATGGTGTAACTGATACATTATTATTTAAAGAAATGACGATATTTCGATCTTGAGCACTGAGGATGTTACTGAAACGGATTCCACTGATGATACACCAACGGATTCGTAACGGAAGTAAAAGATATATTGGCAGGAAAATCCTCATTACACCCCAAATTGCACTTAATTTTGATGCTTTCGGCATTACCTGGCGAGGAGCGGCAAAGGTTAATGTTGCTACTATGTTGTAGTAACAGGGGTTACTGGCTACTAAATGAAATATTTACTCATTCGTTGGGTCAAGTAATTTAAATATTATTTTGCATATTGCGTCATTAAATGGTTCTATAAATCTCATGGCCGATAGATGAATGAAAAACAACATTACAGATTCCAAACCTTAACGGAGCTGCCAGTGGCCGGGCCACTGCTGAGATTGTTTATGACTGCGTTGAGGAGTGGAGAAAAGCGATTATTTAAGCATTTTCAATTGATTCGATAAGCGTAAAGAGAGGAATCTCACTGTTTTCATATCTTAAGTTCTCAGTATATCATATTTTTTTGGGATTTTCAACCTGAAAAATTCTTTATTTAAATAAAGAAAAGATCGTAACTATTTAAATATTTCTAACTTCCACCAATTGAAGCCTGAATCTGTTGAACTTGCTGAAAATTTCTCTTTTTATCTTTGCACCTCCATGACTATTGCGTTTAAAACACAACCCGTCACTTTCAACCACACCATTAATTCATCTCCCTTAACCAGAGGTACGACGATGAAAGATTTGGGCGTTATAACCGACCCCAAACTGAACTATTCCGTCCACACGTCCGTGCAAGGATCCTATTCCACTCCACTCCTATTTCTCAACGATTGTCCTTCCCACAGTTTTGTATTGCTCTCCAATTTGGTCCAAGTCAGCCCCGAATACCCTAAACTCCCTTGATTACAACCCCCATTTCTTTGCCCAAATAGTCAGGCATAGAGTCCCTCACTTACGCAATATGTCCTCTGATGCTGTATTGTCTTCTCTTTCCTTATCTAATCTGCACAATCTCACACTTAAAACTGACTTCAACTTTCTACACAATATCTTTAACTCGACTTTTGACTGCCCTGAACTCCTCTCTCCGTTGAATTTCAGAATACCGACTCTTTCCACCCGCTCGCTCTCCCTACTCCATCTGCCTATTCCCAGAATTTCCCTGACCAAGCGCTCACCTTTACATCGCCTCTCCTCCCTTCTAAATTCGCTCCCTCCTTCCATAGATCCTTTTTACCTGTCGTACAAAAAATTCACCGCACAAGCTCTGTCCAATATGTCTGCCAATTGAATGCCATACTTTCCCCACTGGTTAATTCTTTGTTTGTTTTTATGTTGTTATTGTATTGTGTCTAATTCTTTTCATTAAAAAAAAATCACGGTAAATTGGCGTCCATGGCTGTATGTGAAAATTACTTAAATAAAAAAAATATATTGGTTTCGAAGGAGAGTGCTGTAGTAATTTTAAAGGATAAACAACAGCAAACAAACGGTATGAAATACGTCAACATATTATTCGACTCCTACATTCTTCCACCTACTTTCGTTAGGGAAGGCGCGAGGGTCTAAGGCAATAACGGCCGCTGACCGTGAATGCTGCCTTCGAATGACCAGCTCGCCGTCAAGGGTGTGACGCGCGTCTGCAGCTCACGGAAAAGTAATGTATTCCTGGAAAACTGTTCAGCGGACGTAAAAATTGAGTGAATTTTGGACCTACAGTAATGTTGTGCGTTACCCCAGAAAATGATGTTACTTTAAAAATCTGGGAAATAGAATTTAATTGTATTTTTTGTTTGAGCGACCTCTAAATGTTAAACTACCGAGCTGAAATTTTTAGAATATCCATTCTGCACATCATTAGCATACTTTAAGAGGTAGAAAAAGAAAAATTCGAGAAAAAAATAAAAAATAAGCAACACCCTACGCCCCAGGCACTGAAGCCTTCACGAAAACTAAATGAATGTGCCGCCTTGGCACAAGTAATCAGTAGGATAATCGGTCACTTGGGGAGGAAAATTTTTCTCCAAGGCTTAATGTAAGGCACATAGAATCGACATTGGCCGGAAATCGGTAGGGGAGGAGGGCTTTCGGACTTTGTTGACGGGTCTCACGACTGCGTTTTCCATGTTCTAGGAACAACGGAGTTGGATGCAGAATAGTTGAATATTTCAAGCAGTTATGATGGCAATTTTTCATGGAATTTACGATTGAGAAATTTGACATTCCATTGACCCCGGATGAGTGGGTTATGGAACGGGCCAGTGGAGGAGCGAGGGGAGATTCCGGGGGTCCAGACCCCCTCCCTTCCCCCGTAAGATAAAAACACTGTTACTCTCCATCATAAAAGAAGACAAAATATTGAAAAGTCATGAATTTAAAAGGGATTTCTTTGACAAATGAAGTTTTTTCGATTATGGAAAGTGTTAAGATTACTTTATGACCCTCCACATTGTATCCTATTTTTTTATTTCCCCCCTGGTTTTGGACCCGCCCCCGAACGAAATTCTTTGTTTACCCCACAAGAGAACGGCCCATATATTTTGGATAGCATTTCAAGAGTAACATAATGAAAATAGAAGCCTTATTATTGAAAGGCACGAGAATAGGGTGGTTTTCTATCATTCCTTCATTGCCTAAATGGAAAGATTATTACTCCTGGAGTATGCATTTCACGCTTTTATGTTTTAAAATGATGATATATTTTTTTCGCGATTAAATGAAATGTGAAAATTTTCAAGCGCGCGAAAACGCGACGGCTAAGTATGAATGCTGGGAAAAGCCCGTGTTACGTCATTCTGGTTTCCGCTGTCGGCGTGTGAGGTGACCTTGGGGCGAGGATATTGTGCGCCGCTGCGATGCAGGCTACTAGCAGGTAGCTGAGTGCTCTGCTAGCAGGTAGCGCTTGCCTTAAATAAGGATTATTAATACCTTATCAAAAGAAGGAAAATTTCCGACCATAGGCAGTGTTAAAAGGTGATTATTAAAACATGTTTCCCTGAGCTCTGTGCCTTGTGCATACATTGGTAATCTCAGACGATGTAAAACTCTACTCGTAAAGAAACTAGGTCCCTGTGACGCATCGTGGATTGGTATCGCATGGGCGTCAATCTGGTCTTTTTCAAATGCTGTTAAAATTGACCATTACCATTTGTCTAAACTGGGATTTCTAAAGCCAAATGATTTGTATATTATAAATACACTAATGGTGGGTAACGAGTCGCAATCAATGCCTTTCGTTTTCTTTGATTAAGGAAACTAAAGTATTATATCAAAAGAGGTAGACAATGCCTTTTTCATTTGGATTATGGAAGCAAAAATGAAATACTGATTAAGTTTATAACTGATGACTTTAGGCTTACCTGTGTGAAATATTTCTAAAAAATAGGTTGTTCGGTTTCCTGATATATTCGATAAAACACGATTCGGGTTTCATAGCATGATTAACCTGACGATATAACTGTATTATAAAACCAAGATCTTGTTTCCACAAATGTATTAGTAAACCTTAGAAAATAAATTCTTTTATTTCATCTTCTCATTAAGTTTTTCAACGGAGATATGTAACGGAAGGCCACTGACACTATGTCGAATGAGACCGAAGGTTCCTTAGTTCGCGCCAGGTCTGAGTTGCGTCACTTACGCTGAAGACAATTTGTGAGTAGGTACTAGAAGCGGCTTGGCCCCAAAAACCGTGCCTTAACTAAGTCTCGGCGCTCGCATAATAAATAAAATACCTTAGGTTCCACTGTTCCACGAAGGAATGTCCGTGGAATAGATTTCTACCTGATATTACCTGCATAATAACGTGGCTGAACTATGGGGATTTACGATGATTTAGAGTACAAGCCCAAAACAGAGCAACCATAATTATATTACTTTTAATATAAGAATTTAAAAAACATAATATGACATCATTATAAATTGGGTTAAACACACTATTCCAACCATAGGAGGACAGTTCCTCATGGTACATAAATACATTTGAGTTTTTACATTCCAAAACGAGAAAGTAGGCAACGGTAAATGAGGAATAGGAAATCATTTTATCAGGGCCGTCAACAAAACGTGTCAATAGTGGTAGAATTTGGAAATGTGGTGCTACGTAAGAGTGATAAAGGGAAAGTGGTTAGCTCGAGTAAGATATTAGAAAGAGGTAAGAAGAGTGGGGGAAAAGAGGACGATTTTAAAAATTATCCCTAAGAAGATGGAACAGCGAAATCTATCTCGTTATGACGTGATGACGTCTACGTAAACCCGATAACAAACAAGAGAATTATATCATCTGTTACACTGAGGCCAAAAGAAGGACATCGTTAGCCAAGAAAACCTTTCAGTGCCAGTAAAGTCTCTCCCTAAAGTTCAGGGTCAATAGTAATTGGTTGGTTTCCCCAGAGGAGGAGGGTTACGAGATTTGGGTAGACTGACAGAAATTTAATTGAGGAATTGTCGAGGGAAGCCCAGTAGGAAGAAGAACTATCGCAAAAAATGAAATTAAGAAAGCAACACTAGTCGGTTACCTACTCAAGCAACAAAATTTCATAAAGAATATTAAAATAGGAAAAATTCTTGGCCAAAGACAAATGATGATCGAGAACTTCATAAAAATAATTAATAAGCTATGAGAATGGAATGCACCTCTAACAATGAAATGTTAAACTCAATATGTAGAAAGAAAAGGTTAAAAATTGAGTACTGTTGCAAATTATGGCTGCAGCAAACGAGAAAAAAAATATTCAATATAAAATATAAACTGCTAACGGTAATTTCTAATACTTAAGTATAAACTCCAATACTCAATCACTAAGTAATACTAGTAAGGCGGCTAAGGATGGGTTATATTTTAAACTCTCCATCAACTTTCTTGTACACAACCTCCAACGCGTATTTTAATATACAGTGTTTAGGTTAGAAGTGATTCCTAAGTACGTCAATCTGTGCTGCAAATCACCATCTAGGCAATATTTTTTTAAATATTAGTGTTAAAATTACCATCTGTAGTTTATATTTTTCATGGATATATCGCATTTCCACCAAGTCAAGCCAGTAACGATTACGGGTAAAACATCTTCCGAAAAGAAATTCTGCAACATGCACAGAAATATATTTAGGATATATGCATAATATTCATCCATTTCTATATGAACAGTAGAGGCTGTCGGGGTTTCTCTAGAAAGCTCACCCTTCTTGGCCTTGGAGTAAACGTGTACCCTTCCCCTCCTCCTCCCATTCCCTTCCCCCGTGAGGGTTCAGCGGATAGAATACCACAGGAATAAAAGGCGCCCCTGCTCAAAGGGTACCGACCGAAGAGCATTCGACTGCGGCAACGAGGGCAACTTTAGACACAAGCAGGACCAAAAACAAACCCGTCTTTCGAACTGCTAAAGCTTTTGGAAAGACTAAATAACAGCGTCGATAATTCTGATAGTCATCTACTCTCTTCCGCAATATTCAGGAAAGCAAAAGTGTGAGCAAGCAAGTTACACTTATTTAACCGTATTTCCAACCGAATTTTTCAGAAAATTAAGTTTAATTTTCTAATTGAGGAGGCAATGGTCATTAAAACCTCCAAATCTGGAAGTATGTGACACAAGAATTCCATTTTGACTATCTTTGTAAAACAATATAATGATAATAGGTACTATAAACGAACTATGAAGTGACTACAAGCTTAAAAAACAGCCGGATATATTATTCAGCTGTAACACGGAAATACTTATAGCATGGATCTCTTAAATATATGGAATTCACAACTGACTTAATATCAAAATAATTTATTCGATTGAATTGAATGATTACGTGGGTAGAATATGCCATAAGTTTAAGCGTATTCAGAGGACGTTGATATTCATAACGAATACGGAATTTAAAATTTTTTAAAACTCCGTTCAAGGCGGAACAAGCCAAATATAAAAATTGTTTGTTCCAAGAGTTAAGTATATAGCCCCGTGAAAAAATCTTCTAATACAAGTAAAGATCAAGGATTAGAAATGGCAACACTTTGGCATATAACATAATAAAATGTTGTGTTATATTGAAAATTGAAATTAGCTTACCATTCATTCCTCAGGATCACTCTCCAATGTACAAGAATTCCGAGATATATCACTCGCAAAATAGAAACACCACAACTTTTACATGGACTCGATATACTGAAAATAATCAGAGAAAGACACACGTTAACATAATGCTGTTATCATGCAAGAATCAATAGTATAACATGCGTAAAATTTGAATAGTGAAATATTATCGAAGCACCGTCCGACTATTACGACGACGGAAAATTTCAGGTAGGAAACGAAATTGATGATGATGATAAATAATACACTAATTTATTCGATAATCCTTAATTTTGTGATTTCTGAAGCCATGTAAGTTAACGGCCGCGAAGAGAAAATTGAAGAAAAAAACTGATGTATTGGCTGGTTAAATTCCGAGGAAATTCCTGAATAATTGCGAAAAGTTGAACAATTAAAACCACTTGCCGACTTCAACAAAGGAGAGGCGTCCATTACAACTCTGAAAACGAAATATTAATGAATATACCTCGAAGGATCTCCGAATAATATCTTAACACTGATAACTGCAAGATTAGGCGATCTGCTGTAAAATGGCACAGCCTTACAAATATTGAACTATCTTGATGACAAAATCCTAAAAATTCTTTTACAATTTTCTTGCGGCAAGAGCTAAGACGACATGAAAACTGGATTCGAATCACCTCTAAACAACGTTCGGAGACAATTCATTATATTTTAGCCGTTCTCAAAACCCTTAAGAAATCACACGAGAACCACGTACGGATGACCTTCAAGCACTTCGTCAACGACACACAAACACTCAAAACAGATTAAATTAAACCGAGAACAAATTAGCGAACAAATTATCACAATATGACCACTGGATCGCTGCAATGAACAATTATCCATCATCTGACACGTAAGACACAGAGAAAACATTACTGAAACTAGATTAAAAGGCATCGTACTCAATGAATAATAATTTAGACGTATCCAATAGACAATAGCAATCGGACCGTAAAAGTGAATTAGCGATAACAACAATGCATAAGGATATTGGGAAAATATCCAAACTATCCTCGCATTTTGGGCAGGAACAATGAATGCATACACATCACTGACGAAGATATAACGAACACACTTCCTTCAAATCTGAAGGTTCTTTGCTAAGGGTATTATATGTTCTCAAGTGGGATAAAGCAATCAGTCCACGTATAATTATCGGCATTAATCACAACAAATTCACTCATGTCTTAAGCACTAAAGTAAACAAGTAATGGCGTAAATATGAAACAGGGAACCGGCAGCTTAAACATGGCTTGGGTACTTACCTCCTAACTCGAAGACGACTATCACCAAACTGAGACGGGTCGAGGCTCCCGAAGATTCGAAAATTGAACAGGCACGTGATTGGATAACACCTTTGACGTCACGAACATATGGCCGATGTATTTTCGTAAAGATATTAAAACAGACATTCAGTTAAAAAATTAATAAATAGGTAATCATTTAAATTAATTTTAAAATGTAATAGTTTATATAAATTTATTTATAATAATTTAGTTTTCCAAAGAACTCGTATCCTTACCTTGCGTTGTGTAATAATTTCGATAGTTTCAGTGATTGGGCCCGTTTAACTCCCCAAAGGTTTCAGTGCTCAATTCCATCATACGTCGCTAAATTCCGTTATTGATCCTCCCCACTCCCTAACTTTGGCGAAATTTCTAGTCTTGTGACCGTCAGAAGGCTATGACTCATTCTCAAGTGTCATTTCGAAGACTACTTCCACACTGTGATTGTTGCTGTGTCCACACCAACGGACCACCGCCCCTGACTTCATCAACATCGGCGTGCACATAAGGCACGCTTGAGAAATTTGAAAGCAGTGAAAAAAATCAGTGCATATGAGGTTCGAGTAGGATAATAACCTCTTGCAAACAGCGGCTTGCTGAGAAGAAATTTACGTGATTGACCGTGATTTAGTGAGTGAATAAATTATTGTTATTTTGTGGGCTCTTATTGCTATCATAATCTGCATTCCATTACTTAGTGCGCCGGTTGTCGGCAAATTGCTATCATAACACGAAAAATATGGTCGATTTTTGGATTATATGATTCAATTGCATTAGGTGGCTATCCAATGAACAGCTCCTAAGGGAGTGATACTGGTGAAACTGATATTATTTCAAACTTAGGCATTCTCCGGAGGATTCTCGGACAACAACCGTTTTAGTATTTCTTGAATCGGTCTTTCTTATTTTTTTCTTTCTCTCATTTATTTCCCGTATCTTATTCGCATTTTTGCAGCATACTTCTTTGTTACAGTTTTTCTCGGCAAATATCCTAAAGTAGCTGCATTGGTTCTGTTTTACTACTTGCAGAGAATGTAGGTACGGAGTGAGGGGAAAATTTGGTACGGACGTGCTTGAGGAGCAGATGTACGCGAAGGGATCATGATTACGTGAAAGCTAATGTGCAAGTCCTATGAATGCTGTCCATGATTTGAGCATCAAGTGAGAAGAAATTTGGTGCGAGAAGAACATATGGTACGAGTACGACGGTGGAGCTGGAATTCAATGGAATTTTCCTGAATGCGTGAGTGGAAAAATTAATTGTCATTTACTTACCCCCTGTCCCGTAACTTTTAATTATTATCTTAGTAGCCAACGATTTCTCACTGGCGGCACGCTACACCCATCATAAGTGATATTTTTGACAATATTTCTGTGTTTGGTGATCATTCTAAAATAAGTGGGTACCGCTGAATAGCTCAGTAGATATTAGGACGGGGAATAGGGTCCCCCTATACGAACATCCTTGCAGTGAGTTCCCTCTTGGGGAGTAAATTTATCCTTAATTAAATTCTATTTGTGAACATATTCGTTGCTAAATTTCGCCATTTCCCGTATTAGTACTAAGGGATGGGTTGTAATGCTAAACCAGATTATTAGAATTGCGCATCTCTTGTATATAACGGAAGAAAAAAATCGAAATTTTGACAATATTCACTTTAACAAATGTCTTTCGCCAATGCATTCCATGAAAGTAACAAGCGAATATCAAACCGACTTTCTTCGTTCCGCGACATTAAATTATCAGTACTATTATGAGGAGCCGTTTGAACCCCCACCTCCAAGCCCCTTCCTAATTCCTACCATAACCGACGACCTCAAATTTGAATAAATGGCCTTGTCTCCAACTAAAAAACCCCAAATCCCGTTTCCTTCCAGTTGATTGCATTCGTTCAAAGTACAGTAAAGCGGCGCTATAGTATAATCATAAATGTTTATTAACCGAGTCCAAAGTATCAAAAAGTTAGGATATACCTTAAACGTGAAAAATTATTCGCCAAAAATATTTGAATGTAACTTACTGTACTGCAATGCTAAAGTCTTTTTTCACAAAAAATAATCATTTGATTAATTATGGACAAACTATCAATGACTTATTTTTTAAATCACAAAATAAACCACGGATCAATCCTGAAATTCAATTTAAAGGACTTAAGATCATAAAGATTAATTTCTTTAGGCAGACACAACCCTAGGTGTTGTGCTTCTTTACCACCTTGGACACAACCATATCTTCCCTGCAACCCGATTAATTTAAGAGGAATTTCCTTATATGAACTCATGACTAAGCTAAAGCTAAGTTTCGGAATTTTAGGAATAGTCTCTTTGAATTAGTGAACGTTTTATAATACTTTTATAGAAAAATGGCTGCACATATGATCGCCGGATTAAGGATTGGTAGAATGACGGCGACGTAACCACTTCGGTCCCAATATAAGTCGAGCGTCAATGGTGATTCCGTATTACATCAAGTAAATTCCATGCGATTAGCGTAAGGGTGGATTATTAATGTGAATTTGTTTTCCAAGAACTATCAATCAAGGTAAGCTTAGTGGCCTTTCATCGGTGAGTCCATTTGAAATTTATTTAAATGTATTGTATTTCATTTTTGTGTTTTCCTAATTTTTCCCCGAGCTCATTTTGTTTGAAATTCCCTCGACACGTAAAATATTCGATAGGTACATGTGTTTGCCGAAGAGATTTCTATCTACACGACCTCTTAAGTAAGTAAGTATTTAAAGCAAGTATTAAGTAAGTATTTAAAGTAAGAATTAGAATTCTAATTCTTACTTTAAGATGGGAAGGCAGCATACTTATAGAAGGAGAAAGTTAAAGGAGGAGGAACGACGAAGTGCTGGAAATTGTGGGTTAGGAGAGTCAGCGTCTAGATGAGATACTGAGGAGACAGAGGGTATGGATGGAGGGAGTACTTAGTGGGGATGGGATGTTGAAAACAGTGTAAGAAGGTAGAATGTTGGGTAATCGAGGGAGAGGAAGGGAGAAAATGGGATATCTCGATAGAATGCAAGGGAGTATGCCTTATTGTGAATGGAAGAGGGAAGTGTTTGAAGGACGGGTAGGCTCCCAGAATGCTTCATAATTACTCCGTGGAAACCTACCTTAATCGGTTAAATACTTTAATAATTATGATAATGATCCGCCAATAACAAAACGACGAACAGATACCAAATAATTGAGTTTGTCTCTGGCATAAACTGAAAGGCGGGAAATAAATCTTCAAGTCCCATCACTCAGAATATTTCGCATTCATTCGTTCGCTCTGTCACGCACGCAAATATAGAACAGGAAGCAAACATTTTCTCAAGAGTTGACGAATTAAAGATAAGATCAATCAATGACTTATTCTTTAAAGCATAGAACAAGCCGCGCACAACTTCTGAAATTGTATTCAGATCATTATGATTTTTTTCACTAGGTAGGGATAGCCATCTTACTTAATATCATATTATTTCAAAAGAAATTTTGGCCTGTAACAGCTAAAGACAATACAAATTAGAGTTACGGAATTAAAAGTTATTGCGAACCAACAATAGGTACCCTCTATAATTGTGAGGCCGCTGAACCACGCCTCCGCATCTGAGAACAACAAACCCACTGAGTTGGGAGTAGGGTATTTTCTTGGGTACGGTCTTAATGGAGTATGTTGCTATTCAAGAAAGGGATTTTGACCATCACACTGATTTTTGTGATGGGGCGATACACGTAAATGCTTTCCGCAGATGAAATGAGGGCTTCAGGCGACTTCGTAACTCAACTCCGCGAGGAATTCACGATTGATAGGAGGCCACGACTCTATTATATCCAATCATAACGCTCACACTGTGGTCAAATTCCATTCCTCGATGAACTACAAACTCATTTTTAACTGCACAGAAGAATAGACCCTCCCTCCCAACCATCAACAATAATTTCGGTTCCTACATTTGAAGTTTACACTGTCGCAGGGCGATTTCGTTTTGTGGTTTAATTTAATTAATGGGAACAATATAAACATTTCCTTGCATGAAAAGTTTGGAAATATTTTTTAATAAAGAATACGTAATATGATATTCATATACTTTTCTACACATCGGAAATTGTAATCTAACTTTCGGCCATTTAAAAAATTAAAGAATGGGTAAAATTTAATTTTAAAATGCTATTTTTAATACGAAGATGTTGTTATCTCTATAAATAAATACAATGAAATGTAACCAATTCATTATTTTCCCGAGACGAGATGAAGAATGCGACCGTTTCACCGTTCTCTTGTTTTTTCGCGCGTTCTTATTCACTTTTTCGACCGTGGAAGCTGATAGTTTATGTTTTAACAATATATAATTATTTATTGTCGTAGTCAAATTCACTATGAGTAAAACGATACATGACGCAACCCTACAGAGCTTCGGCAGAATTTCATACAAATTATTAAGTGTCACCGTTCTGCCTTTTTTACGCCGATAGCTGGTGATTTTTGTGTCCATGAAGTACTAATGTTACACAGTGAAAGCGAAGAATTCTAAATACACCCAGTGTGATTAGTAAAGCCAATATAATCGTTTTCTCCCAATAAACTTTATAGAAAAATTAAATGATTTCGAGTAGTTTTAAAAGGTGAAAATTACAGTTACTTGCTTGTTTCCTTGGATTTGGAGCCATTTGCCTCTTTCCTTGAGGATGAAGCCAAATCCTAAGATCCGAGCACCATTATTCCTCTTCTGTAACACTCATGGTAACACAACAAACTACACAATCACCACAAGATTATTCCATACACACACACACCAACCATTATACTTAACAATATATCACGCACTGAACCAGTGATTTCCAAATTCTGATATTTTCGTACTCCACAAAAACCAATGCACTTCACATTTTCTAACGAAAGATTTGCGTGTTTTAGATGCACACATTACTTCCTTCATGTTACTAATTAGAAATTTGAAATAATAACTTCACAAGACGGAAAAGGCACAACACTTAGAAATGAATTCCAACACTACCATCACATGGTTACCCAGCAACTGAACTTTTTTCGGAGTGGCTTCGCACCGATCCCAAATTTTTCCGCCCTCAACTCGGAACTGCGTCATGCTGAAGGCCTCAAGACACGACCTCTTTCTAAGGATAGTACAAGGCGGCAGTTTACAACCTTTTTAGTCCCAAAGCAAGAAAGCAAATACTGCCGGTTGAGCAGGAGTGATGTGTCTCGTTAACCGCACAAGTACATGCTAGCGATTATTCACGATGGCTTTCCACGGAATCCAGGATAATTCTTTCCTTCGAGAGCATTTCAAATTATAATGCGAAGCGAGGGAAGAAAGACCAGCCCTCACCGCGGCATACGTTAGAGTAAACTCAAAATTGAAGGTATGCGGTGAGACGGGGACGCATAAATCCATACAATGGAATTACGAGCGCCATATTTTGCCATTAGCTGAAGCATAGTAACCTATGAGATGTAAAGTAAGTCAGGTAGTGCACCAGCTGTAATTTTCACTTAAAATAAAGGAAAGACAGGAATTTATCCGAACGCTCATATGCTAGCGATTACTCATGAAGCGTTACACGTTGCACGATGCCCCTCCGTAGCTAACTTCTTCTTGACCTAGGGTGGGCACACAAAAATAGTTGGTTCGATAGTAAAAAAACTAAACAAAAATGAAAGTACGAGTTAGACTTGGCTCTAATTTTCGATGGGACGTAGCCCATCTTTCTCAAGAGACTGGAAGAGCTGCAAGAGAAATTTTTCCTCTAGCAGCTACGCGTCTGCTGAGATGACCACTAGTCCATAGGCAACCATTCTCTGATCGTCCTTTTCTGACATATAGATATAATACATTTCATAATGTTGGCCAATAGCCAGCGATGAATTTAGCTTTAGGTATTGTTCAAGTTTAACATATAGCCGCTTCAATGACATTTTTTTTCCCCCAAAGGGCACGACTTGACAACAAAATAACAGTACATGCAACGCAAATACCACATCGGCATCCCAAAGCATATTTTGGAAAAATTAGCCCACATTCTAGTTTGATTTGAATTTAGAGACAAATTATGTTTCAATTTAGCATTTTAGATAATTGCGCAATAGTCCATGGGTTTTTTATTAACACCGTATGAATGATAGAGTTCATTATGATTCTGGAAAGGAGTGATTAAGAAGAGCCTCTTTTTTACTATTATCACATTCCTCCCTACATTATGAGTGCCAAATCATATTTTGTGACGTAATTAATGAATTACTCTTTCTACTCCCCTTCGCATATTTCTATCGATGCTAATTTTTCTTTGGAACGCGAATTGTATAATATCGAATTGCATGTAAATATGTAGGGAATCTTTATTTATTTTCATCTTTGGTAATGTATGGAGGAACCACGTAAAGGATAAAATGTTGACGCCTTACCACAGAGCTTCATATCAGGGTTGGTTCCAGGATTTTTTATGGGGGGCACAAGGCTCTGATAGGTCTTGTCATATTTGATATTTAAAAAGAGATACAAAAATTACGGTAGAGATTATTCACTTAATTTTGATACGAAAGTTGCTAGTATTAAATTAGTATTTCGTAACCTTCATTTGAGACTCTTAAATACACAATATAAAACGAACATAATGATAACCTTATTAAAAATCATGTCTATTTTTATGTCATGTTTGGGGGGGCATGTGCCCCAATTCCCCCTTCTGAATCCGCCTATGCCATCCGATAGTCCTCTTCAATAACGCCCATGTTTCAAATAATATGTAGACACGCACGAGCCCCACATAACTGAGGGGGCAGGGTCGGTGAAAACTAGGAAGGTTGGCACAGGAAGCAACCTGCATCCTTTGCCTTCACGACACCAACAGCTGACGAGGACGGACGCGACTGAGCTACCGAAGCTTTAATCAAACTCCACGAGCAAAATACCTATTGGATTTCATATTAGCAGACGGAATGAACTGAGGAGACTCACGTCCACGCACGCAAGGTTTTTCCTCTCTTTAGATTCATATTTGGGCTCACCATTTATGTCTCACTGATACGAGGCACAGCAGCCGATTAATTCTATTCTGTGCGCGGTAGATGTTGTAAAGTTCTGGGAGGGTTCGAGTTCAAAGTAATCATAATTTAATTATTTTTAAAAAGAAGAATTCTTAACATAAACACACTTTATGCAGATGGCTAAAGGAAAAGATGATATCGAATTTTCTAAACGGCTTAATTATTAAAATGATGAATCTATCTACGTTACCACATTCGTATCTAAACAGATTCATTCACGCAGTGGAAATAAGCAGAAATAAATTGGTAAATGTATTCTCTCGTAACAGTTGAGGCAACTCTTCCTACATATCCTTGCAGTACCTTCATATTTATTTAGATTGTGCAAGGACTTCCTCTTCTTCGAAGCTGGAACACCTCCCCCAGCCACATCGCTAAAGATTACATCTTCTTTCAATAATCCATCAATAACTTTCTCTCGAAAATTCAGCATTTCAATTTTTTTATTTTGGCCATAATTATTATATAAAACCCATGAATTCACCATGCATGTCCCAAGAAGCAGTTCTAATGCCAGTTCCTTATACCACTTGAGAGATCGTCTGATGCAACTATAATAAGCAGACATTTGGTCGGAAGTGTCTACCCCCTTTTTCGCGCTATTGTAAGCTATGATGGCTTTTGGTTTCATTAAATAATAAAAATAAAAGGAAATATTTCCCCTCGCTTAGATTTCGACGTGGTTGGTTGCAAAATTTCACCAAGGTCGGGATTAGAGGATATCATCATAACTGGTCTTTTGTCCTGCCATTTCATCATTCTAACACCTTTTCCATTTTGCCTTGCAATAATTTCCCCCCTTTCAACTTTTTTGACGACCTTCCGGTGGATTACCTTTCCGATTCGCCCGTAGTGTGCCACAAACATAAGTCTCCCTACCCAAAAGGTCTTCAGCTAGGTCCACACTTGTATAAAAATTATCAATGTACTATGTCTGCTCAGCATCAAGAAGTCCCTCCATCAGTTGCAGTACAACTTTATGTCCATGTCCAACCTTCTCCCTCGTGTTTGGCACTTCTTATCCGTAGATAATAATAATGGATTCAAAGGTTCCGCCCCAACCACCACCCCTCTCCTAGGAGGCGTGAGGTTGGGTGCGGAATATCGTAAGCCGCCTTTTCTAAGCGCAGGACAAGTGCGGTTAGGCCCGTCTTGAGTCTCTACGAAATCCCATGGAACGTCCACCCCAAAAGGCGAGAGAAGGGGAAAGCCATTGTTTCGTATGGGGTGTTACGGACTGAGCGGTCGGTCGCCAGCGTCGCAGAGGTAGAGGTTTTCCCGGTTCTTTTGGGGATAATCATTTTCGCGACTTTCTGAAAGCACAGAACCTCTAACAATGACAGTAGGAACGAGATGTATGATTACCTCCCGCAGCATTTTGTTCCCAAAGCAATAAAACCGAAGCAAGGCATCACAGCGAAATAGAAAGAGTGTAATGAAGGCTCAGAAGATAAATTGGAAACAGTTCCAAAAAAACTATGAAATACCGAATTTTTTCCGATACTTTTAACTGAATACTTTCATTCTGGGCTTATGAGAAGAGTAAATAAATTATTGCATCGTTTTCATGTCTAAAAGCACGACTTATTTGTTCATTTTGAAGGTATACATGACATGACATTAAATAAATATCGAAGAAAATAAAACGTGTATTTCGTTGTTGCATATGCACAAGGGGACTAATTAATAGCTAAATATTGCATTCTGGGCTTATAATAATAGTAAGTGTAGAAATTATTTAATTTTTTCCATTTTGTACATTTTGAAGGTATTTTAGGCGACAATAAATAAATACAGAAGAAAATAAAACGTGTAATGCGTGGTTGCATACGCAAAAGGGGATTAATTAATTACTACCCAGACGGCACAGGAATTTTTTGTATCTGGAGACAAGGGTTGACCATCAGATACTAGAAATCGCGCTTGGGAAGTTAGTGAAAAGGTTTTGTTTCTTTATTTCCTTTAATGTCGAAAGAAATATATCAAGATGATTCAAGGGAACTTGCAGATTCATATGCATTGATAAAATTGTAACAGATATGCCCTAATTTCCTAAAAACTCATGAATTAACACATGACACACTGGTATCCTGTTCGTATCTGGACACTAATATACCCTTCGTACATGATTCATATCCTGTCTGGGACTATTTTCTAACTCGGATGAGGTGAAACATACATAGCCGCACCACGATCCACCGTCATTTTACTATTCGCCGATCTCTTGCCTCGTGTAAAGTCGTGCTGTGTTCGCCTCGTGCTCTTTTGCCCTTAGCTTCGCTATTTTCAACAGTTCTTTTTAGAACTATCATCGTTCATTTCATTCTTTCATCTACGATCATCTATTAATCATATATCATCATAACTTCATCGTTTCTCTCGCTCCCGTGAGAGAAGCTTCATTTATCTTGGCCGTTCTCTCTCTGTTCCATGTAAAACGGAATGAGCAAAGAAATTTCTCCGGTAGCTGGTTTTATTCTCTTTCGTTGCTCCGCATGTTCGCTCTCGGCCGGGCAGTAGATGTCTGACTCGAGAGCGGACGATGTAGAAGAATGTACAAAAAAATACGCAATGCCTCAGTGGCGCTGATCCCTAAAGGCATGTAGCGCCAACAACTTAGAACTACATAATACACTTAATGCGGGCAAATTCAAATTCTCAAACATTCCGCCCACCTTTGTTCTTCGAACAAAAAAAACAATCTTTTAAGCAAACAACAAAAAAACAGTAAATTACAATACAATTCAAGTGAATTACAGAAATATAAATGAAACAATACAATAGAAACAACAATATCATCCTGTAATTAGCAAAATCAATTTGACAATAGGCCTCTTGAAGGTGCTGGTCGCTGTGCGGACAGTTGCCACTCGCGCCAATCCATCTGACCCAGGATGAAGGTCAGTGATCACCGCCAAAGGCCACTTGGCTGGAGAGGTCATCTCATTTTTGATGAGTACTACATCTCCCACGGTCAAGGCGGGAGATTCCTGGGTCCATTTGCTTCGGCATTGTATGCTTTTTAAATATTCTGCCGACCACCGGTCCCAGAAATGTTGACTCATTTGTGACAGCAACAACCAGCGCTTCAGAGGAGGCAACTCCTCATCCGTAACCCTAGGTTCTGGAATCAGTAAAGAAGCAGAGCCAATTAAAAAATGTGCTGGAGTGAGTGATTGCAAATCGGTAACATCATCTGTTATAGGGACTAACGGTCGAGAATTGAGACATGCTTCAATTTGACATAAAACAGTTGAAAACTCTTCATATGTTAACTTATGCAATCCAATAACTCGTTTCAAATGATACTTTGTGGATTTAACTGCGGCTTCCCATATTCCCCCGAAATGTGGAGCCGCGGGCGGATTAAATTTCCAACTAGTTCCATCTTTTGCTAATGTTTCAATTATTTTGTTACATTGTTTAGAGGCCTTTTGAAAGAGACTTCGGAGTTCAGCATCAGCACCAATAAAATTAGTCCCTTGGTCACTAAGCAAAGTAGCGCAGTGACCCCTTCGAGCAACAAACCTTTTAAAGGCAGCAATGAAGGCTGCAGAGTCATAGCTAGACACAACCTCCATATGCACGGCTTTGGTGCTCAAACAAATGAAGAGAGCCACATATCCTTTATAGTGTTTGCGACCCCGCCCAGGAGAACACTTGATGAGAAATGGCCCACAGTAATCGACCCCTGAATTTAAAAATGGTCTGTTTAGTCTTACCCTGAGAGGAGGCAAGTCGCCCATTCTTTGATACGTAGGAGAAGCAGAATACCGACGGCATGTCGTGCAATTGTGGATAACACTTTTCACAGCTTGCCTTCCTTTTATTATCCAGTATTTTCTCCTAATATGTGAGAGAGTTGAGTTCCTCCATGAAGAGTAATTTTGTGGAAATGTTCTATTATAAGAGTAGTTAGGCGAGAAGAATGTGGTAAAATTAGAGGATGCTTCTCGTCTTCACTCAGGATAGAATGTTTTAAACGCCCACCAACACGAAGACAATTACTTGTAAGAATGGGGTTAAGTTTATGTAGAGAACTTTGATGAGAAATTTGAAGTCCTGATTTGATTAAAGAGATTTCTTTAAAAAAGGAAGTTCTTTGGACTTCATGGACCCATAGCAAACATGCGAAGTCAGTTTCTTCGACGCTAGGATGCGAGGAATAAGACGATGGAAAGTTTTTTAAAGATTCAAGAATTTTTCCCGACGCCACCCAAGTTGCAAATTTAAGTTTTAAAAATCTCAAGCAGAGTGCCGTAATTCTCAGGAGTTTTGATAGGGAAGAAAACCTATACAACAAATCCCAAATTGGAAGGAGCGATACGGAAGCAATGTGTGTTATTTTTCTTGCCTCTTTTGGCTCTATTACCACTTGTATTGGCTTTGATGTTGGCCATGGTGCACTGGAGGAAGTTAAATTTGGGGGGCCATGCCACCAAAGCTCAGACTTCATCAACTCAGAAGGAGTTAAACCTCTAGAAACAGCGTCTGCAGGATTACCTGCGGAACGGATATGATGCCATGTACCATTAGGGAGTAAATTTAGAATTTCTGCACAGCGATTAGCCACAAATGTTTGCCATCGAGAGGGATGATCTTTCAACCAGAACAGAACATCAATGGAATCAGACCAAAGGTGTTACTTTTGAATCAGTCAAATTGAGGACATGTTGGCAATGTTTAGCAAGCCGAGCAGCCAATACGGCGGCGCACAGTTCCAGCCTTGGTATGCTGATAGTTTTAATAGGAGCTACTTTGCTCTTAGACAAAACCAGCATTGAAGTGGAACCCACATCAGAAATTACTCTAAGATAAACAACAGCACCATATGCTCTTTGCGAAGCATCGGCAAATGCATGGATTTCGGAAAATATTGCATTTGGAGAAAACCTAATCCATCTGGGAAGTTTTAAATTCGACAGAACTGGAAGTGACAAATACCAATTCTCCCACACCCTTGCAGTCTCATCAGTAAGTTCAGAATCCCACTCAGTTCTCAGAAGCCACAAAGATTGCATTAATATTTTAGCAGTAATAATAACCGGTGATAACCAACCAAGTGGATCAAACAATTTAGAAATATTGGAAAGAACATTGCGTTTGGTTATCGGTTTAGTCAAAACTGGATCGATACTTATCCGGAAGAAAATGTTATCTTCTTGGGGGACCCAGGATAGGCCCAGGACAGCCATCCTGGATTCCGGCTGTGGAAGATCACCAGGATCAGCAGCAACTACCTCCTGTGGCAACCATTCCAGCAGCTCTTGGTCGTTTGCAGCCCATTTGCGCAGAGGAAAGCCGCTCACCATCAGCATGTTGATGAGCTCCTCCTGCTTGCGGCGCGCGTTCTCCAGGGTGTGCTCTCCTGTCAGCACGTCGTCCATGTAGATCTCATCAAGTAGCACAGGGGCAGCAAGAGGGTAATGGGCACCTTCACTCCGGCCTAGTTCTCTAACACATCGATTTGCTAGATAAGGTGAACATGCCAAGCCATAAGTCACAGTTTTTAATTGGTATGAAAGCACAGGTTCATTTGCGTCAAATCTCCACAGTATTTTCTGTAAATGTTGGTCACGCTCATCAACTAAGACTTGGCGAAACATCTTCTCAATGTCCGCAGTAAAAGCAAAGCGATAAGTTCGCCAACGTAATACCACATCAGCTAAATCAGGTAATAAGTTAGGACCAATATGCAACTTATCGTTGAGAGATATCCCTTTATCGGTTTTTTGCGAACCATTAAACACAACTCTTAACTTAGTTGTCGCACTGGACTCTTTCCAAACAGCATGGTGAGGAAGATAAAAACCATCAAGGTCTGTTTCAGGATTTGCGACTTTCATGTGTTTCAGGTTAATGTACTCACGCATGAAGGCCTTATATTTCTCTTGCAAGTGGTCATCTTTGACGAATCTCCTCTCCATCCGATCGAGCATCCTCTTGGCAGTAGAGTAAGAATTACCAATTTGTAGCTTTTCGGCCGTCTCATCATCCTTAAATGGCAGTCGAACGATGAAGTGACCTGAAAAATCTCTATTATAATTAGACATGAAAAAGTCTTCACACTCTTGCTCCTCCGGAGTGAGTATTTTTCGTGAAGGTTGAAAATCCTCTTGTTCCCAGAATTTCCTCAGAAGATCAGTAAGGTCCTCAGTCTCCAGGCAATGAAGAACCGTTGAAGGCTCTGACGGTTCAACCTGCTGGATTTGGACGTCTCCCGACAGCATCCATCCCAAAGCGGTGCACGTAGCTATGGGCTCACCTGAACCTCCTTTCTTCACCTGGTCCTTCACAATCTTTGCATGGATGGCAGCGCTAAGTAGAAGTTCAATCCCCCTTTCTTCATATTGCTGTGGATCGGCAAGCGTCAACCCTTGAATATGTTTCCAGTTAGAGAAAACAATCTTATTCCCTGGTATATATGAGGATACTTTGGAGACAACAAAAGCGTCTACGTCACAAGCAAATGGGGAATGGAAATGCGGCTTGATTTTAAATGACACGGATTTTTTGCAACTCGCTTGTTTATTTCCCGCTAGTCCCAGTATCTCCACATTAGTGTTCCTTCCCTTCAGCCGTAGCCGTTGGCACAATGACTCAGAGATGAAAGATGACTGAGCACACTGATCCACAAGTCCTCGAGCAAGTATTGAGTGACCATGTGGTCCAATTACTTTAACGAGCACCGAAGCAAGCAGCACAGAACACGTTTTGGGGGCGGGGGTTATGTGCATTAATGTAGATTTATCTGAATCATCTTCAGGTGAAACACTATTATGTGCGTGAGAAGATTCTGGTGACTGGATAGATTGCTTTGCGGGCTCTTCTGTCTCGTGAACCATCGAATGATGCTTTCCCTGGCAGAATCTGCACCTTTTGTTGGACTTACAACACTTTATTGAATGACGCGAGAGACAATTCAAACAAAAGCGCTTTGATTTCACTATCTCTTGTCGTTGCTGTGGAGTCTTTTCTCTAAATTGGTCGCAAAACATTATGAAATGTGATCGATTACACAAAGCACATTTGTCTTCGGTCTTTTTGGAATCGTAGCCCACGTGAAATACTCTCGAATATTTAGAGTCAGAATAATTTTTGTTTTTTGCACTGTTCGGACTGTATTTAGTAGATTTACAAGTCCCATGAGTCCCGCTCTCAAATGCTTCGGAGCTGATTATCGCACTTTCTAAAAATTTGACAAGAGTATCTAAAGTTGCAGGCTCTCTTGGCGTGGTTGAATTCCCCAGATGGCTCTCCCACTCCTTACGCGTTGGTGGATACAACTTGCTAACGGTAAGGTAGACTAACAGGTCGTCCCTTTGCTCAGCTGCTTGTCGTAAATTATTCAATGGTCGCACACAGTTTAGAGTTGATGTCAAAATTCGTCTCAACTCTGCGGAATTTTCACTTTTAGCAGCCGTCACAGAAAACAAACTGTCGATGTGCGCATTGACTTGACGACGCTTGTTCTCGTACGCGTTCATAAGGGTTTCCCAGGCTAAGTGAAAATTGTTCCCAGTTACTGGAATTGAAGAAATATAATCCCCGATTACACAGCTTCGTAGATAGTGCATTTTAGCTACGTCGGCGATGGCCTTTTCTCCCACTACCAAGGAATCAAAAATTTCCTTAAACGGCAGCCAATCGCAGAACACACCAGAAAATTTTGGCAAGTTCAATCGAGGTAAGTTAGTTAGCTGAGCATTACAATTACTTTCCCCGGGGATCACATTTGAAGCACTCTCTCTTGTATTAGAAAATTCGCCCCTCGTCAAGCAGTTTAAGTACTCCTTAAATTCTCCCCTCTGAGAGACATAACTTTCTTCAGCCACTTCAAAGAATTCGTCTTTAAAATAAATATCCTCGAAGTCAACTTCTTTTGACCTAATCATTGAACTGTGGTCGCGAGTAAGTTGACTCCACCACCCGTCTAATTGTTCTAAGCGTACTTCACACGCACCCCGAGTCATTTTGGCTCTTCCTTCCTTCTTAAAGTTCGTGAAAGAATTCGTAATTTTACGAAGAAGTTTTTCCTGCTGGAATTTAAAGGACTCCATCGTGACTTTAGCGGCCCTTGATTTCGTAAGCAGTTAAGCACACACGGTAGAGAATGACGAATTAAGTCATTATAAGCAAATATAGAAAGCATGAAGCGATATTAGAGCAAGCAGAGAGAACATAAGCACGTTCTTAAGAGAATTCGCCATGCGAAGCAACACATTCAGTTTTACGCCGAGCAGCATGAGGGGCGACAGTTAAGTGGGGTAATAGCAGGAGCGTTTGACTGTCGCGTCTCGAAGCACACGTGGTCCGTGTTCAAGTGAAGTAGCCCGTAATTTGGTCAGAAAGTGATTGAAATCACAAGCTTTATAGCACATGCGTTCCTCAGTAGAGAAATTAGCACGAAAAGTCAGCAATCAGACACCAAGCAAGAATTCACAGAAATAAAAAAAAGTAACTTATCGTTCATTCAGCAAAAGGTTGACGAATTTCAGTCCAGTTCGTCTGTCAGCAATTAGCACCAGCTTATCCGGCTCGAAGGACCAAAAATGTTCCATGTAAAACGGAATGAGCAAAGAAATTTCTCCGGTAGCTGGTTTTATTCTCTTTCGTTGCTCCGCATGTTCGCTCTCGGCCGGGCAGTAGATGTCTGACTCGAGAGCGGACGATGTAGAAGAATGTACAAAAAAATACGCAATGCCTCAGTGGCGCTGATCCCTAAAGGCATGTAGCGCCAACAACTTAGAACTACATAATACACTTAATGCGGGCAAATTCAAATTCTCAAACACTCTCGCAACTGCGAGCTGAGTGCAGCTTTTTAAGCGAAAGCTTGAGGTTTAAGCTTTCCACGAGAGTCGATCTTGGTGCATTGAAGACTGAATCCAAAGAGTACAAGCTTGTTGGAGTCTGTTCGTGCCACAAGGACCACCGCAGTTACTTCCGAGCTTATCAGGGTAAGTTCCGGGCATTTCCATGAAAGTGTCAACTTTTTCTTTCAAATTAAAATGTAGGATGGAAATATTTTATCATGATAAATCAACGTTATTGGATTTTATGAAATCAGTGTTTGATTTTTGGAAATGAGTGGAAAATAACATTTCCCCTTTTATCAATGTTTCATGTCGTGTCTTGTTAGTGTATCTTGTAACCTATGGCTGCTCGAAGGGTTAGTCAGCCTGAAACAGCCAGGAAATTAAGGTCCGAGTTCATAGGCAGTGGGAATTTGATCATGTATAGAAGCTACATTTTCTTATAACAACTTGTCTTAATTTGCTCACTGTTGATTCATAGTTGTTAGAAGTTAAATAATTTTTGAGTTTGAAACAAGAAGCATTGATAATTCCGTAATGTGATTGTTAATGACTGTAATGTAAATATTATTAATATGTAGTTTTGACAGAATGTGCTAACATAAGCAATTGCTCAAACATTGCTCAGAGTTATTATTCAGTTTTCAAATTCTACTTGGATTCTCAGAGTTTAGAAGATGTTTGAAATCATGACATATAATACCCACACAGCACAAGAACTCGCGTACATAATGTATTTGACAAGGAACTTTATGAATACTAAACAATGCATTTTGTAAATTATTAATGCTATATTACAGCGTTACTATGTAGAAATTTACTGATGTATATTGTTGTATACATACCGGTATAATGCATAAACCTGTGAGCTCATATTAGCGACCAAAAGTATTAATTATAACATGTGGGATAGTACACTGCTAAGGAAAATTATATTCTTGGATTTACATTTACTCTGAAAACTAATAATTGCCTAGTCGCGCATTATCGATTTTTATGAGTTAACTCATATCATCATCTTTGAACAAAGTATTGTTTCTTCTGAAACGGTGTTGTCGTGTTGTGGCGGCTGCCATTGTGAAAGAATGAATTCACGTTACGTTTCACCACTTTTTTGGTTTTGTGGTGTTAGTTGGTGAAAATTAAAGTTTCTGAGGATAGTGAATATTGCTTTATTCTTGAATTTCATTCGTTGGGCTTCAGAAACGTGTGTTTGTGAATTTTCACGTGTTTGGTACCGGGATGCGAAGAAAACTCCAGTGGACCCAAAGTTCAAGTTTTTAGCTTTCCAAAATAGCTCGAGTTGGAGACCAAGTAGATTCGGGCGATCAGAAGAGACAATTTAACCTCCACGAAAAACAGTAAGGTATGTACCCTTTCACGGTGTAATTATTTGGATGTCATTCTAGCTAGTAGTGGCTTGGGGATGTTGATATCTCCAATACTCTAAGTGGTGATTTAAAATATTGTAGCGGCAATTCAATTGAAAATTCTTTTATTATAGTTGCCTTTTTTTGTATTATTTCGTTCAGTAAACGTGTGGTTGAAGGTGTTCCTGGGGATTATAATTTAGCAGCCAAGGTTATAGTATTGAATATTCTTTCTTAGCTGGCCCTTTGGTGTTTTATGCGTCTGAAACTCAGTACTCAGTTAAAAATGCTTATTTAACTATACATTCGTAACTTTGAGTTGAAAAGCTGTTTGAATTATTTACGCCCTAAGTTATATACTCGGTTATATATATATTTCTCCTGCAGAAATGCCTTACATTGGAAATGAAATGACTAAGTAATTTACATCGTATTTTCTTATTTATTAATTTTAGGTGTGTGAGCTTCACTTCACAGCGAGTGAAATCAGAAAAGAATCTGTGGCCTTGCACGAGAAGATGGGGAGATTATTCGTGTTGAATTAAAGGTGCCCAGACTGGAGGAAGGTGCGATTTCTTCATTTACCAAGCTATGATCCAGAAGACTGAAAGGCACAGTGGTATAAGTGACAAGATGTAAGGGTGTCGCTTGCCGTCTTGTGTCAGCTCGGTTTTCGCTCTTGGGGTAATGGAAGAATCGCAGAGTCACGTTCGAGTGATGGGTCCAGTATCTGAAACTCATAACACGTTGCAACCTCTTGCGTGGGATCCATCCTCGTGCATGACTCTGACACCCTACTCCGATTAACAACTTGCTCTCGCGTGGGAATTGGTCTCCGCGTATTCCTCCAACACTTTATGCCGTAACACGTTGCAGTATCTTGGCGTGGGAAGGCGTATGATGTGCATGATCTTGCGGCCTTTTCCAGCCAATAGGAGGACGCCGAGAGGGTCACGGGACGGACGCGACACGGAAGGAAGCCTCTTGGAGGGAATAGACACGGGGAGTCTTACGCGGTATCTCGAAGGGGGAGTTTGTAACTGTGCTCTGAATTAAACGTGTGGAACCAGACTTGTCATCTCATTCTGCCTTCTACGAACCTGGCCCTTGCTATAAGCTTAGTGCTTGCATTTGGTGTTGAGAAGTGGGATCTCCCGAAGGGCAGTAGTGCCAGACGTGAAAAGGTGAGTGACAATGTCGAATCGTGTTAGTCTATCGGGTCGAGAAATGGAGCTCCAACAGGCCGTGGATGAGCTTTGTGCGCAGCTACGGGCCCTCAAAGAAGAAAACGCCAGCTATAGAGCCCGTACAACTGATGTGGCTGGGACAGGGGAAAACTCGAGGAAGTCCTACTCGATGTTATCGGCAATCGACAGTTTTTCGGGAGCCACGGGTGAAAACATTGAAGCGTTCCTCTCGCAAGTAGAACAGGTGGGAAGGCTGGGAGGGTGGGATGATGAAGACAGGCTAAGCGCGGTCACACTTCGCGCGCGCGGTGGGGCCGCGGATCTCCTGAGGGCGAAGGCAAGAGCGGGGGATGCCTTGACCTACCCCGAAGCAAAGAAGGTGCTGTTGGAGAGGTACCAGGGGGTGAAGAATAGGAGATTCTACAGGGAGATGTTGGCGAACATACAAATGGGCCCGGCGGAGCAGATAGAGGAGTTCGCGTATCGTATCCGCGAAATAAATAGTCATACATGGAAGGAAGAGGAAGATTCCGCCGCAGCGGCAGCTCGTCGTGCGGAGGCTGATGAGAGAGCTTTAGACGCCTTCCTAAATGGCCTTCCTGGTAGGGTGGGGGAGCACACGCGCCTCTTTATGCCAGAGACTTTCGACGCTGCTATATCCGCAGCCGTGCGCGTGCGGGAAGCTGAGCGGAGGATCCGACCGGTGAAGGAGGGGCGAGAGGAGAGGAGCGTTTTCGCGGTCCGTGATGGAGCTTGTCACGCGTGTTGCCGCCTTGGGCATTTTGCAAGGGACTGTAAACAGCGGGGCAGAATGCAGTGTTTTAATTGCGGGAAGGAAGGACACTGGGCTAAAAGCTGTCGGGCGCGAGGGCGAAGTAGTTTCAGCCAGCGTTCTGAGATGCCGTTAAACGGCTCCGGGGCCGAGCAAGTCGCCCGCAACGGCCCCAATTAAGGATCGTACTCCCATGTGTGCACCGCGACGGGAATGTGAAAGATTTGGCGGTGACTGTGACGTGTGGAGGCATGCGGCGACGAATGTTGGTTGATACAGGGGCGCAAGTGAGCCTTGTAACTAAAAAGTGCTGTGGGGACCGAACACCGAAGAGGTCTCAGTTCAGGATAAAAGGACTGAATGGAGGGCTTATTTGGAACTTCGGAGAAGTGGTAGTACCGCTAGTTGTCGGTAATAAAGTGTATAACCTAAAGGCTCAGGTTGTAGATAATTTGGGGGGCCATGAGGGAATTTTAGGAATAGACTTCCTCCGCGAAATTGGAGCGATAATTGACGTGAGTAGAGGTGAACTGACAATTGACGGACGCGTAATTTGTCTAACCGAAAGTGGAAGTAAAGAGCACGCGGAGACCCCACCGCGGCCGAGGGAGGTTGGCGAAGCGACCACTTCCGCGATGACGGACGGCGAACCGCAGGGAGCGTGCCCGGCCGTTATGGAGATAAGGATGGAGGGCGTGGCTGACCGAGCGTGGATAAGCGGAGCCGCGGACATCACGGAGGAGAGACCGAGGGACGCAACGACGAGGTCCACGGCGAAGGAGCTGGGAGATGCGGGGAGGAAATGGCGCCGCCCACGGGTGAATATGCCGGTACGCCTTGTGTCGGCAGAGATGATCCCAGCTCGGAGCGTCCGTCTCGTGACTCTTCCCCTTGGTAGCGGCTGGAGAGAGGGCCATGAGTGCATGGTGGAGTCAGCGCTGGAATTGGACGATTGCTAGGTGGCCAGGTGTGTTTGTAAGGTGGATGAGGAAGGGGGTGCTAAGATCCAAGTAAGTAACTTTGGAATGATAGATGTAACTTTGAGTAAGGGTAAAGTGATCGCAATAGTGAGTGAATTGGAGGATGATGTGAATAATGGGTGGGACAAAAGTGGAGTGCGAGGGACAGGGATTGACAGGGACGCGCATATTTCCGTGTGCAAGCCGGGTGAGGATGATTTTAAGGACGAGATCGCAAGGAAGTTGTCTCATCTAGACGCGGAGGAACAATCGGTATTGCAGCCTTTAATCGGAAGGTATAGTCAATTGTTCTCGCCATCGGGCACACCCCCAGCCACACATTTGGTAGAACACCACATTCCCACTGGTGATGCTCGGCCCATTTACAGAAGACCCTACCGAACCCCTCATCATTTGAAGCCATTGATAGACAATTTTGTGAAGGAACAATTGGAGGGGGGAATAATAGTGCCAAGTCATAGCCCCTGGGCCTCGCCCGTTGTGATTGTTCCGAAGAAATCTGAGGACGGAGAGCCGAAGTACCGGTTTTGCATAGATTTTCGCGCGTTAAATGCGATAACAAAACCCGACGTATACCCCTTACCCAACATTACTGAAACACTAGACTATTTGGGGGGATGCAGATATTTCACTACACTTGATTTAACTGCGGGTTACCACCAAATCCCGATGGCTTCCGACTCGCGTGAGAAAACCGCCTTCATCGTGCATAATGGGCTGTATGAATACCTCCGAATTCCCTTCGGTCTTAGAAACGCCCCTAGCGTTTTCCAACGGTTTATGGATGGAGTTTTTAGGGGGATGGCTCCCACGGAATGCCTGGTGTATCTCGATGATGTCATCGTCTTTAGCGGCTCCATAAAGGAACACGCTTCGCGCTTAGAAAGAGTATTCGAGAGGCTAGAAAAGGCAGGGTTGTCCCTAAAACTATCTAAATATCACTTTGCCTCATCACAAGTGAACTATTTGGGACACATAATTAGTGCAGAAGGTATTCTCCCGGACCCTAGCAAGATTTCAGCGGTAAAGGAATTCCCTACTCCGAAAAATGTGAAGGAGATACAATCTTTTTTGGGCCTCACGAATTATTACCGTCGGTTCATCGAAAACTATGCAGTTATAGCCCGACCCCTTACGTCGCTATTGAAAAAGGGTAGCGCATTCGTTTGGACTCCCGAGTGCGATCAAGCAGTGGAAGATTTAAAAACAGCTCTTACGAGTAGTCCCGTATTGGTATACCCAGATTTTTCCTTGCCATTTACTATATCAACAGACGCTAGTAATTTTGCAGTAGGTGCCATCCTGTCCCAAGTGATCAACGGCGAGGAACACCCGGTAGCATTTGCATCACGGCAGCTTAAGAAACCGGAGCTGAATTATACCACAACAGAGAAGGAATTGGTCGGAATAACTTGGGCTGTCAATCAGTTTAGACATTATGTGCTGGGACGAAAATTTACTATTGTGACGGACCACGCAGCACTAACGTGGCTATTCAATTTAAAGGATCCTAATAGTCGATTGATGAGGTGGACATTAAAACTGGGTGAATATGATTACCAGGTGGTGCACAGATCGGGTAAAACCCATGCAAATGCTGACGCGCTGAGTAGAAAAGTTGGCCTCGTATCGGCCGAGGAAATAATTAATTTTGGAGAAGAACAGAAACGAGACCCAGAATGCATAAAGTGGGCTAATGAAAATGATTTTGTTGTGATTGACGGCATTATTTGTAAAAGACACAAAGGGGAAATAAGATAGTGGTGCCACGAAACTGCAGGGAGGGAGTGTTACGCCAGTGTCATGATCACATTCTTTCGGGCCATCTTGGAGTACACGCAACTACGAGTAGAGTCAGAAGGGACTATTGGTGGCCCAAGATTCAGGGGGATATCAAGGAGTATGTAAAGAGTTGTATAGCTTGTAGTCAGCGAAGCCCCTACGGCAAGTGCAAACCCCCTTTGCAGGCGCTACCCGCGGCGAATAAACCCTTTGAGTTTATTGCCATTGATATTGTGGGCCCCCTTCCAAGGACAAATGATGGGAATCGTTATATTTTGTCTATCCTAGACCATATTACGAGATACTTGGTAATGGTGCCGTTGCCCGACCAATCGGCTGAAACCGTATCCGTTGCACTGGTAAAACAATGGATTTTAAAATTTGGGGTGCCGGAATTATTGCTTACGGATCAGGGGACTAACTTTATGTCTGATCTGTTCCGACAGATTTGTAGGCTACTGAATGTAAAACAGCTAAGGACATCCCCGTTCCACCCAGAGTGCAATGGCCGAGTTGAGAGAGTGCATCGGACAATCGCAAAGATCCTTAGCCATTACGTGAACGTACGAAACGATGACTGGGGGAAGCATCTCGAGTTTGCCGTTTGCTCGTATAACACCTCAAACCACAGGACCACGGGGTTCACCCCGCATGAGTTGGTGTTTGGACAACAGATGGCATCACCTTTCAATTGTTTAGGGGCAAGTAGCCCAGGGAAGGAACACCCTAGTGTGACAGGTCTACGAGAGAGGTTGAAGGGAATGTGGAAACAATGCGCCCGAAATGATCGCTTAGCGGTAAAGAAAAGGAGGGAAACAGTGAAGGGAAGGGGTAAGGTGAGGGAGTATAAGGAAGGCGACTACGTGTTCTTAAGTGATCCTTGTTTGAAAGTGGGGCAAGTAAAAAAGTTTCATAGACCGTGGAAGGGCCCGTATCGCGTGTTGAAGGTAACTTCGAAGTGCAATATACTGTTGGAACTTCCATTTCGAACCCTTATTGTGCACACAAGTCGTGTTAAGCCTTATCATGGCCCTATTCCCCCTCCTAATACAGGGAATATTGCTGATAGACCCAGTGGACGGCCACGAAAATTTCTTCCAGGTGACATTTCTTCGCGAGAGCCGACATCAGCTGTAAACACCCCCCTTCACTGGGAGGACGAGTGGGTGGAGAACCGAGGGGATCAGCTGGTGACGCAAGGCGCAGGAGGAGGAGAAGGCGGCGCGGAGAGAGGGGAAGTCGTGGCCATAGAGGGAGAAGAGGTGCCCGCCCCCCCCTGTGGTCCTCAATCCCCACCCCCCCTGCCCCTCATCAAGACGACACCGCTCCCCCATTGGAGGCGGAAGGAGTCGTCCCCACTGACCCCCCTCCCCTTCCCCGTCGTTATCTTCACAGATTACGACCCAGAAGAGGACGTCACGAATCACCGCCCTACGTGATCCCCCCTCCCGCACCCTCTCACCGCTATTATCTACGCCCGCGGGAGGCGCTGACAAGATGGGAGGAGGAAGAAGAGGATATGGTGGACCCCTAAACATTTTGGGTTGGCTGGTGTGTTTATTGTGTTGTGGTTTGGACCCTGTTAGGGGCCAAGAGGTGATGCCGTTGAATAGTGGAATATTGTTTGAAAGACAGCGGGATGTAGTGTTAACTGAACATTCATGGATGGTAGTTATAAATTTTGATCTGGGTTCCATGAAAGAGGAATATAAAAGGATTAGAATCATTTTCGATGAAGTAAGAGGTAGGATGGGAGAGGAAGTTAGGCAAAGCTATGGTCGGGGATATATTTTAGCGTTAGAAAGGATGAATAGGGAATACCAACATGTCAAGGAGGAGATGGAGAAATTGGTGGACTTGGTCGAGAAGCGAAGAAATAGGCGGGGTTGGATAAATTTTGGAGGCCAAGTCCTAAAAACAGTATTCGGTACACTGGATGAACAGGATCTCCATAGAATTGAGGAGAAAATCTCTAAATTAGAGGTAGACGGTGAGGGAATTCGGGGAGAGCTACAAAACCAAATTATAATCTTGGCAGGGTTAGAGGAGAGGGTGACAAACAACACTCGATTTTTACGAAATTTAGTGTCGGAATTGATTAGCGAAGCGAACAATAGTCGAAAGTTAATTCAAGGATTAGCAGAGACCAACCGAGAGTTGAGGCAAATGATAGGTACTGAGGAGGCATTGAGGCAAATTGGTCACGTTCTGGTTAATGTGAGGATTGACCTCGTGGGGTTAAGGATGTCGCTGGAAAACAGCGTGTATAAAGGCCTTAGTAGTGCTTTAGTTCCTCCTGGAAAATTTTTAGGAATAATCAAAAGAATTCGTGATAACATTAACCCCCCACTCCATATGTTAGCTCCTTGTGACCACGAATCACTATATTTGTATTATAAAATGGCGAAGGCATCGGCCGTAGTGGTCAAGGACCGGTTGCGGTTGGTTGTGGAGATCCCTTTGGGAAGTAAGGATAGTATGTTTGAACGCTATAAACTTAAACCTTTCCCAGTTTGGCATCACAAACTGATGGTTTTCGGAAAATGGAGGGTTAGAGACACATTGTTAGTGAACGGGGATCGGTCATATTATACTATTCTAAATGAAGACGAGATGTTTGATTGTCAGAAGGGCCCCATTTATACGTGTCCGGCAAAGTTTTTATTGCGAACCGGGTCTTGGAGGAGTTGTGAGTACGACTTGTTCATAGGGAAGGGAGCAAAGGGGTGTGAAAGGGAAGGGATTAATTTTACTGAGCCATATTTCGACCGAGTGAATCAAGGGTGGATTTACTCTATGCCAAGCCCATCCTATGTCACAGTTGCGTGTCGAGACTCGGCCACGGCGAGTAGGCCAGACTCTCGCCGACTCGAGGGAAGTGGCATAATTACAAATGTCAGCCACTGTGACATAGTGGGAAGCAATTTTAAGTTATTGGCAAGTGGTTACCAACGGAGTGAGATGAAGGGTAAATTGTTGGAAATAATATTTCCGGATGTGAGGATAGACGAGGAAAGGGGGGGCATAAATCTTGGAAATGATTCGAATCTGGAGGATCTGCGAAACGAACTGGGGCGGGAATTAATGACACACAGGCGCCCAGTGGATTTCACCAAATGGTTGGGGAGACTGAGGACCGTTAGCACCTCCACAAAAAATGGAAATTGGGGAATTATTGGGGGATTGGGGAGCGCCGTTGGGATAATAGTGCTCTTATTGTTGTTATATTGGAAGCGGTCGTGGGTCGGTAGTGAATGCATCGGTGGAGCGGCCGAAAGGAAGAGGCGGAGGAGATTAGTCGATGCGAAGAATGTGCGCGTCACGCTATCGAGCTTGGAAGCTCCCGGAGAGGAGGTGGGTGCAGGGCCAGTAGAGCAAGTGGGAATTTAGCCTGGGGTCTGTTTTTATTCTATCTATTTCTATCATATATGGGCTCTGCAGGAAGAGTAATTGTTACCATAGTGCTTAGTGCAAAAATTAACTGAAATGTGTATTTTTGTTAGTTGGAATTTTCAATAGGAACATGAACTTTTTAATTCTTATATCATTAGTAGTCAATTTTAGAGGGTGTTTGCTGCATAAACTTTATAATTTGCGTAACTATGTATTTTATGGACAGTACATTTTGTGGGTAGTATTTTAATAGTTATATGTATCTCAATTTGTGGGCTGAATTTTGTGGATGGAATATTGGGTGTGTTTATTGGTCTACCTATCTATTTCTATCATATATCGGTTCTGCAGAAAGAGTGATTATTACCATAGTGTTTAATGCAAATATGAACTTGAAGTGTTTTTTTTGTTGGAATTTTCAATGGAACATGAACTTTTTAATTCTTATATTGTAATAGTTATATGTATCTAAATTTTGTGGGCTGAATTCATTTGGATGAATCGCTGAATATAAAAAATAATTCCTTGTTATTCAGCGATTCACTTTTGGGGGGAAATGAGATGTAAGGGTGTCGCTTGCCGTCTTGTGTCAGCTCGGTTTTCGCTCTTGGGGTAATGGAAGAATCGCAGAGTCACGTTCGAGTGATGGGTCCAGTATCTGAAACTCATAACACGTTGCAACCTCTTGCGTGGGATCCATCCTCGTGCATGACTCTGACACCCTACTCCGATTAACAACTTGCTCTCGCGTGGGAATTGGTCTCCGCGTATTCCTCCAACACTTTATGCCGTAACACGTTGCAGTATCTTGGCGTGGGAAGGCGTATGATGTGCATGATCTTGCGGCCTTTTCCAGCCAATAGGAGGACGCCGAGAGGGTCACGGGACGGACGCGACACGGAAGGAAGCCTCTTGGAGGGAATAGACACGGGGAGTCTTACGCGGTATCTCGAAGGGGGAGTTTGTAACTGTGCTCTGAATTAAACGTGTGGAACCAGACTTGTCATCTCATTCTGCCTTCTACGAACCTGGCCCTTCCTATAAGCTTAGTGCTTACAAAGATTTATGGTGGATGTGGATTTGTGTTTTGTAAATGGATGATGTGACAATGGACATTCGTTGGAGAAACTATAGTTGAATATATAACAATATATTGAAGATAGATATTATGGCTTCCGCCAATTCACTTTGTTCTTTGCTTTGTTCTAAAGAGAATGACTGTATTTGTTTCACCAAAGTAGTTCATGGTAACAAAAGAGAATTGCAGGTATTATTGTGATTGACTAATAAAATATCTGTATTTTATTCCTGTGTTTTTTTTTCATTCCTGCCTCCAAAATTCCTTGTAGTGATGTCTTCATGCATGATAATAGCTGAGATGTGATTTAAGAGATATTGTTCTTTATGTTTATGCTGGCCAGCATAAACATGGTGATTTGGCAGGACTTATAATTTTTATTAGATTGATACACCAACTGAATTGACGTTGAAACTTTTGCTCATCCCAAACCAATATTTCAAATACTCAAGAGCCTGGGCGGGTATGTTTTAGTAGCTGAGGCTGGACCATGCATAAATTTTGGCTTGCATTTTGATGAATTCGAGTGGAATATTAGCAGATGTGCAAATTTCACTGGCAATTATCATTGAACAATTTTATTAACTCAGGCTCTAGGGTTAGATTTTCATAGCCCATGGGCTATGCAATGTCTAATTCAGTGTTAAAATAGATAATAATTTACTCTTAATTAATACAACCATTTGGGACCAAGCTATGCTTTAACTATTTGTATTGATCGGTAAGTATTGCACCTCATATCCCTTGTGAATTTGTTAGGAAAACACGTTCACTTAATGAACTACTGAGGTGGAAGGCAGCTTGTGTATGTAATTGTAACAAATGTAATTACCATGGAAATATACAATCTGGTACATAGTGTAATTGCCATGGAAATACACATTTTGGTACAGCATGTAATTATCATTGAAAAATACACTGGTGTACATCATGTATTGTACGTATACTGGAAGTAATTCAATCACATGTTAATTTTGAGCATATTAGAAGGTATTTTAATGATTAATTTTGTTTATAAAGAGAATGACAGTTTTCAAATCAAATACAGAAACCAGTTAGAAGTTTTGCAATTTTTTTATATTATACAATTTTATGGAATTATCATTTTGCCTAGTTTTGTCTAAAAGCAATTCCGTTGCAAATGGAAATGACCTTCTCTAATTTCATTTTGCCCGAATTGTTGCTATGTCGTTTTTCATGCAAACGAAACCAAGGTAACCCGCTCTGCTTGCATGTAGTTCAGTGATAGACATCCTTCGCATTCAATAACTGCCCTGAAGTAGCATGCATAGTTAATAAACTTAATTAGTCTTGACAATTCTGTGGTGCCATGAGACAAAAGCTGTCTTACTATTTAAATCTACAGGACAAATCAGATATTGTCCTTGTGCTAAAAACAGCACCTTATTTTTTTTTGCATTTTATGTTCCTGCGAAAGCACACAGCCTCAACTCTGAAATTTTTGCAATAGGCTGCAGTTTCTATATTGTAAAATTCCAGCCAAATAAAAATGTGCTTTAATGAACATTTAATTTGAAAAAGTAAGATTTTGATTGAAATGTAATTGTAAGATCTTATTAAGTTTCAAGGTTTTTCAAGTTTAAACCAAGTCTACGAGCTACTTTGCTGGCAATACACATTTAAAAAATATCCAAGTGGTGAAAATAGTAGTTGACTGTTAACTTTGTCCTTCAGTGCTGTTGTGAGAGGCCCCCTTGCTCCTGGAAGTTTCCCGGAAAGGGGACGAGATTAGTGGCGAAATTGGGGATACCCAAGAGGCTGGAGAGCACTGTGCCTGCTGTTCATGCTCCTATCAAGCAAATAAGTAGGGAATTAGTAACGGAGGATGCCTCCATCTCTCAACAAGCTGCAGAGCCGAGAGTATTTGCTTCTGGCATAAATATTACTCAGTCATGCAGCAAAGGAGAAAGCAATGCCTTAATCGGTAGGAAATTCAGATTCGAAGATTCAGACACATCTTCTGAAATGAAAGCTCTTTTGAGCTAAAAAAAATCCTTTTCAGCATCTGTTTGGAAGAGTAAATCATTTGTTATTAGTTATTGTTTTCATTGCTCTAAGTAGGTAATGATTTTAGTGCTTCCTGACAATAGATGGTAGACAGTAGTATGAAAGTTCTTTCAGGATAATGATTCCAGATATACACTTTGTAATGCTCCATTCTTAAGTGATCACACTCACGACTGGATTTGACTTTCTCAAATAATTTCAAGTAAGTTTTTCGTGAAAAGTCAACTAGTCTACAGTCAATTCATCAAGGTTTCTCACCAGGTTTAGCTGTCATAAAATGCCAAAGGCTGACTAGCCTTCCATCCATGAGTAGTGTACCTTCATACATGTATTCTTGTAATCATCAGTTTGATGAGTAACTCAATATTAACATGTTCAGTGGAGCTGTTTCCTTGAAGAAAATTTTTAACTTAGGAATTCAATGAATTTAGCCCTGCTGAGAAACCTAAGCTAACTGATAAATCCTTTATTATTATATTTTTTTAGGTATGACTATTTGTATTCCACAGCAAAGGTCAGAAAGTATTGGGTTGGGCAACACAGCTGCTGCGGAAGTTGGGCCAAAAGTGTGTTCACCTGTGCAGAATACCTCTCAACCTCGTGCTAGCCTCAATGATATGGGCAAGTGTAAATTTCAATCATACCAAATAAGTTTTATACCTGTCTTTACTCATATTAATCCAAACCTTTAGTTACCATATCTCCTCTCTTGTTAGTAAGTCTTTTGGTATGTTACACTTTATTTCTAGGATTACTAATCAATTAAAAGACAAATTTGTTAAGAAAGGGAATTATATAGTGGAGGGATCCTGGTTAGTGGTGAATTAAAAGTGAAATTTCTACTACAGGGTTTAACATGAAAAATGTGGCATTAAATGGGATCAATTGAAGTATGGATGGACAGTTAATAAAGTCATTGCATAGATTGTATATGAATTTTAATTCAGCTAGATTTTGTCGAACATGAAGTGGATTTAAATTCAATATCTGCATCGTTTCTGCAAATGGGACATCATTTGTTGAAAATCCAGCATAAAAATTTACAATTCTTAAACATTTCTTTTGAACTTTTTTCTAACCTATTAATATATGTACAATAAAACCTCTATGAAGTGAACCTCTTTACATCGTAAACCTCCATGCTTCATACCACCCCTACAGTCCCGTCTGATTTACACGTAAATTTATAGGCAAACCTCTTTATATCTTAAAACCACTACTATTATCATACCAAGGAGACACCCCTGAGACTGCCTAACTACCTCCGCAAGTCGTGCCAAGACAACAAGAGACCATGAATTCAGCCATGATTACGTACATAGAATGACATTTTCAGTAATAAATGTTTCACTTTTTTTCTTATACATACACCTTTAATATGCTGTAATTTTCACGCTAATCATTAGTTGTGACCATTTTGTTCAATATGAGGGCATACCTAACAGTAAATAAGAAAAGAGGAATCCAACTATCCTAATCATTTTAAGTGACTGTTGAATTGAGAGGGATCGCATCATTTCCACATCATATGGCATGGTAAAAATCATGCCATAGCGCTCCCTTTATGGAATTATTAAATAATAAAAATATGTTCACTAATGCATGCATGTTTGTTTAAACACATAAATATAATGGTTTAAAAGACAGTAGGTACTGCCTTTCATTTCCGATGGATATGAAAAAATGGTGCCTATCACTTAAACCTCTCTGTAGTGAACCTCCATACATCAAATTGCCCAAATTTTGGTCCCCTCCATAACGATGTAAAGAGGTTTTACTGTATAATACATATTCCCATGATGGCAACATTGATATTTTTAGCAATGAACTTTCCATATTTAAGAGGAAGTGTATTTTACGATTTTCGAATACTGTCTGACCTCATGCTAATTCAGTAGGTAATATCTTTTGTTTTAATATAATTCATATTTTAGTGCTCTTCTCATGTAATAATTAAAATTTTAAGAGTTTATTAATTACTTAGAGCTATATTGACATATATGTACTCACATGTTCTGTTCTAAATTGGGTATATGCCCGTAGTAAATATTATTATTGTCATTATTACTGTTGTACTTGGTGTTTTATGAAAGCTAGGCAAAATATATTGAAAGTTCAAATTTTTCCTGTTTGGATGTATGAAAAATAAAGACATTATTTGTTTCAGATACTGTGTCAGCTATTAAAAAAAATGAAAGGGCAGATGAATGTGGAGCATGCAAGCCTCAGCGAGAAAATTGATGCGCTCACTGTAAAAATGGATCTTGTGCTGCAGCAGAAGGGTGGTGCTTCATATGGAAGTGAATATGAGTCCCTCCACAAGCTTCCTGCAACCTCCGAAAGGAATTTGTTAGCTGTGGAGCATGACATTGAAGTTGATTTGAAGTACCGGGAGTTTTTGGTAAGTTTTCCAAACATATGTGGTGCATGGCAAAGATAACTTTCCTCCAAACATTTAGAAAAGTTAGTAATTCTTTATTCCATAATATTGATTAATATTTTTGTCTGCTTTGTTATCCAGATTGATTATTTGAAGAAGAGGTACTCCACCTTTTTGCCAGGGTCTGCTGGGAAGGAACAAGGGGCTGCATCTTTCACTAGATGCGTGAATGACTGTTGCGTTGCCTTGTTAACAAATGAGTTGGCGACAATGTACTCAATGACAGGCAGGTCACATGGAAAGACCGCATTTTCCACCAAATTCCCGAATCTAATACATGCTATTTGTTGTAAGTTCTTGATTCGTCATGTTACATTATGATAAAACAGGCTCGAAATACGTTCTTAAATTCTTCTATCCTTTTTGCAGTGACAGTAAAAGAAAAAGGAGAGGGAGTTATTGACCCCAGCATCCACGAAGTTAGGAGTCGGATGGGCGAATGGATGCGCCAAGCAGTGCGTCGAACAGAGGCAGGGAAGGCTGCAAGAATGGCCTCCTACGAAGCACTTAAATTAAGGGCTTTATAGCAGGGCCATATCAGATGCTATAATTTTTAGTTGAATTTTTTACACTTTTGTAGAAAACCTTCACTACTCATTTTATTTCTTTTTAGGAAGGACATGCTGGTAGCCTTTGGTTAATGGTACATATGTGTAAACGGTAGTCCACATTTTTTTTAGAGAATATTCTTATGTTTTTATGAAAGAAATATTATTTGTATAAGTGATTTCTTTTTTATTTCCTATTTGAGAAGAAGGTTAACTTTATAAAAAAAATTCATATTAATTATATTGTTATTTGATAATGATAATATTATAAACTTTTTATTAAATTTGTCACCTGATTTGCAAATAAATTCACATACAAGGATCTCAACCTCTTATTTAACCTCTTCCTTACAATTTTCACCTCCATTCAGACTTAGGAAAACGGATGCGGATGATTGAAATGGGGCTTACATACCCATCTCAAGGTTTCCATGTAAGTACGAGCCACTTAAGAATTCTGGATGCTGGGGATGCGTGAATTAGCCATGAGAATCTCATTTTTCGCAGAGTTATTTAAGTGGCCGAGTAAGTTTTGTAAGTTCTCAATGGGTAAATAATACTATATCATGAATTCTAATTACCATGAAAAACTCGAAACCGACAAAAACTTTGTCGGTCGTGAGTCTTTCATGGTAATTAGAATTCATGATATGGTGTTATTTACCTATTGAGAACTTACAATTCATAATGATTCGTATCAAGGTTCTCGCTACGGTCGGAGGCTATCGATTGTGTTGCGTTCGATACATTTTTCAATCGCGCGAGTTACGATATATCTAATTTCGACCTAATCGATTGAGATTAGCCTGAGTGCCGTGTTCCTGCGCGCTTCGTATCCAATCGTACGTGCTTAGTAGCGGACATTCACATGCTGCGTACGCGCTTCGTCGACAGGCCGCGAATGGAAATTATCCATTGACGAAAAGCGACGGAGCGGCATAGTATCCCCTTAGTCAATGGGTACTATGTACATACGAATTAGATACGGAGGGTTCTGTGCCGTCTGGGTAAACATCGGTGCATAGGTTTTCCAAAATTTATTGTAATTCATTATTTTCAACTATACCAAAGAAGTGTGCATTAATTTATTAATTATAATGATTGGATCGATTTAATTTTTATGAAAATTGACGCTTACGGGGAAGAAACGGCAAATTTCACGACAGCCGCGAACGTGTTAATTGATATATATTATAAATTGGCTACAGACAGATGATAGCTTAACAGATAAACAGATAGATTAACTATGGATAAGAGAATTTTTGAAAGATAGTTCCCGGAGGGTAGGAGTAGTTGTTGGATATCCCTTGGAGATAGCGATAATATCAGGGGTCCCGCAAGGAAGCATAGAAGTGGGAACAGAGTCACAGTTATGCTAGGGTTTTTGGCATGAAAACCTCAATGGTGAGAGCCATTAAATGTTTATGTGGTGTCTTCTAAGCCTTCACAAAAGAGCGGGGTTGGACGGAAATAGGAAGGAACGATCATGAATTCAAAATTAAGTTCAAGAAGCAGAAAACAGAAATTTCTAAAAAAATCCTCCCCACAAAGAGGAATAAAGGAGTGGATTGACGTCCCTGAAGATATTTTAAAGATATTCCCCGTAAATACTACAATTTTAAGAATAAGAACTCATCGATTCTTGTTTGATGACATTGCGGTTTATTATGGCGAGTTTGAAATAGTTTTTTTTTTCAATCTTCATATTTTAGATATTTGATAGTAAAATTAGTATTTTAATATAAAATTGGTGTATTTTCTGTCTATTTAATTCGTTATTACTTAGGTAAACTTGGCATTCATTTTTTTAAATCTAATGCTGACACCAGACAAAAGCCTAATTGCAGTAATTAAGTAAAATGTGGTTCTCACACAGTTAGGAAAGCGATTTTTCTTTCATTCACGTAAATTCCCACATTTTTTTCGTAATTAAGTACCAGATGTTTAAAAACTATAATTATCGATTGAATTATAATTAATTTTCTCACGATAGGGTATTTAAAATCATTTTACGTATGAATGTCTCTGGGTATTTACTAAGAAATGTAGTTAATATGGGTAAGAATTATTCTCAACTAAGATTGGGAAGTAGTTATCCGAAAGGACACGAAGATGCAACCTCTGCCACTTCCTCTGCTTATTTACTATCAACGAATTAATCTGCCTAGAAGTAAATGCATTTTAACGTAGATAGTCATCATTGTAATAAATTTAGTTGTTTAAAAAAATTCGGTATTAATTACGAATTGAGTTTACTGTGTCTAATATGCTGATTTCAAGAATGATTCTGTTACAAAATGAAGAAAATATAATTACTTCGAAAATATAATTACCGCCCAAAACTTAAGCGCTACTAATCCGCGTGAAATAAACCTACTCAGCTACGGAGCCACATCTATCTCACATGTAAACGTTGAGTTCAAATATGAATCTAAAATGAGGAATAACATCGCCAAGGAGCCCGAATGAAAACACTCCGACGGCCAAAACATGAGCGTGAGTTTCATCAGTGCATGTCATCCGCTTGGGCTATTGCGCCTGGGGTTTCACTCCTGTCTCGCTAGCCCGATCGCCCCCACGTCCGTCCTCATCGACTCTTGGTGGCGTGCAATTGAGGCATGCCGTTACCTCATGTGCCAACCTTCCAAGCCTTCACCGACCCCACCACATCAGTTAAATTGGGGATCGTGGGTGTCTACATATTATCGGAAACGATAGTACATAACGTTTTAGACATTAACAATTAAACGTTTTAGCGCTTTCTCTCAAATATGGGAAAAAGCGTAATTTTATTTGGTTTGTCTGTGTACGCATATGTATATCTAGTATATTTAGTAAAGTATGTATGTGTACATGTCAGTGGCGGCTGGTGAACTCTTATCTCGGGGGTTCAACCGGGAGGTGCGGGTAGTCTACCTTCCAAACATAGAGGGAGAATCCCAGGAAAATTTTATATTTTTAGAGCTTAAAAAACTATTTTAGAGCTATTTTGATCCCAATTTGGTTGCTTTGAAAAATATTTAGTTATTTGAAAATAAGTATCTACAATTATATTTTTATGCAATTAATTTTGTTTACGATGGATTGTCGTTTTATAAAAGTTGTACTATGGAAAAGGAAAAATAAGGAATGATATTATTATATTTAAGTTTTTGTGAATTCACTAGCAGCCTACAAATGCTTGCATATTGAAATATTTTATACTTAGTTTTTAATGGTAATAGACACATCTGTAGTTTCATCAGCTATCACAGACACAAAATCTGCTGAGCGAATTTCTTCTTGAATATGTAGTTTGCAGACGTGCAGCATACAATCTAACAGGTCATTTTGAATTTCCTTGGACGTACCTTTAAAAACAGTGGCAACTTCCAGGTGTGATTTCAAAATAGTGTCTAATGTAGCTGAGAAATTCACTAATCCTTTGAAAATACCGGGGTTATTGGAGTCATCTCTTTCATTATGTCCATGCAAAGCTAGTGCAAACTCTCCACAAAATCGAATACAATCAATTATTTTTGAAAGGACATACCGATTTTTCCTGACTTGGTCGTTATTTTTCTCAACATTAAGCCTAAAAGCTTCACTGAGTTGTTGCCTTATTTCAGTAAGACCTAAGATGGATAAATCCAAGCAGGCATTCTTATGATACAAAGATGTTTCATGTTTTTTTTTATTTTCTGGGTAAGATGACTCAAGTCTGAAACTCCAGTAGTTGTCCATGTTGTGTCATTTCCTTTATAAAATAGAAGGCACGGGAAGCAAAAGAATCTATTGGTTACTTCACATCCACAAATCCACGAATTTCTATCATACAGATGGGACTTGAATATACGAGTGTAGTTTTTGCCTCGAGATCTTTGCTGTAGACGAATGTCCAAAGGCGGCGTCGGTCTGCCTAGTGCTTTGATTGCACATTTTTGTTCAAGAGTTAGGGCACAAAAGTTACTACTAAGTAATGATGCAACACTGTTCATCCTTGACACGTTTCGAAGCACTAAGCCCACACTATACAGTCGCTCACAATCAACTGAAATAATTTACAATCCACGATGACACATTCAGTCGGGTGAAACACTATTCGTGATACTGACCAATACTGACGGACAGAGACGTAACTTAAGAATTGTAGTAAACAAATGAGTTGCAGCGATATCGTGCGCCAGCTGTTGACAGCGCTGTGCACACTTATCCGCGCGCATTAAAATCAGCTTCAAATATCGCCACTTGCGACGCTAACGAGCAACGGTATCCATAGTCCTCTATTTATGAAGTGAGGGAGTGGTGCTGAGAATCCAATATAGAGGACTCTGACGAAGAGTAATATAGAGAAAGAGTAGCGTCGAGAACAGCCATTCAGAGGACTCTGAATACCGTTGCTTGTCAGCGCCTCGAGTGGCGATTTTTGAAGCTGATTTTAATGCGCGCGGAGCGAAAACAACTCTATCGGCGGACATGAGAAACCTCTTGTTGTGCAGTTTACGGGAATTGGCAGACTCGTGAACCTCGGGAACGATCGGCTATTCTCGGGGACCCGCCATTCGGACACGTTCGGTTACTCTCGGGAGAAGTCGGTTGTCGCTGCACTGTCTTTGCAGCTCCGAGACCATGTTATTCCGCCGCAAGCCCCCCTCCCTCCGCCAACCCCGCGCCTAAGTCAGGAGGTTCATCCTTCCTACTGAACTCAGCACAGCAGTCGACAATAGAGTATGTGCACATTTTTGGGAAGTGATCTTAAAAAAGAATTTACACCTCAATCAGGCTAAATTCCGAGTCTGAGAATAGAGAGGTACTTTTTAAGCGAGATATTAATTATTAAAATTTGCAAAATTAATGATGCGCTGAAACACCAGTCGGCCATATTCTCAAGGCTGTGACGTCATTTTGTTCGACGTGTTCTCAGGCATTCCTTGTTCTTTAGGGTGAGCCCCTCTACAGCGTATACTGAGTTTGGAAAGAAGCCATGGAATGCCTTATGAACTAGATTTAAAGTGTGTACATGCCATCATCTACATCTTTTAATTCATTTGTTTCTCGGTTACGCTGACGACAAGACTCTATCAACTTTTCTACCTCGAACTACCTAATCGTATTTCTTACTCCTCGGTTCTCGCATTTGCGTTCGTTTGCAGATTTATAGTGACATTAAAATTAAGAGACACTTAAACAATGATGATCCTTGAAAATAGTACGACTTAATTCGTGAAAACTAAGTCAATAATTAGTAATTAACTTAGTAACTGTACCCGTACTACTAACAAAAAAACGGAAAATTAATTTTCGATAAAAAGTGATAGTTTAGGTATTCAAAATGTTTGTAATTTAATTCCAAACACAGTGATGCTAATATTTTCTAAATCGAATGTGAAATAAGCTCATTATTACGTATCACAAGTCGGGACTACTTTTTGGAAATGCACCGCGCGCAGGGATTCCTCGCTTAATGGATAGCATAACCGGTCATAACAAGACACTTGTACCTTGAAAACCAATAAACTTATGCTGTGAAGAAATATAAAATGAACCAATTATTAAATTGTGCTAACAAATGCTTCGAGAAGCATATTGAAACCGAATGAATGAAAAGTAATCGTCTGATCTAACTATCAAACATTTGATTTCCAGCCCGAGAGATTTCCGTCATTCATCCGGACCAAGTTTTCAATAACCAATTTTTAGACATACCTCACAAATGCTATTCATACACCTCAACCAAGCAAATGTACATCTGACTGACATATCTATGTTAGCGAACTGAAAATAACTTGTAGAAACATTGAGATAATCAGAAGTCTGCTTTTGAATACATTAATTCTACGAAAAAACAAATACGTCGACTAAAAGTGCTTTTTTTTAAGAAATTAAGATCAGATTACTGCTTAAACTGGACCAAAATGTAACTTAAGTTATGTGTGCTTACGTTTAAAACCTTAAATAGCCCAGAAGAAGAAGAACCCAGCTCAGTAACGGCAATTTAATAATTAACTATGGATATTCATGCAGTCACCACGGGCCATAACTGAACATGAAAAAAATTTTTTTCGCGAGGCAGTAGGTTAAATAATAATAGAATAGAAAATAGATAAATTAAATTATGATCGGTATTTGAAATGACAATAATACAAATATCGATAGTTATCTACCTACCGGCACTTTTACTTCCGTAAACCTTCGAATCCTGCTAACAAACTTTTGGCCAATTACCTACTGTAAACAATCTTACTTAATTCACTTATGTTAGACCTAATTTCCGATGAGGTTTCCCGTCCATTTCTCTTTATTATGAATGAGACGAGACAACAAAAAAGCTCCAGTGCAACATTAAAACTTCGTGCCGAGGCATGTAGGTATAGTCCAATATAATCAGCACGGTCAATCATTGAAGCATCCACCTTCGGGATATTATTTGAAGAAACCCTCACGAAACCTGATTCCACGATAAGCACTTAAACGTATTTCCCATTACACTGATCAGATCCACCAACTTTTTCCAATGCACACGTAGTTTATTGAATCATAAACACGATCATAACACGATAAACACCTTGCACGCTGATTAGATAGACCAGAATGACGTCACATACCGAGGAGCGCCGAGGAGCCAATAGATGAGCGTTTTCGTCTGCCTAATATCGTTGCGAAAACAATGCATATTAAATAGTAATTATTAAACAAACTAAGCAACAATTAATGCTGTTAATCGAAAGTAATGATATTTACGATACACTTTATCGAATAAACTGCATTTCAGTCGTATTCCTCCCGAGTGCACATACTCTATTGTAGAGCTCACGCGCGGTAACTTCAGCCCTGTTTCAACAATTTTGAAACGTATTTAATGTAAATTTCCAAGATAATTCTTACAATTCCGTTTCCGTTTAGGTAAATGTCAAAGCAGCAATTTATTTTGGGGGTTCACTGAACCAGTGAACCTATAGCACGAGCCGCCACTGGTACATGTAGTATGTATCTGTCCTCAATTTTACAGAATATCATGCAATATCACATGATTTCGATGGCAGTGCTAGATTCGGTATGGAATGCAATTTTTGTAATGATGACCAGGTCTCGAATCCACGCCCAGAGCCTGAGGCTTTGTTTAATTACTTACGTGCCATGAGTTTCTTTTGGCGATTTTCAACTATGTTGCGAAATAAATTCAATAATTTGATTTTGTTGCTCAGTATAAGAATTATACTATTATATAAATAGTAATATACTGATTGCAGTAAAAAAACATTAATTTTTCAAACCGTTTAGCCACTAAGAATGACGCACAACTGCTGAATATTTTACAGCGTAAAATATGTGATTTCGGAAATTTCTAAGATTAATACGTTTCCCATGGAACCGTAACTCAACTAATTAGAAACTATAGGAATTATTATTTTTTCACAAAGAAGTATGAGGGCAAATATTGCATTTTACATCTTCCGAACTGATTTTAGAATTATATTTATTCTATTCTAGTTAATTTTTTCTTTTCTATTCTAGAATGATATTCTTTCAAGTACAGAAGTACAGAATCAAACGCTAAATCCAAACATCTCCGAAAGCTCCGAAAGAGTGGGCTCAACATCTATTTTGGTTTCAAAAAATTGTCTGTCAAAATGTTTATAAACTTCACATTTGAGTGCAAGAGGAGGAGGCTCTATACCTTTTATTCGATGACACGTCCATCTGCGGCGGAGCTCAGCTGCCCATCGACGATTCCCCAAAATACACATATTCACCAGCACTACACATTCTACACACTAAGGACCATGAATTCTTCCATTAAAACTTAACACTTTCACTTCACTGTAGCTTCACTTAGCACTCGCTCCTGGCATTGGGTAACTCAGATATATCCACATTATTTCCTTGAGACACGCATTCTGATGACTGAGTGTAGCAGATGGCTTGAAAAGAGCATTGGAACCTTGATTTTAAGCCTATATCATCATCAAAAGATTGATTAATTGAAATTTTCACTGCTTTCCCGGCAAATCTGGAAAACATGAAATATTCCACGAGTTATAACCCAAAAAAGAAATTGCACCGAGGACATTATACATCCATTTATATAAAAAGAAGGAATGTAACCTCGAAAATTAATTTAATGCATGCGTAATTAGCATACAAGCCATTCTTTAGAACCTGTTTTCATGATAGATTACCTATTTTCAGCTCATGGATATTTCTGAACAGATTAAATGAAAGGAAACTTTACCAAATTGGAGAAACAAATTTGAAGAGATTCAATAATCTGGAAATATATTCGTGAAACATGGCTTCGTTAAGAGGTAAATTTTCACTTACATTTTCGGCTCATTCATACTTAATAAAAATTGCACGTAGTAACAAATAAGGTAGGGGAACCGGGGGTGGAACGGGATGGCGATTTTTAAGTGTGAAAAAAGTTGCTTCGCATGCGGTAATAAACTACAACTAGTCCAGATTGGTGTTGCTCATAAGTTAATCAACAATAATCTGGACTAGATACAGTTTATTACCGCTTGCACAGCACTTTCTTCTGCACTTATAAATCGCTGACCTCGTTCCGCCCCGGGTTCCCCTACTTAAAATATAATAATAATAATAATAATAATAATAATAATAAAACATATGTATTAATCGCGTAACGAGTCCTTCCGGCAGGATATAGAGAGTAACCCCCAAAAAAATGCAAGTAGCAAAAACGACAATAATTTTGACTTTATCTTATTGCAAAGAGTATATCTTTATTTTGCACCTAACGCGCATAACACTGTGATTTAATGTGCAGAAAAAGCATGGAGTAATTGTTACGAGTAAAGACATACCGTAAACTGGGACAACTTTGCCTAGTGGGACAACTTTGCCAGGTTTTGAAAAATATTATCTTTGGTGCCCTACTAAGTTCCCTAATTATCCAAGAAAGGGCCTATGTTTTCATCACACAGAAAAGATACTAAGTGATAGCTTTTCCACACACTTGTAGTCTTACGAGTTTTTTTTCAGGTATTTATTAGTGTTTTGTTTTCGTCGCGCCAAACTGAATATTTTGGTAGGCTATTTAAGTGTCTCCCCATTCCCATTTTCCCAAACTTAAGTAAAAATTTCTGGTATCGTTCAATAGAGCATATAATTTACTTTCAGAATCACTTTAAATGGTAAAATGTATGTAGTACTTCGGTTTCATAATGTAACTTGGCAATGTTGCACCAGGAAGCCAACTGACAATATTGTTATTTCTCAATTTCTAATACACTTTTTTGTAAGGGTGCCTTTTTCATATTCGTTTTATAGACCGTTCAGATGCCAAGACGCTTTAATACCTAGTGGGGAGGCCGCAGGTATCGAAATTATGATGACACTACGCTGCAACTTGTTGTCACTGCAGTGATTAATAATGAAATGTGAAGTGGAAAAGCAGCCCTGAAATATAATATTCCACACAGGACAATTGACAGTAAGGTGAAGTGTCGCCATTCAAAGAATCCAGGGCGCCAGACGGCATTGAGCAAGGATAAGGTAGAAGAGATCCTCAAACATGTGGTTGTTTATGCAGACCGGGGAATGCCTTTTAATGAAATTAATTGATGATTGATTCGTTTTGTATTCTTACGCCATCGTCCAATCATTTAGGATAACCTTTTGATGTTTCAGTCTTCAAACCTTGTAAAAAATAAATGGAGAGCCATACTGACAGGCCATAAATTGTTGAACTTTACTAGTTATAAAAGTCTTGAAAATAGATCATTTCCAACACTTTTGGCAAAAAAATCTCAGTGGTTTGGATGAATAAGGTAAAATGAACTCAAACATCATATCAGGGTTCGAAAAATATAGCAAGGTGCTACTCAACCCCAAATAAGTTTAGTCTTCAATTCCGGATGCATAGAAAACTGATCGTAATGACACTCCCACAAGAGTAAGTGCATCATTTTTTAATTATCTTCAAGTCTGTCGTCGTAATCCAAACAAAAGTTCGCCATAGAGAAGAAGACGGAAAATTAATGTGACCCCAGGAGAAACCGCGGAAAAATCACACTTGATCACTTCCAAGCACCATCACATCAGATCACCAGAATCATATTGGAGGAACTTGTAAGTAGAAGTAAAATTAGGGGAATAACCATAGTATATTATGTTCAGTGTTTTGAGTATCTGTGTGTACCATTCTATATTTAAGAGTTTTCTAAGTTAAAATTATTTATTCCGTTGTTTTGTTGAAGCTTCCACTAGATATAACTCAAAGGCAAAGTTGCCCCAGTTCCAGAGAATCTTTGCCAACTATATTTTCAACTATTTTAACGTATAAACTTTTACTTATGTTGTAATTTTTTCACACATATTGAAAGTAGAGACCAAGAGTAATGGCTGAAAATAGTTTTAAATCGTTGTCGTACATGAACTTACAAGAATGCAGTTGAAAAAGAAAAGAAAGTGGCAAAGTTGTCCCAGTTTACGGTACCTCCATTCTTCAGCAACAGACCATCCGTCTCTCACCACCAATAGAAAAGCTGTGAGACTCCAACTTCACGATAACAGAATGAGGACTAAGTGGAAACACCGAAAGCGGTTGCACTGCTTCTTACTTACACCTCTTGGGGGATGAGGAATTGCTAAGGGATGTCGGGGGTTCTGCCTAGCACGAATGGTCCAATGCAGAGTAAAATGCACTGAACTGATTTCGAGTCACAGTGCACCACGAAGTCAGACGGGTGAGTTTCGGTTTACGCGTCATTGGGCTAGCAAGGCAGGGAGGGAGTTGGTGCCTTATAGGAGGTAGTAATAGAGCGATGGCGAGGACGAGGGTGGGGGAAGTGTCTCAGGGCGCCACACACTATGCACTAACACCATTAATTAAGTTTTAACCGTGAGCTGTCGCTACATTAATAGGCTGATTTGTATTCTATTACATGTACCCTGGCTTAAATTTCTAGGCGAATTTTATGATCAAGTTGACAAAAAAACCATACGTAAATTTACAACTATAAATTATTTTCCTGTCCCTCATTTTAAATTCAAACAAATTAAATCGTATTTTTTCTTTGCGTTGTTTAGGGATCACGATGCTAAGGTTGGTTACCATTATAGATATTGAATCTCCCTTTTTTGCAAGAAGTGCCTGCTTTACGGCAACCATAGTATCGTTTAGAAAGCAACAGGTTTTCGTTGCGAAGAAAAAGCAAGTTTTCATTGTTGTTTATACTAAAAAAATCAATGTTGATGCGCGTAAACGGAGAGGTGGTGAGAACTAAATCTCAGAACATTCGCAGCACTAAATTTTTGGCGCAGGGCGTATCACTATTCGAATGTATTCGTATCGACCGGTTTAACATTATGGTGTTAGACGAATTCAAATACATGGGAGTTAGGATGATGTTTACCGTCGTACTATGGTAGACCTGATCACGTGGAGACAATTAAAGTAACAGGCTGCAAAACAGAGACTTAAAATGCCATTTTGACTCGTACTGTTACGTATAACAACGGTGTCTATAAATTAATAGAATTAATGGCGTTATTCGCAAGGACGACTTATTGCATGTTTTCTCCATAGTTCTAACCTTGCAATGGATTTGCTATAGGAACTACACACCATTGGAAATTTTTGTCTAAGCATGAATGTTCACCTATATTTTTCTATTTTGCGTAATATTTCTATAACCGTGTGGTGTGCATGTGGGAGTCCAACTGCATGCTGCATGCGGCTGATCTCCCCCCTGCCAAACACCCTAGAGGTGGCTCGCAGGGTATATGGAATGATTCACTTTAGACAGCACCTCACACTTCAATATTCCTCCCTTCTTCTGGCCCAGCAAAGAAGTCGCTGGTCACCGAGGAGGAACTACTTTGGCTCAGTCTCCTCATGTACCCTAAGGAGAGGACACCGGTGGCAAAATGGCCTATTGAGCGCGGCTCGCGACTGTCTGGGGAATTAGGAACGAATTGGCGGAAATGCGATGCAAACAATTCATTTTAAGTCGACGTTCTAAAACCAACTAAGAATTGAGAAAACTAACGCATGAGCTAAATATTCTGATATCTAACGTTCAATCTCAAGTAGTCATTCTCGATGTACATCAATTAGAAATTGAATAGTAAGTGCTTAATCATTTGACATTAGTAAATTGATAATATCGTTAGTCATTACAACCCAATATTTGTGGGAAAATATCTACTGCTTAACTCGGGGATTGTCTGTACATGCATCTATCATTGCTCTATTTTATTGTACCTACTCTTTTCAGGTCAATTCGTGAAAAATTTCACGTCAGTCGTGCAACTGCCTTGCTGACTGTGCGGAGAGTGAAAAAGGCGTTGATATTACTAGCACCTGTCGTAATTCGTTGGCCTAGGCACGATGGAGCGCAGGTTTTGAGGCCATCAGTGCCTTTCCTAAAGTTTTGGGAGCTATAAATGGAACACACATCCATATTCCTGCTCCCAAACATAATCCGGAAGCCTATATTAATCTGAAAAAAAAACATTCCGTTCAGTTACAGGTAATTACTAACTGAGTAACGTGACTCAGGTCAAATTTAAATTCGAATGATGCGAAATTACTAATATAGCATTCTTTCTCACAGGGAATATGTGACCATAAAGCCCGTTTCCTAAACTGCTACGATGGGCACGTAGGCTCACTTCACGATCAACGAGTTTTCCGTCTGAAGGAAGTGCTAGACTTTCTAGGTTATGCAACAAAATTTCCAAGTGACAGTCATTTAGTACGCGATGCTGCTTACAAGCTGCACTCAAACCTTATGGTCCCCTACCGAGGTAGTGGACACCTGACGCGGCGTCAGAATAATTTAGTTTTTGTTTATCGTCAGCTAGGATATCTATTGAGAGGGCCTTTGGGCTCCTGAAAGGTAGCTTGGTCCCTTGGCAGTTTGCTGCATTGTCTGCCAATGACTGACACTGCAGAAATACCCCAGTTCGTTCTTGCTTTTTGCTTTTTACACAACATCTGCATATAGCTCGGAGATGATTTAAATGAGGCATTCATTGAAGATCCTCGTTAGGAAGAGGCAGCTCCACGAAATATTGAACTGCAAGCAGATCATCTGAACGCTCAAGATGCTGCTCATACAAGAAGGGGCACAATTTGTAAAAGACTCATTTTACGAGAAGTTTACCCAGACGCCACAGCATTTTACGTATCTTGATACGAGGGTGGACCATCAAGATACAAGAAATCACACTTAGGAAGTTACTGCAAAGGTTTTGTTTCTTTATTTCCTTTAATGACGAAAGAAGATGCAGGAGGACTGGCAAATTCATATGCATCGATAAAGTTGTATCTTATCGATTAAACTGTATCCGGTCTGGGACGATTTTCTTTCGCGGATGGCGCCACAGGGATGCCGGCTCACAAAAAAAATTGGGGGGGCCCAAACCGGGGCTCTGGCTCCGGGATATTTTATAAGTAGTGAGTTTTAAGTTTTTTAAGCATTTTAGAAGAGTCATATGATCAACATTAGAACCCTGATAACTAGAATCTCGACATGTGGACTCTCCGAGGAAAATCGACAAGCCTGACAAATTTTTTGTCATACCCTTAACAAATATTTGAGGGTGCTCGGGTCCCCTCAGGCCCCATGGAGTCGGCGCCACTATGGCGCCAATTCCTCCTAGATCGCACGTGATTGTCTTTGGAGATCGCGTTTTTTACGTTACGTCTCACTACATTTCAGGGATTTTTGTGGTTAAGTTGGTAATGGTGAAGTTTCCCTTATTCTTTAATTGCAATCACTGGGCTTCAGAAACGTGTTATTGAGGTATTTTTGTAAAAAAAGGCCTTTCATGTGTGTATTGCCGGAATGTGAAGGAAACTCCGGGACTGGACCCAAAGTTCAAGTTTTTGGCTTTCCAAAAGATCCTGAGATGAAGAAGAAGTGCATTTGGGCGATAAGAAGAGAAAGTTTCATCCCTACGAAAAACAGTAAGTTATGTACCCTTTCTCGCTGTAATTATTTGGATGTAATTTCAAGTTAGAAGTGGCTTCGGGATGTTAACGCATGACTCCAGTACTGAAGGTGGTGATTTAAAATAATGTAGCAGCCATTAATTTGAATATTCTTGCATTTTAGTTGTCTTTTTTGTATTATTTCGTTCGGTGAACGTGTGACTAAAGGAGAAATTAGGAATAAGCAGCCAAATTTAAGGAATCGAATATTCTTTCTTAGCTTGCCCTACGGTGTGTAATGCGTCGGCTTTCATCATTTCAAATTATCTTATACTTTAGTTTAAAATAAAAAAATATTGAGGTACACAGTATGATTATATTTACTATAGTTACTAGCCTTGTAATTTGATTTCTCGTGCAGAAATGACCAAAAAATTGGAAATGGTGTGACCTTGTAAGTTACGTATGGAATTTTATCATTAACTAATTTTAGGTGTGTGAGCTTCACATCACACCTTGTGGTATCAGAAAATAATCTGTGACCTTGGACGAGAAGACGAGGAAAAAATTCTTGTTGAATTGAAGGTGCCGAGATTGGAGGAAGGTACCATTTCTTCACTGATAACTATCATCAAGAAGACAGACATTGTGGCAGAAGTGACGTATAGATCTATAGTGGATGTGGATTTGTTTTGTGCAAGGAGATGTTGTGATAGTGGACAACAATTAAAATTTTGTAAACAATTTGTACACAATGTACACAGGATTTCCTGTATAAAACTGTATACAAATTGAATACCAAATGTGTAAATTGTACACAAATTTGGCTTTACACAATTGTGTACATTGTATACAATTTACACATTTTCATATATTGTATAAAATTGTGTACATTGTATACTCTTTTATACAATGTTAACAATTGCATACAATGTATGGCATTGTATAAAATGTATAAAATTGCATACAATGTACACAGTCTTCTAACCTTCTATGTTAATAAAGGCAGATCCAGATTATTTTTGTATTGTCATCCATCAATCCATCATTCAGACAATCATGCTTCTGTGAGCCATCACAGTTGAAGTGAATAAGAATTCGAAATTATATAAAAACCATGCATGTACACACTTGGATTGGAAGAGTAGTGCTTTCTATCCCCTGCCATGTATTTACAAATGAGATTTGTGTTCACCCATGGTGAAAGAGGAATAAGCGCAAAAAACAAATCTAACTTAAAGTAGAAATGGAAAATACAAACGTAAAACGAATAGATGTGAAATGATATGGCATCCAGTTGCGCAAAAAATATGCTTTTTTTAACTGGAAAGAGTAGGAATGATAAAACACTTATACGGTACTTAAAAATGATATTTAATAAAATTCTATTTCTACAACTAAACTGCTGTACAGCAGATGCTGAAAGTCTTCTTTTGTGCGTGTTTCCTTCTAATTCTTTCGCACCAGCCAATAACTTCTGTGTGCTGGCCTGAGCATCTATATCAGTGTATGTGTTAAAAACCATCCTAGCTGCTCCCTTAAACAGAGAAGCATGTATAAATTACTTTTCTTGAGCTAGTAACCAGCTTTAATTACAATAAATAAAGACCTGCAAACCTTACTTTTAATTATTTGGAATAAAACGAGAGAAGAAAGACTTTTCTTCCCCTCCTGTTTGCCTTTAGTGGAATCCTTCCAGTTCCCTCAAAAGGACATCAACCGCTGAACTTCTTTTAATATTCCTTCATTAGCACCTAGGTGAGTAGATTATTTTCATTCCAATTAGCCATATTTTATACTCATTCAATTGTGAACCATTATTACCTAGTGGATTTCTTGAATGTGTGTTGTCCGTGCCAAACTCTTGTAGACTGACATTAAAATAACTCCAACACTGCTCATTGCATTTCACGTTATGCATTTCATCATTTGAATAATTTTGTTTCCTATTCCATTATTTTCTAAACAATTATCGAATAAGTTTTTTTGCCGTGGAGTGATGACAAAGGGAAGTTTGACACCGGTTTAAATTTAATATGAGGTGGTCCAAAGATTTTCATTTAAGTTTAATATGTTTCAAAATTTTACGGCGCCTCCTTGTTGGCATAATCATCAGTTGGTAAACCTCGAGAATTCTCAAATAAAATTCTCGACCAATATGCGTCATGGCGCCGTGAGATGAAACCTTTTGTCTTCCAATTCAAATTTCAGGGAGGAATAAAACATCACATCAAAAAAAGAAGACCAGCAACGGATCACCGATTCGCAAAATTGGACAACTCAACTTTCCAGACCATACCGAGGATACTTCAACGCACAGCACTCGCCTGCGACGAGAACACGGCATATTAGTATCTACAGTATGCACTCCGCTGCCCCCAGTTCATTCCCAAAATTTAAATAACAGTGCATCAATTAGTGAGATTGAGACGAGAGTCGCTGCGAGTAATATTGTCTCGGGTTCCATTACGCATGCCGCCGTTAGCCTAGAAACGGTCGACAACCCCTCCCATCCACAACCCATGGCTCAGCTGTGGACCTTGAAAGCTTCGGACGCGGCTTGCAGTAGCGGCGTTGCACCAGACGAAATCAACCTCACACCCATGGCCCTTATATGCCTTGCTCACACCACAGCCCAGCACCTCCTCCGCTGCCTTGGCCACCGTTGGCCGCCGCTGGCCGCCGCGACGAGAGGGGTACCGCCCCTCCATCCCCCATCCACTTCTTCCCCTCACTCCGCTGCCGCAGCCGTGGGAGGGGCTTCAATCCTCCCACCCCTCATCGCTTCTTTCCCTCTCGCCCCTTCCAACTTTCCGCCGCTTGCAGCGCATTCGACGCGCCCGCGAACTTATACTCGCGCGACGCGAGACAAGGTTGGCGCTCCTGCGTACGAGAGCCGATCTGACGAACATCCTTCAGCGGAGAGCAAGGCAGTGTTTGCTTTCAAAACAAAAGCCTGTCACTGCTAGCCCCAATAAAGAATTTGGAATCATTCTACCGGCGTTGCCTGATACACCTATACATATTTATGTACTAAAAGTAGGAGAACTGCTCGGAGGTGGGAAATCCATCAGCGTATTTGATTCTACTTAAAATCAAAAGATCTAGTTAAAAAATTTTGGTGGTGGTATTTCAATAAACAATAATTGGGTCGAGGCCAGGAGAATGGTCACCAAAACTGAAAAAATTATTCTCAACAATGTCCCCCCGGAGGTAGGCGATGGTGATTTGGTAGAGATTTTAAGTCAAACGGTGAGAGTGGTTTCACCTATTTATCATCTGACTCTGGGTATTAGAGATGAAGGCTATGAGCACATTAACTCATGGAAGAGGATGGCTTACGTCGTTAAACGCGATGGTGTTATCCTTCCAGACTCATTCCAGGTCGAGATTGGAGATAACCCGTATCGCATATTCATTGAATCTAATGATGAAAAATGTACCTTATGCAAAAGACGTGGCCATACCTCGACAAAATGCACACGCTTCCTTTCTTCTTGGAAGAGAACGGATGATTTCCTCCCTAAATCGACTAGACAAGATCCAGTTCAGGAGAGGATCTGCCCTGGACCGCTACTACCTCCTCCTACTCCTACTCCACCGCCATCCCAGCATCCTCTGCACTGATTTCGATGCCTGTGCGTAACCCTAATACCGAACATCAACCCCTTGCCTCTTCACAGCCCATTCTAGCAACAACGATGGATGATACAATTCCACCCATCGCAGAAATCCTTGACCTCTTACGACCTTATCCCAGACTCCCTCAGTGAATCAATAGATGGTGACTCTTAGATTCAATCCCTTACCTCTGCCGCATTACACACCAACACTGATGGCATCTATGATAATATAATAGCCGGGCCATCGACACTAGATAGGCAAAGCAAACGAAAGATCTCCGAGGATGAGCACCACCACGACGCAACTCTGTCACCAGAAGGAAAGAGGGGGACAAAACTTAGCTCTTCAGATTTGGACGGGTTACGCGAAATCGAGGACTTTAATGCTGAAAACCAAGTTTTTAGCTCGATTCCCTTCGCAGTGCTACAATCCTACTTATCAGATGTTAAAAAAATGGATCAACATAAAAAGGCGAAAGAGGTTCTAATAGATTCGCATGAGCTCATTGAAATCCTTCGTTAGTTACATGACAGAAAAGTTGTTAATGTGCGGGCTCTGGGAATCAGAATACAGAGGTTGGCGAATGCCCTCTACAAACGTAAAACAGACTCTTCTAACAAAGACTGATTTTAAATATATTGTAAAGAATTATTTCAAATTCTTGCTCTTTCGGCAAAGTGTTGAGCATTACTACACGTGTTTTAATGCGAGATTGCCGTTTGACATCTTGAGAATAAGGCTGCATGGGCTTGTGATCTCTCAAACAATGATCACATTCATCAGCGAAGCGTTTTATATAATTCACTGTATTTTTTATTGGGTTTTTAGCGTCATGTCACGCATATCTTATTGACGAATTTGAAATTTAATTCTTTTATAGATTAATTTATTGGTTAACTTATAATACATTTATTTATTTATTTAGTGTTATGAGTGAGCTACGGGTGATGACAATAAATGCTTGCTCGGTACGTAGCGAATTGAAATGGGCTCAGATGTCTTTGTTTCTCAGGCGATATGAGCTTGATATGGCTTTTACTCAGGAAACAAATACTGACTCACCTACTATGCGATCCCTACCAATGTATGATTTTTATCTTACCACTCCATATGTTCCACATGCAGGGACCGCTATTGCAGTGAAGAAAAGTGTTAGTGTCTGCTATGTGTCACGTCATGTGATCGCACCAGGCTATGCATTAGCACTTAAGAGTTTCAACTAATTACCCTGACCGACAAAATTTCCTTTTTATCACCATATCTTGCTCTCACCTACAGGATAATTAAGCTGAATTAATGCATTTAGTTATAAGTGATTGAACGAACTACGGCCGTTAAACAGTTGAAAGAAAACTCCCATAGCAAAATTCCCCAGGGCCGTACTCTTTGGTGGGCAGATGGGGGTGAGAAGACATATAATGCTAACAAGGGGAGTAATGAACGAAAACAAGATAAAACACTAACAGATTATACAAACGCGAAACTCACTCACGCATCTCGCGGGTTTTCTCCAAGGAACAAATGTCCGCGTAGGACACACGCACTCACTCACTCAGGTTTTTGGAGCTCTCGCTTACGACAGTGACCCACTCACACAAAAGAAATAGACAAAATTACAAAATTAAGAAAACACGCTCTCAATCACGCACCTTGCGGTTTTGCTCCAAGGAACAAACGTCCGCGTGGTCCATTTAGTTAACCTGTACAATACAAACACCATTTCAACTCAGGGAATTCAAAACACATGGGTTATTGTTGGTGGTTATTTCAATTGCACTCTTGTTCCCAGAGCTGATAGAACAAATGGAGTTGAAAGATACCCAAGGTATGCTGACGCCTCAAGACATCTTGTTAATCTACATCGTCTCGTTTATGTTTAGAGACGCTTGAGATCCATTGATCCTGGCTACACCCACCTGAGCCACATGGGAATAGCCACTGCTTCGCGGTTGGACCGCTTTTACATCTCCGAGGAGGAAATTGAGCGTATCCGACGGGTTGCCTTCATTTTCTGATCACAAAGCCATCATGATGTGGATGGCTTTATCACACGCCACTCGTAAGTCACCTTACTGGCGTTTTGACAACACACTTCTTGAAAATGAAGAATATTGCAAACACGTAAAACTATTACTTTCGCCCTTGCCAACATTGCGATCTTGTAATGGACCTATTTCTTCTTGGCAGATGATAAAGTCCGAAATGAAAAAACATGCGATTATTTATAAAAGGGGTATCAACATTATGAGGGCTACTATGCACGAGAGGCCAAAGCTCTGGTGGCCACGGTGGGCTGGGAAGGCATCTTGGCAAATGATGCACCTGCTACCGCTCACTTGTCACAGTGGGCATCAAAGTCAAAAACTCCTCCGATTTTAGGAAATAACATAGTTTTCAGGGATATCGCACAATGCTACAGCTCACGAGGGCCAAAATTCGTCCCAGCGGACGTAAAAATGGTGCTTAAATTTTAGGATATCCATTTTGCACCCAATAGCATATTTTAAGAGGCAGAAATAAAAACTCCGAGAAACAATAAAAATAAATAATTATATGCATTACATACACTAACAAGATTTCAATATACCAGAAGTTGAGCTATGCAATTAAAATACTTGCCCAAAGCAAAGGCATATCCTGTCAGAGGGGTTGAATGGGACATGAAACCTCCCTCAGGTCTCCTTCACACTCTTGGTCACACTCAAAATGCTGGACAATATCCAGTCAAATGGAGAAGTTGGGCTTTTCAATGTTTACTGAATAATTGACATTCTTAATGATGGCGACAAGAAATTGCTCTTTTGGCTCTTGCCTGGAAGCTCGCAAAGGGATCTAGGGCTATTGGGTGCACAGTACTGACAGCTTCAATTAAATTTCACAAGGTACATAGTCAATTTCAAAATAATAAAAGTTATTTAATAATATTAAGTTATTCACCGATGATAGCATTTTTTTGCCATTCATCAAGGGATACTGTTCATGTGACCGTCAACAGAACTAAAAAATAAATTCTTCTCCTCTGGTCACTTCTCAATTGATCATGAAACAATTATTAAAACCAAATTTTGCCGCAGTTTTGTCAGCACTGTATGTGAATAAAGAAATACCTATTTAGGTAAAACTCTTTTGCACACAAAAAAGTTGAGCAGTCTTTTTATTCACTTCACTCGAGAACATTCAAGTTTCCTCGAGAGACTGACAATCATCAACACGTCCTACATAATTCAGTTTTATGGCACTGTCTATTTCCAGACTAAATGGCAGATGTCTTCCACATTCTCACACACAGCTCTGAGACTCTTCACTGAAAACCATACCCTTCGCGCATGAAAACCTTAAGTCCAGGATCTGACTGCGACTGAATCCATGGGAGCAATAATGGAAAAGCCTTGGGTTGACGGGCTCAGCATAGTAAACATACAACAGCAATCCATTGCACGAGAAGGCTGGGGTGGCCTCAGTAGAAGTTGTCAAGGAAACAGGAAAGATAGTGATGTTGGCTTCTAAACAAAGGGTGGGAGGAATCGTGGAAGTATCTTCCACAGTTGGAGGAATTGATTGGGAAACTACAGAGGAATCAACAACGGGAGACAGAATTGGAGGTGGAGTCAGATAATCATCTCCATCATCACTGCGAAACCTGTCAACATTCCTACTTTTGCTGCCTTTTCCTCCATCACTTTCGATGAAATATTCAGTTTCTTTTTCATTTTCAAAGAAAGAAAGAGGGAAGTCTTGCCTGCTCTTTGAGAGTTGTCTCTCTGGGAACTGAACAATATCACGCGGGTAAGATTATGATAGAGCGCCGACATTTCGGGTACCGACTCGCTACCCATTCTCGCGGCTACAGTATTCAGTAAGAATTCAGTGAGAATGGGTAAGGAGTCGGCACCCGAAACGTCTGCGCTCTATTATAATCTTACCCGCGCGGTATCCCGAGAAGATTTTTCAAAAGTTGTTCGCCGGGAAAGTGTTAAATCATATATTGAACAATATCAGTTATTCTTTTCCTCGTGTATGTCTTTGCTCGTGGCTTTGATCCCTTGCAGCCACCTATGGGTGCTGAAGATGGAGTTACATCTCTGATCGGTGGAGGGTTAGTTGGTTTTGATTAATGAAACCTGGGTCTCTTTGGAGTGGAGGTGTAAAGTGCCTTCTCTTTGATTTTCTCACCATGCACTCAAGCATAAAACCTTCCCCTCGTCGGTAAAATGACTTTGGCGTCACTGACAGCATTGCTTTGAGTGACCTGTTGGTTTCGGAGTCCATCTCCTCGCTGCTTGGGTCACATCCTGTTCTCTTTCATCAATGACTCTGCCCTGATGATAGAAACCCCGCCCTTGAATTCCAACCTTGCCTTTCCTGTACACTCTTGAAGGCTCTGTGGTCGTCACTATGGGAGTGGCAGTTGTTCTTCGCGGGAGAATCACAGGTGGAGGCTCAGGAGCAGAAGCTTGTTTCCATGACCTCACGCAGGGCTTATTAGTTCTGAATAGATTAGGATTGGAGGGTAGAGGTGTTGTTCATCGGTGTCAGGATCCATAAACCTCAAGTGTGGAAGGGGAGTATTGGCATTCCTGGATGCATCCTCACCCCTATTAGGAGTTCCTCTAAATGAAATTGATTTGGCCTGCTGCCAGCATTCACCTCTTCCTCTTCGTCAGGGTACAAATCTTCTTCAGCATCCTCTCCTACAGAGTGTTCGTGCCCCTCTTCATGATCATCATAGAGCTCATCTTCATTAAGAAATTTTTCATTTGGATACTCATCATCCTTCAGGTAGCTTTCTTCATCATAGTCCAAGGAACCTTTCCAGTCCTCTCCATTCCATGACTTTTTCCTGCTTCGAGCATTATTTCTAGCTCTACCTCTGGCATTCTTTAATGTTGGAATGGGTAGATGAAGCAAGGATCCCCTATTCAGCTCTACATTCTCTAGTTTTACATCTGAAATTTCAGGTTTTAAAATGCTCGAAGTGTCTTCATACTCATCATCATCATAAGAAATTCTACTTTCAATGTCAGGTTTGCTGAAACCCTTCTGATTTGATAAGCCAGGCAAATTGTCCAGTAGCTCTTTACCATAAAAGTCCTCTTCGTGAACTCTATCAGACTCATCATAAGAGTCATCTTCTGTGGTACTGTTACCATCAATAAGAGATTTTTCATCGTCACCATTTGTTTCGGCTTCAGAGGTAGAATCCTTGCCATTATCCACTCTAAATTTCTCACCTCCAGAGATATTCTGAGCCTTTCTCCTTCCAAAGGACGTCTTCCTCACTGCCCTGTTTGTTTCCTCAAAATCATCCTCTTCTGTCCCACTTATCTCAAATTCACAGTCTCACCCAAGTAATGTTACCGAAATGAGGTAAAAAAACGTGTTATTAGTGTCTACATTCAAACTGGTGCTTTTGAATGGTCCACATCATGGACTATTTTTAATACCAAACTCAAGTGCTATATCGTTCTTTCTTTAGGTTAGTGTTGAAAATGCTGCGTCATGTCGTTTAAAGGCAATGCCGTTCACTTTGCATGGGGCAAGGCATCACAATTCTGTGCAAGGCGCAAGGTGTACGGTTTTGCCCCGCGTTGAACGATAATGCCCCATGTAGTATTATAATTTTTCTGAGCACTTGAACCTTAAAATGCTTATATGGATTATAAAGGACCTTTGAATGAGTGAGTTGCCGAACCTTTAGTACAGGCTTACCTTGATAATCCGAACACACAATAGGCGGAACACTTAAATAAACCGAACGACCTTCATTTGTCGTGTCGTCAGTTTGTCTGTACTAATACTGGATTTACATATTTTGATGCTATAATGAAGCATTTAATCGCAAATAGAAAAGGATTTTCTTTTATTTTTAGTTATTTGTTATCTCACTCTTTATTACAGGTGAAATAGGGGGTTGGTATTATTATAATTTTAATGTCAGCTATTATGCTAGTTTTACGTATTTAGATGACGAAATAAAACTTTAAATTAAATTATCCATCTTTGCTTTTCCCCCATAGTCTTTGTAGTATCAATAATAATCACCAGTTAGGGGAAATAACGCACACAGCGGTATTGCCAAAATTGCACCTCAATTATGTAAATGTGACAGCGTCGACGGCGATAGATGACCATCACATCATCTCCTTTCACACTCCGCTGTATCATGCGATCATGTAAGCCACCGTCATCGCGCGTATCACATAGGTACGAGCGCGCGAGGGTGGTATCATCGAGAAATCTGAAGAGCCAATGATATCCTTCGACACATCCCTGCCCGAGAATTCTAAAGGTGTCCTCCACCTCCGCCTATTCTCTTGTGGCGCACCGAGATACAGGAATAACTTCAAGCCCTTCTGCCATTACCTCTTGTTTCTGCCTCTGGTACAGAAAGTGCATAGTGCGATTGACTGGGACCGTGAAAAAGATGCCATGAACTACTATTATATTCTTTGTCTCACAGTTCTTTTCCCCATCACTTGGGGAATCGATGGAAAAAATCAATTCGAGGTAATTTTTAAGCAACTGTTTCTTTTTGCGTGAACATTATAATTTTTTTGAAAAAAAGGGGGGTCATTTTTAGGCAACTGTTTCCTTTGACGTGAACATAATAATTTATTTTTAATAAATGGAAATACTGCTTTATTGTAGGCACATTTGGTAGTCAATCTGATAGGAAACATTTAAGTGGATTTCATTCCTTTTTCCTGTTTGGGATTCGGAAATTTAGAGTAGCGTAGAGTAAGTTCTGACAAAATATATCACTGGGATATTTTTAGCAATACAATCAGTTATTGCTAAGTTGCCCCTTTGTTAGGTAGTCAAAATAATTTTCCTTTTTCTTGAAATTAATATCACATTCCCCGTTAAAAAAACTTAATGACAGTCTTAAAAAACATGGTACCACACTAAGAATGATATGCAAAAATTAAAAAAAATATTCGAATTACCTTCTTTTGATTTAATAATCAAAATAAATCCAATATTGAAACAGTCCTCGATCGCCCAGGCGAAAGAAGGTGGTTTTTGCTGTTTGATCTGTCTCTGTCGGGGGGCGGTGCCATCAGGCTCTGTTGGAGGTGCAGTGTTTTCAGGCTCCGGGGGAGGGCCTGGTGGTGAGTCGTAAAAACGAACTAAGATCTTTTGCCTTAAAGGTGGGGGAAACACAATCAACACATCCTTGGGTGAAGAATCGGAAGACGAACTGTCCGATGTTACGATATCGCTGGATGAGTCGTCAAAAATTTCGAGCGGTTTCATTTGTCTTTTGATGTTTAATTGTTATCTGCTTCCTTTCCTTCTGGGGCACCTAAAAAGTGCTTTGCACGAATCTGTGAAAGACAAGAGAAGATAATTAGCGCAGGAATCTGGACTTACGGGCAGACGAACCGCCATGCCTTTAAAGAAGACGTATTTCCCACAACATGAATAGTATTTTATTTAATATTATTCGTAAAATTAAAGTGGCAAGTCCATGAAGTGGCATGAATTTGTATTTTTCCGGGTATATAATGCGTGACCAACACTCATTAGCTCACCTTTTCTCCCTTAAGTTTATGTTCACTTAGATGGGTATCCCTAAACGGGATAAAAATACTCGCGCTCTGTGTCGATTCGGTTTTAACCTAATTAAAATGACCACTCTTAAAGGAGAATACTTAAGTTACCACTGAAAGGGTATGAGTAGTATCATAATGGTTCGTGAATTTTTCCTACTTTCTATTTCAAAGTCTGTAGTCATCGGTATTATGTAATTAGTAGGTACTTACAGCAACACCCCATTTTTAGTTCGGGAACCTTTGCTCTTCTGGTCTCTTTAATGTTACGTAACCTTTACAGCAACGTTTCTTTTTAATCTGCTGCAACCTTTCTGCTCCTAGAGGTATTTTTTGTCGCTGGATTCTTTTTCCTTCCTCTCTCCTTCAGTTACTTTTTCAAAGTGTTGTTACCTTAGAGACGGTAGGCAAGCGTCGTCAATTGTTTACGCATTGTTGGAAAATAGATCGAATGGATCGATTTTATTAGCATTGCATGAAGCCCACTTTTATCAATCCTATGACCCAAAAATTCCACTGACTCACAACCAATTTTACACTTTTGCTTATTTACTCGAAATCCAAATTTTTGCAGCCTTTCTAGCAATGCATACAAATTTTCACCGTGTTCCTCCTCATTACAGCCTGTAACAATTGCATCATCCTGAAAACAGGCCACCCCTGAAAGTCCTTGAACCACTTGATCCATTATCTTTTGAAAAATGGCTGGGGCAGATGCAACACCAGATGGTAACCTAGCGTATCTAAAAAGGCCCCTATGGGTATTAATTGTGCACATACGCTGTGAATCTTCAGCTAAAACCAGCTGTTGAAAAGGCTGCTCTCAAAAAAAGGATTGGATGAGACATCCAGTTTTAATTGGATACGTGAAAGTTGGATGCAGTATCCACTATAACAGACACGGCAACCAACGCGATTAGGTGGTATATCTAATTAAATTGGACAATCATAACTTGGTTGTAGTGTCCAAGTGTTGGTCCCCACACCAATCTCGAACATATCCCTCATCCAATAGTTGGATCCCAAAGCCAACTCGATGGATAAGGCGACTATTATCGCTTCTGCGTCAGTCATCACTATTACCCAGACAGCACACATGCTACTGTATACATTAAATATACGTATACGTAGTGTATAACATGCGTATACAGTAGAAGATACACGTATACTGTATACGTATAAAAACCTTCTACCAACCATCTACCAAATGTATATAACGCAGCAAATGTCCTCCTACCACGCATATACAGTATACGTATACAGTATACAAGACATATATATATATATACAGTATACAAGACGTATATATGTATGAAAGCAGAAAAATTCCTGCAGAATTCCAGGTTTTCTAGGGAAATTTTACTAAATTCCAGGTCAATCTTACGAGATAAAAGCTATGTATACGAATTTTACAACACTACATTTACTTAATACTTTTAATTAATTATATAATTATGTATTATCCTAGTTAAAATTCTTACATTTTTAAAAGAAATTATTCACTTATTTTATGAATGCAACACTGGGAATATCAACAAATTTGTCAAAATTGAAAAAGTTATCTAATCAGTGTTTGCACTCATAAAGTGCAATTTAAAATGCAATCAATGCATTTTGAAGCATGCATGTAAGTATATAAAATAGGCCTGAAAATTGGCCTTGCACTGACAAATTTCATGTGAAACGAGTTTGAAATAAAAGATTTTAAATTCCAAGCAGGAGCAAAAATTCATGGATATTTTGAGTGACCAAAAATCATGCATATTTCCAGATTCCCAATCACTGAACACCCTGAGTATATTTTTCTTGATTGAGCAAAATCCTGAATGCAGTTGTTGACATGCACTGCTGTGTTAAAACTGAAATTAAAGTATCAAAACAGAAACTAAATCTCTGTTCTGGTGCCAGTGTGTATTTAGTGCAAGCGTGGAAGTACTAGTACATCCATTTTGTCATTTAGTGTGAGTGACATCTCCAGCATTTCAGTGTTTACGTACATTTGAGAACATCCTCTCTAAGCAGCAGAGAGCGTTCATAAACATAATGTAACATGCTAGTGTGTTTTGCATTGTTCTGTGGGAACACTTACCAGTTTGTTTGAGACTTCTTGCTGACAATAAATTTAATAGAGAAAAAAATCTGTGAGATTCAGGTCTTACAGGGTCTACAGAGGAAATGGAAAACACATGTGTGCTGTTAAAACAAAATAATTATATTTAACTAAATATTACACATATTTTTACTAATATACCACACAATCTCAGAAATACATAAGAGATTGAATTCATTAGACACAATAAAGGGGCAAAGCCCGTATGGTAAACCACATTTTGTGCTTAATTATCGTCAAGAGGTTTTAGCGGATCCTCTCACAGTATTATTTAATCAGTCTATTCATCCAATGTAAAAAAAACATTTTATCGTATGAGTAAATTCACTAAGCATAGTAAGTTAAAAGTCAATTTAAGAAGTAGTAAGAATTTAGATGTCAAATATAAGTAGACAAATATTTTCTGAATATTTTGATGAGTGTTGATAAATAACAAATACCGTTAGAAATGCCTTTATTCAATGTAAACGAAAATAAAGACCAATAGGATCAATATCAATGTTTTTGCCTGATTATCCTTCCTTAAGGTCACAAGAATCCATGAAGAACAAGCTCACTTTTCCTCGTATTTCTTCATCATTGGCAATTTGGAAAATTCTTCCTTACTACACCTGTAAATAATATCACATAAACTTTATTAGAATCTATTAGTGATACATCTAATTTGTCTAGTTAAAGTAAGTCACTTTGTTAAAAAGTAATCTCTATTCCTGGGATTTTCCCTTAAGCTATATAAATACCAACATTCAACAAAGGATATTTCGAAAAAATTCCCCATCAGTTCTATATGTAAAAAACGATAAGTTATTCACCTTGAATAATCGAAGTACTAAATTGATTTGAGAATTTAATTCTTAATAATTTAAAACCAATTTGTCTAAACCTAAAGAGTGAAATACCCTCTGATCTCCAACAGATATGATTACATTTTAAAGGAAGCAACACTAATGGCACAACAGCCAATTAAAAAAATGTAAATAACTTTAAATGACTTAATAAATAGTAAAGTCGAGAAATGTTCGTTCACATTCCTCCCACACTACGGTGATTAAATGCGTCAAGCACATAAATAAATTAAAGTTTACGCAAATGCAAAGTTTTTCAATCAATAGAAGATGGATCCCTCAGTCTCAGAAAGTGTGAGAAGGTTGAAAATATTAAGAATTTGCGCCATTTAAAATAAAAAATGTGGCAATGGCAACACTTCTACTTACCCAGATTCTGATGAAGGAAGCGAAAGTAGCACTTGAGCGGTTGTTAAACTTCCATTGGACAACTTTCGCAAACAGCAAACACAACACTACAAAGTTAAGTTATAACGGTAATTTTAGTTTTAAGGTTTTCGCAGCGATTAGATGCACTATTATAATTCATTTTCGGGAATACGTCTGCGTGCTATTAATATTTAACTCTACGTTTCGTTCCACTTACTGGGAACGTCGTCAGGAGAATGAAAATATAAACACCTATCATGCCGTTGGAAAAACTGGTCCATTGTTGTTAAGGTATTTAAAAAAGTAAATAAAAATAAAAATAAAATAAAAGCCAACTTCTTTAAAACATCTAATATAAAAAAAAAAGGAAGATGAAAGGTGGAATATTGTAATTAAATTTTCGAAATGTATCTCTTCCACACATGGCTTAAATTATATCCATCATCCCTGTTAAAATTCATTGGTCTTTTAGAAATTTCTATCGCCTCTCTAATAAGCCGTGGATAATATGCAGATTTTCTTGCAATGGCTTTGGCCTCATCCAGGAGGATCTTGTGTCCTGGCCCCGACATAAAATGATCGGCGACAGCTGAAGTTTCCCATTGCCTTGCCTTCAGCGCCCTTTCATGCTCTTTCAGCCTTGTCACTATCTTCCGTTTGGTCTGTCCGATGTAACTAGACCCACATGAACACGGAATCTCATATATGCCTTCCATTTGTAATGGGGGAACAGCATCAATGACGGATGGAAGTAGGTCTCTGATCTTCCTCAACGTGCCAAACCTGGTTTCAACGTTGGCTTTTCCAAGGATGCGAGCAATCCGGTCCGTTGTTCCTGATACGTAAGGCAGAACTGCAAAAGCACTTGGTTTTGTTTTCTCCATCGGGGCCTTGACTTCCCTTAAAGCTCTCCTAATGAATGAATTAGCATATCCGTTTCCTTTTAAAATAGAAATAAGATGTTCCATTTCACTTTCTACGCTATCTTCATCAGAAACGGCAAGGGCTCTATGTCTTAAGGTCTTGATAACGCAGGACTTCTGACGCGGGTGATGGTGTGATGCCGCGTTTAAGTACCTATCTGTGTGGGTCTTCTTCCTAAAGACCGAATGTCCCAAGCTTCCGTCTTGCCTTTTCCTTACTAGAACATCAAGAAACGGTAAGGAGCCATCTTCTTCGATTTCTTTGGTGAACTTGATGTTATCATGAATATTATTCAGGTGTTCATGGAAATATTCAAGAGCCTCTTTCCCGTGTGGCCAAATAACAAAAGTGTCATCAACGTATCGGAGCCAGCATACCGGTTGATATTCACTTGATGAAAGAGCATCGGCTTCAAACTTCTCCATGAAGAGGTTAGCTATGACCGGAGAGAGAGGGGATCCCATAGCAGCTCCCTCTACTTGGGAATATATTTCTCCGTCGTAGCGAAGATAGCAGTTTTTGAGGCATAATTCTGCGAGATCGGGTACATAATTAGGGAGCCCTTTCTGAGTTAATTCCCTTAAAATCAGAACTGAATCATTAACCGGAACTTTAGTAAAAAGACTCACAACGTCAAAACTGACCAGAATATCATTCTCTGATGTTCTAAAATCCTTTAGTAGCTCGATGAAATGGCTTGAGTTTTTAACGTAGGATTCGGTACTCCCAATAAAGGACTGAATGTCTCTAGATATATAGCGGGCCAAATTATACGTCGGTGAGTCGATAGTGTTCACAATCGGTCGCAGAGGTATTCCTGCTTTATGTATTTTGGGAAGTCCATACAGTCGTGGAGTTTTAGAGGCATGAGGAATAACTTTCCAATGATCTTCTTTTGGAATGGAGGATAGCTTGATTTCTTTCTTCACTCGATTTTCTAAGGCAGCTGTCGGGTCCTTGTTAAGTTTAACATACGTCTTATCATCCAAGAGAGAACGGATTTTAAGATCATAATCATGCTTATACATTATAACTGTTGAATTTCCTTTGTCGGCTGGTAATACGAGACAATTCTTTTGTACCTTGAGTTCTTTGATGGCTTTTCTCTCAGAAATAGACAGGTTAGGAGAAGGCAGCTTACTTTTTCTTAGGGTTTGCACAACTTCATGGCGAATATCCTCAGCTAGTCCAAATGGAAGTACGCGAATAGCAGATTCTACTCCAGTTATTATTTCTTCTACCGGCAATGTTTTTGGTGTAACAGCAAAGTTAAGTCCTCTGGATAACACTGAGATGGTATCATTGCTAAACACTTCAGCAGTAAGGTTGTGTACCGCCAAAGGAAGGGAACACTTCTGCACCGGCTTCTTCTTTTGAAGAAATTCAAATTTTTTCTTCTGTTTGACTTGCGTATTATAGAAAACATTTGAAGCCGAAAAAGTAGTGATACGATCTATTAAATTCCAATCATCTAAAGAAAGAACACTTGATAATTCCAAATGAAGCTCATACAATTCCTGTGAGTTATTCAAGAGAGAAAAACGCGTGAAACGAACCCGTTCTCTTAGCAGAGCTCGGCCAGCATTCTTCAATATATTCTTGGCTTTACTTGTTTGAATATGATGCTTTATCTTCCAAAACCAAGTGCTTTTGCAGTTCTGCCTTACGTATCAGGAACAACGGACCGGATTGCTCGCATCCTTGGAAAAGCCAACGTTGAAACCAGGTTTGGCACGTTGAGGAAGATCAGAGACCTACTTCCATCCGTCATTGATGCTGTTCCCCCATTACAAATGGAAGGCATATATGAGATTCCGTGTTCATGTGGGTCTAGTTACATCGGACAGACCAAACGGAAGATAGTGACAAGGCTGAAAGAGCATGAAAGGGCGCTGAAGGCAAGGCAATGGGAAACTTCAGCTGTCGTCGATCATTTTATGTTGGGGCCAGGACACAAGATCCTCCTGGATGAGGCCAAAGCCATTGCAAGAAAATCTGCATATTATCCACGGCTTATTAGAGAGGCGATAGAAATTTCTAAAAGACCAATGAATTTTAACAGGGATGATGGATATAATTTAAGCCATGTGTGGAAGAGATACATTTCGAAAATTTAATTACAATATTCCACCTTTCATCTTCCTTTTTTTTTATATTAGATGTTTTAAAGAAGTTGGCTTTTATATTATTTTTATTTTTATTTACTTTTTTAAATACCTTAACAACAATGGACCAGTTTTTCCAACGGCATGATAGGTGTTTATATTTTCATTCTCCTGACGACGTTCCCAGTAAGTGGAACGAAACGTAGAGTTAAATATTAATAGCACGCAGACGTATTCCCGAAAATGAATTATAATAGTGCATCTAATCGCTGCGAAAACCTTAAAACTAAAATTTGGAACCTCTACGGGGAGGATATTTTCAAGAAAATAAGAAAGTTGGAAAACCTTAGGAAGTAGAAAGCCACCCTTCTGTCTTCTCTCGCCTTCCTACAACGATGCCGAGACTCGGATACTCTTCCTGGTTGTGTGAAGATAAAGCATCATATTCAAACAAGTAAAGCCAAGAATATATTGAAGAATGCTGGCCGAGCTCTGCTAAGAGAACGGGTTCGTTTCACGCGTTTTTCTCTCTTGAATAACTCACAGGAATTGTATGAGCTTCATTTGGAATTATCAAGTGTTCTTTCTTTAGATGATTGGAATTTAATAGATCGTATCACTACTTTTTCGGCTTCAAATGTTTTCTATAATACGCAAGTCAAACAGAAGAAAAAATTTGAATTTCTTCAAAAGAAGAAGCCGGTGCAGAAGTGTTCCCTTCCTTTGGCGGTACACAACCTTACTGCTGAAGTGTTTAGCAATGATACCATCTCAGTGTTATCCAGAGGACTTAACTTTGCTGTTACACCAAAAACATTGCCGGTAGAAGAAATAATAACTGGAGTAGAATCTGCTATTCGCGTACTTCCATTTGGACTAGCTGAGGATATTCGCCATGAAGTTGTGCAAACCCTAAGAAAAAGTAAGCTGCCTTCTCCTAACCTGTCTATTTCTGAGAGAAAAGCCATCAAAGAACTCAAGGTACAAAAGAATTGTCTCGTATTACCAGCCGACAAAGGAAATTCAACAGTTATAATGTATAAGCATGATTATGATCTTAAAATCCGTTCTCTCTTGGATGATAAGACGTATGTTAAACTTAACAAGGACCCGACAGCTGCCTTAGAAAATCGAGTGAAGAAAGAAATCAAGCTATCCTCCATTCCAAAAGAAGATCATTGGAAAGTTATTCCTCATGCCTCTAAAACTCCACGACTGTATGGACTTCCCAAAATACATAAAGCAGGAATACCTCTGCGACCGATTGTGAACACTATCGACTCACCGACGTATAATTTGGCCCGCTATATATCTAGAGACATTCAGTCCTTTATTGGGAGTACCGAATCCTACGTTAAAAACTCAAGCCATTTCATCGAGCTACTAAAGGATTTTAGAACATCAGAGAATGATATTCTGGTCAGTTTTGACGTTGTGAGTCTTTTTACTAAAGTTCCGGTTAATGATTCAGTTCTGATTTTAAGGGAATTAACTCAGAAAGGGCTCCCTAATTATGTACCCGATCTCGCAGAATTATGCCTCAAAAACAGCTATCTTCGCTACGACGGAGAAATATATTCCCAAGTAGAGGGAGCTGCTATGGGATCCCCTCTCTCTCCGGTCATAGCTAACCTCTTCATGGAGAAGTTTGAAGCCGATGCTCTTTCATCAAGTGAATATCAACCGGTATGCTGGCTCCGATACGTTGATGACACTTTTGTTATTTGGCCACACGGGAAAGAGGCTCTTGAATATTTCCATGAACACCTGAATAATATTCATGATAACATCAAGTTCACCAAAGAAATCGAAGAAGATGGCTCCTTACCGTTTCTTGATGTTCTAGTAAGGAAAAGGCAAGACGGAAGCTTGGGACATTCGGTCTTTAGGAAGAAGACCCACACAGATAGGTACTTAAACGCGGCATCACACCATCACCCGCGTCAGAAGTCCTGCGTTATCAAGACCTTAAGACATAGAGCCCTTGCCGTTTCTGATGAAGATAGCGTAGAAAGTGAAATGGAACATCTTATTTCTATTTTAAAAGGAAACGGATATGCTAATTCATTCATTAGGAGAGCTTTAAGGGAAGTCAAGGCCCCGATGGAGAAAACAAAACCAAGTGCTTTTGCAGTTCTGCCTTACGTATCAGGAACAACGGACCGGATTGCTCGCATCCTTGGAAAAGCCAACGTTGAAACCAGGTTTGGCACGTTGAGGAAGATCAGAGACCTACTTCCATCCGTCATTGATGCTGTTCCCCCATTACAAATGGAAGGCATATATGAGATTCCGTGTTCATGTGGGTCTAGTTACATCGGACAGACCAAACGGAAGATAGTGACAAGGCTGAAAGAGCATGAAAGGGCGCTGAAGGCAAGGCAATGGGAAACTTCAGCTGTCGCCGATCATTTTATGTCGGGGCCAGGACACAAGATCCTCCTGGATGAGGCCAAAGCCATTGCAAGAAAATCTGCATATTATCCACGGCTTATTAGAGAGGCGATAGAAATTTCTAAAAGACCAATGAATTTTAACAGGGATGATGGATATAATTTAAGCCATGTGTGGAAGAGATACATTTCGAAAATTTAATTACAATATTCCACCTTTCATCTTCCTTTTTTTTTTATATTAGATGTTTTAAAGAAGTTGGCTTTTATTTTATTTTTATTTTTATTTACTTTTTTAAATACCTTAACAACAATGGACCAGTTTTTCCAACGGCATGATAGGTGTTTATATTTTCATTCTCCTGACGACGTTCCCAGTAAGTGGAACGAAACGTAGAGTTAAATATTAATAGCACGCAGACGTATTCCCGAAAATGAATTATAACGGTAATTGATTGCCTAGGTGCAGGTGAAACAAGTAAATGAAGAACTTAAGAGGCTCATAAACTTCGGCAGGATCAATTTCGCAAACGACGAACACAACACAGTGAACGCAACATTATTCGCGCGGTCAAGGCCCTGTCTTTGATTGTGAAAGCGGTTATGGACGCATTTATGTTTGCATATGTTTGTATCTGTATCTGTGGAAATCGACTACTGGTGGAATCGACTATCGACGGAATCCACTATCGATAGGTCGAAATCACGGGCGGGAGTCCAAATCTTGGCATTCAAAAAAATTAAGTTTCGCGTTATGACTTGAGGAATAAATTCCACTGGAAAATATCTTTTTTGTTTCATCGCCTCAGTTGATAAAAAAGCACGATTGAAATCACATTTCGAAGAGCATTTTTCTTTATGAAAATAGGGACTTTTCATGGCAGGATTTTTTACATCTTAAGGCAGTTCATTGATTTTTTTAAATTAATCTGCATTTATTAATAACCCAGGCGGACGGCGTTCTTGGGTGTTCCGAACAGAAATGATAAAACACTCTCCAGCACCGTTATCAGCTTCCTTCATTTTTGCCAGGGCTGCCTGAAGCCAACCGGGGAAAATAAATTCACTGATGAATCAGTTTAAAGATATTAAATGAGACGACGTCTTTATCCAATGAAACCAGAAGGAGAATAAGAAGAGAGTAGCGGCTCGAGCCGATACCTTTACATAGAATGAAGATACATGTACAAACGTAATTATTTGCTTTGCCAACCTCGCTGCCGTGAATGACACCTGCCCTTTGCGAACAGGTCCCACTCTATGTTTTCAGGGAAGAGTTAGCTGGTAAGGTTTTCCAACTAAATTCCAACAGTGTTTTTCACGTGACACCATCACGTGGACTACCATTCGTCTGGCTCCTACCCTTCCACATATTTGGCGTGAGTGGCCCTTCCTGAGGTAATTTAGATTTATTCCTGTCAGTGTACCTCTTGGGGTCATAGGAGCACGCAAGTAACGGAAAGGTTTTAGCCCATTGGAAAGGACGCTGTGTATACTGAAGGCTACATATGGAAATAGTATACGGACAGAGTAACCTTTAAAGGGCACTAATTGTTTACTAATGGCTACACAGTAGCGGATACAGAAAAAAAACTCTAGAGGGGGGCGCAAAAGATATCTTGACCAACCTTTACTTTTATCCTAAAAAAAATAATCAAGTCACATGCAAAGTTTAAGAAAGTGTTATTTGAACTGATTATACGCACATGAAATACAAAGCCATCTTATGACATAAAAAAGTTAAAATTGTAGTCCTGCAATGTTTGGTTATGCGGGCGGCCAGGAAAGGGTTGGGGGGCGCGCCTCCCATGTGCATCCGCCACTGAGATTACATATGGAAACAGTATATGAAAGGTATACATATACCTCTCAGATACTGTTACCATATGTAGCACATACGTATACAGTATATGAAAGGTATACAGATACTTTTCGTATACTGTATACGTATACGCTTCAGGATACTGTTTATGTATACTTAGAATCTAAAACATGTATACAGTTTCTCAAGGAAACAGTATACACCTGGTATACTTACGGTATATGTATACCGTTACCAGTGTGCTGTCTGGGTAGCGACGGACTCCCAAACAGTTCTTATAATAAACAACTCATAAGTGTTTGGCGTGCTTTGAGGCAAGTAAATAGCTTTTAAGTTTGCTCTTGCAAGTGAGAAAATATTGTCATTCAATGCCAATTTTAATACTTTTTTTTATATCTTAGAGCACTTTGATACGAGAAGATGACCGAGCTAAGGATTTTCTTGATGCTTTGGGCCTGAACCTTCTCGAGGAAAAATTTACCGGTAAGCTTGCCTATTGTGTTTCGTTATTATGCATAACTCTTATTTTATTTCACCGTTCAAGATTTTATCTTGTGGGTTGATATTATCCTTAGGTTGGATATTGTATTTTTCAACCCATACGTTTTCTCGAAAGTACTTCCGGTCAATTTTGATGACTACCATATGAATTATACATTTCGTTACTAAATAGATGAATGCATTTTAACTTACTACATGTGTATTACAATATCACTTTTACTGAATGAAATGTTTGTATTCTCATTTAATCCATTGATGAAAAGTTTCAAGTAGTTTTCCATTAGATTTCAATTGGATTGGATTGCAATTTCATGCACACCGGATAACCTCAGTTCCACTGTACAAGTAGAAATACAGACACTTATGCACTAATTATGCGAAGGACTCTACCCTAAATTATTAATTAATTAATTAAGCTAATATATAATGGCAAATCGATATGCCACTGACTGACTCATCAATATTCGCAGCCCAAACTGTGAAAGGTGTGGCCATTTGGCTTATTGGACGCAAAAGTAAAAAAAAATTCATCGGGAGAAAAAATCTGAAAACTTGAAAAAGTCGATTAGTTTTCGAGATATATCGACTTGAATTAACATGGGAGCCTTATGGGACTAAAACTTTTTGGATTTTAGTTTGTACTTTTAAAGGTCTGAGGAACATGATATTCCATGGACGTAAACTAGATTTTTTGGTCGATTTTATGGTACGGTTTTCATGGTGACCAATCGATATTTAGTATTTTTTATTATTTTTTGAACGTTTTCTATGCTTTTCTTATGGAAAAAGTTTAGGAATTTTTTTGACCAACTTGCAATAATCGTAGGACAAATTCCTTGAAATATAAGGTGTAGGATTTTTTGGTTGACTTTTTGGCTATCTTGAAATGTTCATACGTCGAAACAATTCCGAGGAATAAACGATTTCGATTTTACATTGTCGTGAAGGGCGAATTTTCAAACTCGGATTTCGGCGTTGAGACATGTGCCATATGAAAATTTGGAATCTCCTAGAGAAACCGTAGAGGGTACTTCGTACCCTCACGATCTACCTTACTTATCCCGTAACCATCTTTGTTAATTCATAATAAAATTCCGAAAAATATCCTGCACGCGAAAAATCATTGTCGCCATTTTTTTGTGGAGCATACAATCTTGGATATCTTAGCAACCGTTCAAGCTAGATGAATGACATTTTCAGGGTAATAGTTTTATTAAAAAGTTCAACTTCTGCATTGATTACCATTCCGCTCGATCGATTCATGTGCGAGTTATATCGATACTAATCTCCTTAGTTACGCTTTAATCGCTAATAACTTTTTTGTTAATCAAGTTTTGAATTTGAAAGTCATACATAATACAACTTTTAATGTGTTCCATCCGATAAAAGTTAAATCAAGCGGATCGATTGATTAGAGTCGAAGATATGATCGATACAAGTTTGCATTCGATGGAGCTCTTTTTCAGACCTATTTACATAGTTACGGGGATAAAAATTTTAACAATATGTTAGGAAAAGAATGATTTATGCGCACTATAAATTATTTAGATGAGTAAAGTTTCCTAATGAAGATATATCGATATGAATTTATATCTTTTTGTAATAGGTCCCCGTAAGAAATACACGCATCGCCCTAACTACGTCACCAATGTAAGCACATAGGTGAAATTTGGAATGGGGATAGTTAAGAAGGCAGGGATAAGGGAGTGACCATAGATTGGAAGGGATATCAACAGGATTGCGATTTTTTCAATATAGGTGTCAGTATAGTCGAATGTACGATTCGATTATTATAGCAAATACGCAAATTGGCATAACTTGATTAGTGTATACGTTGGACCAATAAAATTTGGTGAATGGGTACATCGTGGTATTCCTCACAGTGCCCAATGGAAATATGTTTTGCATGTGGTCTCAAGTTCGATATATATCGAATCTACTTTCTCTTCAAATATATCGAATTGCTATAACATATAGGATTTTACATCCAAGGGCATAGTTGACCAGGAATTATAAAGTAGATGACCAGAGACTGGAAATAAAATCAATATCATTGTGGATTTTACAGTACAGATGTCAGTATAATCGAAAGATCGAATCGATTATTACAGCTAATACACAAATTGGCATAACTTGATTAGTATTAACGTTGGACCAATGGAATTCGCTGAATGGATACATCTTGGTATTCCTCACAATGCCCATAGGAAATATATTTTGTATGAAGTCTAACATTCGATATATATCGAATCTGGGTTTTGTTAAAATATATCGAATTGCTATAATATAGAGGATTTAACATCCAATGGCATAGTTGACCAGAAATTATATAGTAGATGACCAGAGACTGGAAATAAAAACTACTGCATTGCGGATTTTGCAGTACAGATGTCAGTATAATCGAAAGATCGAATCGATTATTTTAGCAAATACACAAATTGGCATAACTTGAATAGTATTAACGTTGGACCAATGAAATTCGCTGAATGGATACATCTTGGTATTCCTCACAATGCCCATAGGAAATATATTTTGTATGAAGTCTAACATTCGATATATATCGAATCTGGGTTTTGTTAAAATATATCGAATTGCTATAATATAGAGGATTTAACATCCAATGGCATAGTTGACCAGAAATTATATAGTAGATGACCATAAGCTGGAATTTAAATCTACTGCATTGCGGATTTTGCAGTACAGATGTCAGTATAATCGAAAGATCGAATCGATTATTACAGCTAATACACAAATTGGCATAACTTGATTAGTATTAACGTTGGACCAATGAAATTCGCTGAATGGATACATCTTGGTATTCCTCACAATGCTCAATAGAAATATGTTTGTATGTAGTCTCACTTTCGATATGTATCGAATCTTCGTTTTCACAAATTATATCGATTTGCTGTAACATTTAGGATTTTACATTCACAGGCATTGTTTACCAGGAATTATAGAGTAGATGACAATTTACTGGAATTAAAATCTACGGCATTGCGGATTTTAAAGGACAGATGGCAGTTTAATCGAAGTATCGATTCGATTATTATAGTAAATACGCGAATTGGCATAACTTGATTAGTATATACTTTGGACCAATGAAATTTGGTGAATGGGTACATCTTGGTATTCCTCACAATGCCCAATGGAAATATTTTTTTTATATAGTCTCACTTTCGATATATATCGAATCTACTTTTTCTTAAAATATATCGAATTGCTATAACATATAGGATTTTACATCCAAGGACATAGTTCACCAGGAATTTTAAGGTTGATAAATAAAAGACTGGAGCTTAAATCAATAGGATTGCAAATTTTCAATACACGTATCAGTATATAGTAGATCATTTGATACGATAATGATAGCAAATATGCAAATTGGCTTATCTTTATAACTATTGATGTAAGTTGTAAGAAATGTGATGAATATGTTATTCATAGCATTGTCCATACTGCATTATTGAAATATATTTGCTTGACAGGCTCCCATTCAACACATATCGAATCTATACTTTTGTAAAATATATCGAATTGTTATAATTTATAGAATTTAACATCTACGGGGATAGTTGAGCATTCATTATGAAGGAAATAACCAATGAGTGGATGGTAACTTAATGTGATAGCAAATCGTTCAAATCAAGTGCCGCTATAATCGAATGTTCAATTCGTTAATGGTAGCAGATACGGAAATTGGCTTATCTCCTTTGTTATTTCTGTTAGCCTATTGAAATTTGGTTTTCTAGGTGCATCATAACCTTTTTCATGCAGCCCTTTGGAAATATGCATGATTGGTGGACTTCTATTCGATATATATCGATTCTGCATTTCTTCAAATTTATCGCATCGCTATTCCTTAAAGGATTTATCATCCTTTGGTATAGTTTTGTTGGCATTTATTGGGGAAACCATAGAATGGAAAGGGAATCTATAGTATCGCAGATTATACATTGCAGATGTCAGTTTAGGTGAAATACCGTTACCATTATCAAGGCTATTTTGCAAATTGGAAAATCTTGAAAACAATTTCTTTCCTACCAAAGAAATTTGGGGAATGGTTAAAAATTAGTATTTTACATACTGCATTATGGACATATGTTTTGCGAGTGGTATGTCTTTATATATTTATCTAACGAATCTGCGTTTCAATTTCAAGTTTCGCTTATCAGAACGGTTATGGACTTTAAGAGTTGAAAAATAACCACAAAATCATCACTCTCTTGAAATTTTTAAAACCTTATTCCAATTATGTCTCAATGCTAAACTTAACCTATCCAAAGAATGAAATATCCGTCAAATTAAATCATATTGAAAAAAACAAATATTTTTAACTGTGAACAATTAAGTTCCTTACCCTTTCAAAAAACAGCGGGGATATACTTGAATATTTAAACCACTTATGAACACAATACTTGACAACACGTGACCCAATAATGTTCCCACCCCCCTAATTACCCGCTTGATGAATTCAAGCGCCCATCGACTCGTTTATATAATATAAAAGTGTAATATCAGACACTAGCTTTTTCCAGAGACCTCTTCATTCATTTCATATCAAAATTTCTTTTTCTCCTCTCCTTCCTTCCACCTCCTATTTAAATGGCTTCCCTATCAACAATTCCCTCTCTCTTTTCAACAACTCATTGGCAACAATCCAAACATAAACATCAAATAAATAATAGAAATAAAAATATAAACATAATACCAAACGTTACAATACGTATGAACTGCAATATAGAGCTGTGTATCACGAAATTTAGAACTCAAATCGAGGATATATAGACCTATATACTATGGTATCCATATTGCAAGGTGTAACATACCACAGAATTTCTAAAATCATTTTTCTCCTGATCTAGCTATTCTTGATGTTTACATGACAAGAAGTTACGGCTGATTTATGTACTGTATAAATAGCTTAAGTTATGAGTAGGAAGTAGCTTCCTTTTCATGTAAAACGTTGGTAACTAATTGCAAAAGAGTATAACGAATAATCATAAAGGCAAGTTTAATTATGTAAACATTTTATATATTTATTCCAGTTCCTTAGTGGAAGATTGTGAGGTGTTGATGGACACTGTGAACTTATAGGAAAATTCGCCGTGAGTTTGTGTCAGCTTGCCTTGAGGTGCCTTGGGTGAAGAGGAAGTTCACTCGTTACCGAAGTGGAAAATGTGTTGCAGTTGGTTTGGACGATTTCAGCCTTCCTGAATTTGGAAAAGTGGACAGAATAATTTCCTACGAAAATGACTGAGTGTTTCGTCTACAAAGCTCTGTACACCTTGGATTTCGACAAATGTTTGATGTTTATGAAGTTCTTGAAACCTGCATAGTAAACTACATCAATGTTGAAAACTTAATATCTTTTCAGCCTGTAATTTATGTGAGAATGCCGGACTATAGCAGCAAAATTGTATGCAGCCTTCAGATATTGTGTAACAAAATTTTTCAACTGAAAGTTTGTTTCTTTTTAAAAGTTGCTTCATTTTTTAATAAATACGTTTCATAAAAGATTACTGCTTTCTTATATCATTTAACCTATTTGCATTATTTATGGCATTCAATTCCACATGATAGTGATCCGAGGTGAGTAAGTCTTCAAGGTAATAAGTTGCAGTGAAAATTATGAACCCCAAAATTTACGGTAAATAAACATTTTTTTAAAATGCATTTTATAACTCTAATGTTCGGCGTAAATGGTGGAAATAGTACGACGAAAGGATATTATAATGTTACTTTCAAATGGTGACACTATTAATAATAATAATATCCGTTGAAATATTACCCATTCATTAAACGCTACGGCAACAATTTCACAAGGTTGTGGCATCCAATATAGATGGACGTAAGACCCAACGACGCTGGCTGTGGTATCCAACGAGTTGGTTGTCACAGGCATTTCTCACCCAGCCATTTAAAATGGCTCCCTCATCCAACTAACTGGATGGGGCCATAGCAACCATTTAAATTGGATGTGGGATCTAACTATTGGATACAACAGCCAATTTTTTCTTTCAGTGTGGGACAAGTCAATGGTTGAAAATGCCTGACCACCTTGCAACTTTAGAAAGAGCTCTTCCACTCTAGGTAGGGGGTACCTTTCAATATTTAAATTTGAGTTTAAAGTTATTTTAAAATCCCCGCAAATCCTTACCTTCCCTGAGCTTTTCATTACTGGCACAATCGGTGTTGCCCAATCGCTAAAATCTACTGGATACAAAAAACCCAGCTCCAGCAATCTGTCAAGCTCCTCATTTACTTTATTTCTAAGGGCAAATGCTAAGGCTCGGGGACCACAAAACACCGGTTTTGCATTTGCTTTTAAGTGAAGGGCGACTTCCCCCCCATTGAAGGTCCCTAACCCTTCATCCCACAGATCGTTGAAGCTTTTCATGACATCTTCCCCCAACTTGACTTGTGACGAGCATACCTTTTGCACCGGCTGGGGTAGGCCCAGTGCACTGTGCCAATCTCTACCCAATAATGGCGGCCCTCCATTCCTTACTACAAACAGTGGCAATTTAGCATGAGACCCCTGATACACTACATCAACTTCCGCAATACCCTTGGGTTCCATGAGCGTATTTGCATATGACCTTAATTTTACTCTAGTATCCTGAAGTTTTAAGTTAGAAAAATACTTATAATAACATCTTTCTGACACTGCAGAGATGGCTGAGCCTGAATCCAACTCCATTTTCAGGGCTATACCATCAACTATCACTCCAGCATACCATGGACCCACCCCTCCAATCATAGCAGTATTTGTGTTGTAAAATGCAAGATCAAAATCATCAGCATAGGAAGAACAGCGACCTTCGGAAAAATCCTGTTCCCCCTCGGCAAAAATTTGAAATGATACCCTTTTCGGTGCACTTACCCTTCTACTTTCCCTGCACATTGCCTTAAGGTGCCCTGTCTTTTTGCAAATGTCACATTTATTTTTTATTTATTTTATTTTATTCCCAAACCACCGGATACAGCTCTTATTGGCCATTTTACACCGGGGTGTTCAACAAAGGTAACAAGTAAACGTAACACAAACGACCATGCCCTGGATCGGGGAAACCTACCCAGGCGGGACTCGAACCCGCGACCTCTTGTTTGGCAGGCGAGAACGTTACCCCTACGCCACCGAGGCCGGCAAATATGATATGTATTTGCAGCTTGCAGCCCTGTGGCCCACGTAACCACATCAGTTGCACCTGTCTACTCTTGGTGACCTTCTCTCCTGCTTCTGCCATATACGGGAGCTTCCTCCTGGCACTCCCGTGCCTACTCGATGCACCGCCTCGGCGTCGTCGTCTTCCTCCCTCTCACCTCTTTCACCTTTCATATAATGCACTTCTGCTGCGCCTCCCACACCTTCCAAATTTCTTCCCTCTGCTGCGTTTCTACTCGTCTCCGCATACACCATTGCCTTTTCCCGGGATGCGGCTATCTCCACTGCTCGGGCGAAAGTTAAACTTTCGTCCTCCAAATACAATGCCTGGGAGATAGCCGAATCCTTGAGTCCCAGGACAAACTGGTCTCTCAGGGCCTCATCCAGGAATCCGCCGTACTTGCAATGACGCGACGCGCTGCGAAGGCCAGCCGCAAACTCGGGGACGCTCTCCTCCTTCCCTTGTGTCCTCTGATGGAACTTATGCCTCTCAGCAATTGCCGATTTCTGAGGGTTGAAATGATTCCTTAGCTTACTCTTTATTTCATCTAGCGAGCACTGCGACGGCTTCTTGGGCTCGCACAAATTACGTACGACTTCGTACGTTTTCTTCCCTATCGACGATAAAAGCAATGCTTTTTTCTTTGCCGCGTGCACCTCTTCCTCTCCCAAGTCCAAAACAATAAAATACTCATCCAATCTCTCTTCATACGACTCCCAATTGTCCACACCCAGTAATATTTTAAGGAGTAATATTTTTCGTGACGAAATGTAAACCAGCGTGTTCACTTTTTGCAGGTACATACTCCTGTGTTGGGTAGCCGATTGTCCATGAGGCGTGAGACCATGAAAGCGCTAGAGGTCAGAAGGAACCCGTTCTCGCAGAGAGAAGAAAATCTCAAATGAAGACGTTGGGGGCCAACAATGATTTTGCCAATGCAGGTGAGTCATTTTCATCAAACTAATGGCATTCTCATCACTTAAGAATACAACAATTAAATATTTACATTCTTAAAAATATGAAAATGGTAATTTTTAAGGCCAGAATTTGCCAAAATTTTCATTCACCTGCAGTTACCATGCTGCATTACTATGAGATTATCATGAAATGATGAAAAAATGTTCTAAATTTAGACTAATAACTTTCTGTAACATCATACTTTATACATGGTAAGTAAATAATTAATAGTTTTTTCTCTTTGGGAGCCACGATAAATTTCTCCTAGGCTACCAACCCCTAATTTAGTCGCTGCTCAGCTCTTGAACGGAGTGGATCGTAGAACCTTGCTCGTTTTTCGCTCCTGTCTTACGAAATGCGTAGCTGTGCTACTTGCAGGCAAACAATCAAACGAGGCAACCCCTTTGTCTCTTGTGATAAGTGCCGTGAAGTCTATCACATCCGCTGTGCCTCAATTACTGCAGATGAAGTTCAATTACTCGGTGAGCTTAAAAAAAACCTGGACCTGTGACCCCTGTCTTTCTACGGCGCGTTCTGCACGCCGTGACGTTACACCAATCAAAACCGGCCCGGGAGTGTATCCTAGTGATAGTGCCAGTGGTATGCTTGAGGTGCTTATCGCAGCTAGAGAAATCTGCGAGGAGCAGATTGCTATACGCAACTCTATCTCTACTTGGCAAGATAAGTTCAGTGATTACACTAAATCGCTTGAAGTTTTGCATTCCTCATTAGCCCAAATAAACGCCTCCCTGAGTCACTTGACTTGTGAAATCACGAGCCTCAAGAAAAACCTCGGTGACTTGGAACAACAACTAAATCGTGTGGAACAAGACCGGTTACGTAATACCATAGAGATCCGTGGAATCCCTGTCACGAATTAAGAGAACGTCGAACAACTAGTGTGCAAAGTTGGCCTTGGCCTTAAGGTTGACAACAAAGACATCGACTTTTCTTATCGACTAAAACCCCTTGCAAGCTCATTTAGTTCCTCCCATTCTCCGAAACCGACCCCAATAATTGTAAGTTTTGTGAGGTCTGGCACTGTCAATGCCTTTATACAAGCCAAGCGAAATAAGCCCAACTTAACACTTGGTGACATAAACACCGACGCTGGCCCAAGCCACGCTCGTTTATATATAAATGAATCGCTGACCCCACTTAACAGGAAGATGTACGCCGCCGCCAAAGACTTAAAATCGGAAGGGAAGATTAAATATTTATGGGTACGCAATGGTCATGTCTATACGCGAGTTCGCGACGGTGGTGAGCGTATTTTAATCTCCAAGGAAGAAGACCTTAGTAATATCTATTATCATGAGGCCCCCCCGCTACTTCCCGAAGTCAAAACATCTGTGAGTGAAATGACAGTAAGCCTCGTTAACTGTCAGTCTCTGATGGGTCATATTGACGTGTTTCGAAACCACTTCACATGTAATCCAGCTGACATCATTTGCTTGACTGAAACGTGGTTGAAGCCAAGCATTTCTGACGATATGGTGGGACTGGACAACTATCACCTCATCCGTCACGACAGGATTAACAAAGTTGGTGGTGGAGTCGGTGCCTTTATACACCAAAGACTGTACTCAAAGGTCCTGGATACATCGCCTCAGGTCTACGAGAAACGACCTGAGTTCCTAGTCATCGAAATAGCGGGGGTACATTTTTCTAAACTTCTATTATCATTATCTACCGACCCCCAAAGGTTGGGCATGTGTCAGACATTGAAAATGTATTTTCTAAATTTAGCCCAACGTTTAAAATATTATAATTGTTGGTGATTTCAATGCAGACTTGTTCCGCGATACCTATCACAGCACATTCTTGCACAATTTTATATATTCCAATGATCTTTACCTTCTACCGTTGAATGCCACTCATCATACTGAAAATAGCCACACGCTCCTCGATCTTTTCATTGCTGACTCGCAAGATAAAGTTTCTTCTTTTAGTCAATCTCCAGTTCCATTTCTGTCGGCCCATGATAAAATTGTGGAAACTTATAAATTTAATGTTACCAAAAAATCTCAGCCTCCTCTGGTTATTGGAAGTAATGCATGTTTCAATGTTGAAACTTTCCAAGATGACTTACTGAGCATTGATTGGAAAAATGTGTGCAATTCTCTCAATGTTAATACAATGCTGCAAAGCTTCAACTCTTGTTTTCCATGACTGCCTTAATCGTCATGCTCCAAAACGACTCATACAGCCTAAGCGTTCCCGAGCTCCATGGTTTACCCCAGCAATAAAGGAGCGAATCAAAGAAAGAGACAGACTTAGACGCATTTTCGTTCGGACGAAAAATCCTGCCTCTTACCAATTATTTGTCATACAACGCAACCCTGTGAAAAAGTCCTTAATGAACTCAAAAAGAGAGTACTACACAAATGCGCTCTCTAAACCAGCCTATCTCAATGAACTCTGGAAAAAAACTTAAAAACCTGGGACTCATTAGAAAACCGGACAATTCAATCGTAAGCGGGCTGTCTCTAAATGAACTAAACAACTATTTTTCAATGAGTGGTATTCCTCCCCTGAACTCAGCTGATGCTCGCCTGACAAACCTTCCTTCTCTTGTCGCCTTTGTGCCTTATAATGATAAAAACTTTTACTTTAATTATGTTACGCCAGACGCTCTGCGTAAGGTACTCACTGCGTCGAATTCTAATTCAGATGGTATAGATGAAATCTCTGTTAAATATTTGAAAGTTGCTTCTGAAGTTGTGATTCCTGCTCTACTTGAAATATTCAACTCTTCTCTGATGCCTGGAATTTTTCCCACACTTTGGAAATCTTACCTTATTCGTCCGATTAAGAAAGTCAAAAGTCCGTCTTCCCCTTGTGATTACCGCCCTATATCAATACTTAGTGCCATTTCTAAATGCCTTGAAAAGATAGTATTTCAACAAACTGTTGATTATCTTACAACAAATAAGTTATTTGATCCATTTCAGTCAGGTTTTCGCAAAAACTTCTCTACTCAAATGGCTTTAATCAAAGTTTCTGATGACATCAGATCTTCCATTGACAAAAATTGTTGACCATACTGGTACTGTTCGACTTTAGCAAAGCTTTTGACTGTGTTAACCATACGTTGCTCCTACAAAAATTGAGAAATCTAAATTTTTCTTGTTCTTCATTGAATTTGTTTAATTCATATCTAACCGGATGACGACAATCAGTAAAAGACTCCAATGGTAATTTGTCTGAATGGGCGTCTATCTCTCATGGAGTACCTCAAAGGTCAGTTCTTGGGCCACTACTGTTTTCGTTGTACGTGGGAGACCTTTATGCATGTATCAAAAAATGCAAATAAACGATGTACGCTGACGATCTCCAAATTTATATACACTGCCGCCCGCATGATTTCTCCGAAACTATTAAATTAGTAAACGACGATGTAACTGCTATTGTGTCATGGGCTCAAAACAACTGCTTAAAAATAAATAGTAATAAAACCAAATCATTGATAATCGGCCATTCTATGGTAATTTCTAGGCTAAATATTGCCAATATGCCAACGATCGAAGTTCAGGGAATTTCAATACCATACACAAAACGGCTAAAAATTTAGGGGCCATCTTTAGCAATACCCTTTCATGGAAAGATCACATTTTATACGGAGGACAGATGAGCATTTCAAAGGGACGTTCAAAAGCTGGTTGCAGAAGGAATTGAAATTTCCTACATAAGTATATCAATAACACCCTCTCGCATCTAGTGAGTGCAAATGATTACCGTGTATGCTCAGTCGTCGAATATATGCAATGTGTAAAAATAATCATTCATTAATCTCAATCATTATATTTTTTAAAGTGGAGTTTTAATTAAGGATTTCATTTCATACAAGATGAAATTACGTGTAAATATAAAATTATAATCAATAAGTAAGAAATATTGGACCCGTTTCCATAATTTTGAAAAATTTACGAACAAATGCTATATGTGTATGAAATGTAATAATAAATATGATTTGCAATTTTCACGACAGGTATCGATGAAAGACTTATCCATAGATTATACATAGCAGAGGCACAGCCAGGAATTAAGGCTGGGGGGGTATAGGTGCAACTAATACTGGGGTGTGTGGGTGGTATGGAATACCCACCAGGATAAGCGGTAGGTGAGAGATTAATAAATTGCGGAATTTTAAGATAACCGGTTCAAAATGGTGAGTTTTACGGCTTTCTGAGTGATATTTTATTAATCCTTACACCATTCTATTAGTAATATCAATCCTATTAAGTAAAATGGATTAAATTTAAATATTTCTCTGAGCTCTCGGGGGGGGGGGGGTTTAACCCCCAAAACCCCCTCTCGCTGCGTCACTGATACATAGATGTCAGTGACATAAAATCTCTATCCTGCGGCTATGAGATAAATAATGAAGCCCTCAGCCATTATTGCATGGAAATAGGTGAGCTGTACATCGATTATGGTTGGTATTATATGCTGCTCATGGTACATAAGTGCTGATACATGGAACAGAGATTGTCAAAGAATCCTGTCCTACGATTGAAGTTTTAACGGAGGAAGCATTGGAGGCCAGGAACATAGACATGGGGAAATTCCGAGAGCAGCGCACAAGAAAATCATCAAGAATGTTAAATTTTGAAGATATCTTCGAAGACTCCCGAATATATCTGAATCATGCATTTTAATTTAGAGATGTGCGAATAGTATCCACGAATACTCGGATACCTCGAATACTAGAAAGTATTCGATATTCGAGGTCTCAAATAGTTATGCTAAAGGTACCGTCTCGGATACCTCAAATACTTTGAATTTCGCGTCATACACTGTCGCACGCACATCGTTGGTAGTTGACTCGGAAAAATGTAGAGAACTGTGGTCGTGTACAAGGCCATACATGTGAAAGGTTCTGACAAACATTGTTGGGCACTCTGCCGACAACGGTGGCCACCGATTGGACGAAGAGTCACATGACTCAGACGCGCCGTTTTGATTCCTCAATCTATGTGCTGACACCTTTGCGAGGTTGATACATGGTGTTCTCGATACTCTAATGTATTCTGGAAACGTTTTATGTGGCCACTTTGCTCCGTTCTGAAATCTTATTTGGATTTCAAACGTTCAGATCACATTGATTTTTATCTTTGATCTGTATATTGATCGAATTCCGTACTTTGGAAGACTAACAGTAGGCATACAAGAGCGTACCCAGGATCAAAACTAGGGGTGTAAAAGCCATGGTCGTTCAAGTTGTAACATTTTACATTTTAGCATGGAAAAGGTGAATGAAACCAACATTTTAAGACAATTATAACAGCATTGCAAAGGTTAATGGCTATCAACCAGCAGTAATTGATAACATCCTCAATAAAGTGCGTAAGAAACAGGCCTTATCAATGGTGTCCTCTCTCTCCCCCATCAACACTCCAAAACATTGGTGCGGGATTCCCTTCCTAGGAAAAATCTCTCATTCTGTTACCTCCTGCTTCCCGAAAGAAAAATACAGAATTGCCTATTACACCCCCTCAACTCTCAAAAACATTGTTGCCCAACTGCAAAGATCGTTCCCCACCAGAAAGAAGAAGTGGAATTTACTGCCTACTGTGCGACGATTGTGGTATGAAATACATCGGCAGAACGGAGAGAAGTGTTAACATCAGAGTGAGTGAGCATCGCAACTGCTTCAAAAATAAGAAAGATCAATCTAACTTCGCCAATCATCTATCACATGGCAAACACAAAAGTGATTTCAAGCCGGACATCCTACACTCAGAAGGAAAGAGGAGGAGACTCGATGCCCTGGAAACGTTGGCGATTATACAACATTTAAAGAACAACATCCCCCGTGCCAACTCTCCTCCCTCTCCGCTACCTTGGTTTGACAAGGTTCTAACTGACCATCAGCTGGTTTTGAGAAAAACCTTGTCAAAGTTTTAAACTGCTCTATTTCTATTATTAATAGGAATTTATTTTTGATTTTTAGCACATATACTAGTGATAATTATTACTTTAAGAAAATATGTTATTTATTGTATTTTTTACATGTTTATATGAGTAATAAACTAAGTAAAATGCAGTTAGAACCTTATCACTTTCCCAATGGCTTATTCTCACACTGACAAGGTTCTAAGTGCACTTGAACCCCTGTCAAACTAAATAAAAGGCTAATTTAAAGAAAAGCTGTCAGTTTTAATCCTACTTTTTTAGATATCTAAAACCAAAAACATTTTTAAAAACTAAATTGTTGCCTATAAATATAGTATACAACATTATTTTGTACTCCTAAACCAAAAAACTTACCGTACATCACACTGAAGGTCTTGAAAATCGTTTACTTGTACACCTACATGATTACCTTTAAAAGTCTAAGGTAAAGGTGAAAAAACTGAAACGCTTTTACGCATACTACCTTATTTATTTTTTAAGAACAAATTAAATAAAACACAGCATAAAAAGATGCACAACATCTGTATGGACAATAGTACAAAATTAATCCTAACTTTTTCTGCTTACAAGAATCATGTACTATAATCAAATCTTTAAAACCACTATGAAGTAGTCCCTATCCTGCAGTGGCATAAGAGGCAACATGTTTTTGATGTCTTTTTTCTTCAAATCGCTTATGCCTCCTTTGTTTTTATCAACTTTAGGTTTTAAGTTGAACACACTAGTTGTAGACACAGTTGACTGTTTACTCTTTGCACTGCAATTCCTTTTAGGAGTGAATTCTTTGCTCTTGAGGTTCCCTAGGTTCACAGGTTCAAAAGCCAAATGGGAAGTCTTGAACTCAACCTCGTGATAGGTATGTGTAAAATGCAATTTAGCAACTTTTGTGAACGGTACACTTTTGTAGTTCATCAACTTTGAAATTCCTGAAAAGTCTTTAAAATCTGATTCTATCATCTGAATTATTCGGAACAGTTTTTTGACGTTAGCTTGCTTCAATACTCTTATTAAGCTGCCTGGAGAGTAAAATTCAGATTTTTGCATTGCTTTTTCTATCAAACTATGAGCATTATCTACCAGCTGAACGCATGAATGTCCTGGCACAGAATACTTCATAGTGACAGAGTATATTTCCTCATAGTCCTTAAGGAAGTCCATCATGGCATAGGGCATCATCGAATTTCTGTTTTGGGGGACACGTGAGTCTGACCATGTAGTCAAGTTTGACAAGTTATTCTCTTCAGCTACCACATCGAGAATCTTTCTTACTGCACTTGCGATGTCGTTGCCCTCCCTACCAGCCATGGTTTCTGTCCACAGAGCGCAGTAGACTTGGTTTGTAACACTGTACACAGCTGTCATGTTATAAACATTTAATTTCCTTGAATAAAAAAGAGCTTATCGCAGCTCGTGGGCAATTGATGACATTTTCTGAGTCAAAAAATAGAACAGGAGTTTTAGAGTCCTAATCTTTTTTGGCTTCTTCACGCATTACGGTTTTCTCGATTATGTGGGCATTAAACTCATCATTTAGATATACAGATAATGTATCAGTTTTCTCTGCCATTTTTAATTTCTCACACAAATCACAGCGGTCGCTTCTAGGTTGGTGAAAATCTAAGTTGTACTCCGTAACAAATATTTTATTATACATGAAGAGTTTGACCGGGACAGTTGATGTATTGTTACACTTTTCAAGATAAAGGTCATATAATTTTGAAATACTTAAATTTGATCCCAAGTATTCTCGTTTGGTTCCAGACCGACAATAGTGAGACTCAACCTTTGGGATGCTTTCAATATGTTCCCGAGCAAAAGTAGGGTCACCAGTAGGCGTTCTTCTACTGCTGTGTGACTGACCTCTTTTACCTGGTTGAGGTGTGTTTGTTTCTTTGTTTTTAGACAAGTGTGCATTGTAAACTGGTTTCTGTGATATATCCAGAGTGCCAAAGTAAAAACTCTTACACACCTGAATCTTCTGTTCATTCACGGTAAAATATTATTTAAAGGAATATTCCCTTTTTTTATCCGTAGTGGATCTCTTAGGCCTTACTGTTAAAACTCTGTCGGATGATGCGATTATAAAATGTCTTTTTTCATTATGTGGTAAAGCATAGTAAGACGTGAGGAGATCTGCTCGTTCAGTATTTGAAATGTTAGTGCTGCTCTTGAACTTACAAATGAAGCAGTCTTTTAAAGTTTTTACGGCCTTTGAACTTACAGCCTTACCACTTCGACAGATGTAAGACTCTCCAGATTGGTGTTTCTGCTTCCTGATGTTGCACTTCCATTTTGTAGGATTTGCAACAACTTTCCGTGGGTTTTTATTTGGCGTGTCAGGTGTCAAACAGTTATTTGGAGGTAGTATCTGATGTTGGTAATGCATAATCATCTTCTGAGTTGTCACCAAACAAATCACTCATACTACTCAAACTAGCATGAGACATTTCGGCATTTAAGTTATTTTTAAATGATGAATTTGGTATTTTACTGTAAATTATAACTTAATGCTTACTTCAATGCTTACACCAAGTAATAAATAAACAAACAAACATAACCTCTCGTTACCATAACAAACTAAGACAGAGTTTCTCTTCTTTCAATTTGATCAGCTGACCATGTACCACCAAAAATGTTCAGTTGGAACCTTGTCACACCAAATATTAGTTTTTTCTCCTTGCAGTTGGAACTTTGTCACTGTTCTAAATCTGTTATTATTTTACATAGAGGAATAAAAACCAGTGCAGCACATAGAGAAACATAAACTTAGTTATATTGAGTGAAAACACCAAATTTAGCAAAAATGTCAGTTAGAACCTTGTCAAACCAAGGTAGGTCTCCCCTCTCTTTTCCATCCCCATCAATGATCTCCTACAGTGACAACCTTTAAATTTTCAAGTGCCTATCCACCTGTGTTCCGTTAAAATTTCCAAGAACGAATACTACGCAGTGCTTTTACCAAAATTCCCCCAGTGACCCATGTCCTTCGGGGAAATCATTAACCCATACCAGCACCTTCCACAGCCGGACTCAACGACCTTCCATAGACTATTGTGATTTAGAAAACTCAATGTACCCCGCTAATCCTCTCTTTCTTCCCCAACACCGCCACCTTCTTTAGCTCTCGTCTCCTCACCCACTTTAACCCCGCCCTCCCCTGGCTGGTCAGATACCTATCCTCACAGGAAAAACCCTCGTCCCAAATCAAGGCTACCCCTTTCCCCCCTTACCCCCCTACCCTCTCACTATTCCATCCCGTGATTAACCCTCACCCCCACCCTTTCAACCAGTCCTTTTCCTTTCCGATAGATGTCCTCACTGTCACTTGTGTACTTTGTGTATAAATGCATGATGCATGCAAGATCAGACACCTCACGATGTAACCAAGTTACGAAACCCGGATCGTGCCCATAATTAAATAACAGTGAACCTTACAAAGTTTTATTTCCTTACTTCCAATTATAACAGCGCTTTATTAGCTTTCAAAATTATTCGCTTAAAAAATATTTTAGTCACATGCCCATGGGAGTACCCAGCGATGAGCAGGAGGGGGCAGCCGCCCCCCTAGAAGCAAAAATCACAAATGTTTTTAAGGAAAATAATATTTTTTCAAGAAAATAATCTTTAAAACTAATAAAGAGCTGTTACAATTTCCTTAAAATTTCGGTTTCATTCACCTTTTCCATGCTTAAAACTTACCTATAACTTGAACAGCCATAGCTTGACCCCCCCCCAGTATTGATCCTCGGTACACCCTTGCACATTCCTTAAACTAATATTAAATAAAAAAATTTAAAAACTTTCAATTCAATCCAGTCTGGTTTTCCTTAAATACTTAAGCGATTCTGCCCCCTCCTGCCCCTCGCTGGGTACGCCCATGTGGGCATAATCTTTGTCTACAAAATCATGCCCTGCTACAGTAGCTTAACAAAGGATAGGCTCTGGGGGGGATGAGGTGGCCTGGGGTGGTGAGCCCTCCCCCCCAGGCAATGGGGTTCGGGAAATTTTTTGAGAAATTAATTAATTAGAATTGCTAAATTCGCAGTTCCTTACTTATATTTAATAGCCACCGAAAGATTTTTAATGTGTAGTCATAATAACCACACTAAAATTCATAACTTAGTGTAAATCTGTCATTTTTGAAACATGAAAAAAGATTAAATCTGCAATACAAGTTCTGCAACATCTAAAGAAAGAGAGCTTCTTCTTTTAGTAGTTCTTGGTAACTAAAGATGATGTGCATGCACTTTAAGATGTATGATTGAAAGCAAGAACGATATAAAATTGAAAAGAAGATGATGAATGATATGAGGTCAGAGTGAGGGTAATCAGAAGGTAAGATTTAAGACCATACCTATCATATAAAAAGCTAAAACAGATTTTAGAGAGATAAAAAAGCTACCAACTACTAGCCAAAGTGAAAATATTTCCCTTGTAACTATTTAATGGATTACACAATTAAAGAAACTTACCCCAAAATGCACCTTAGCTCATACAGTGAACAACATATTTAGTTTTCTTAGTAACTTTTCACTTTCCAGCAAGCAAAATTGCTTGATCCCCACCTGAGCCATGAAATAGCACAGTCTTTTTTTACTTCACTATCATCCCATGCTCATCACAAATAATAAAACTGAGGTCCATAGCTTGGGCGGCAATGGGGGAACACGAAACAGACAAATTAGGCTCATGACCATTATCTTCAAGATGAGACAGCACAGAAGCCACTCCTACACTAATTGCTGTCATAAGATTGTCACCGGGGGAGTAATGGCAGCTGCTATCATCAAAAACATTAGTAAAAAAATGTCATTAGATCCACTAGAGTTAAATTAGTCAAGCAGCAGTTGCTCTCAAGCTTTGACAAGATGGTTGCTGCGATAACAGCTCCCACATGAGGCACATTGTTCAGTCGGGCCTTTTTTAATTTTTAAGTCCAACTTATCACACTCTTCCTCTTGTGGAGCTGTGGACCCTTCATAAGAAAAATTCAGAGGTCATTGAGAAGACTGCAACTGTCCGGGGCAGTGTTTCAATTATTTTTACATGACAGCGGCCCATTGGTCACTGCTGTCTTCAATGCAGAAATGAACTGCTCAGAATTTGGGTAGTGATTACCGCCAGTTCTGTCTGATGAGATTAAATAAGTTTTTTAATGGGTCTTGGTTCAAGTGTCTGGGATTAAGGCACTTGAACCTAATTCCTTTCAATGAGTCCCACAGCACCATGATAGCCTTAATGGAGGCTAACCATCCCATTTGGGAGGGAGCATGCACTTTTTTCTGTCCCTTCATGAATTTATGGTCTTTAATTTTTTGAATGGCACTTGGCCAGTACTCCATGTGACCACTGCCATCTTTCAGGGGATGTGTGGTGTATTGGTATTTCGACAGTCTATTTGAGTGATGTGGCATCCCCTGGTGGGAGTGATGGGGAAGCGTTGTGTGGCCACATGCGCCGGTTGTACGTGATCGTGTGCTGTAGAATAAATAGTTAAATCCCAAGACATCTGCGTGTTTATTTCATTGTACTTACCGCGAGTGGAAATGTAACAAGTGGCGACGAGCGATGAATCAGCAAACATCTAGTGCATGTGTTGCGGAGTAATTACTGTGTATCGGATACGATGGCGAACCCTCTGGTAAAAACTGCCCTAATCGGGCGCATGGACCCTTTTAGCCCGGACGAGGAAGATTTTGTATCGTACGCCGAACGTTTTGAGCAGTATTTTCTACTGAACGGGATAACGCAAGAGGAAGTGAACGTTCCGATGTTTATAACATTTTGTGAGGCATCAACATATACGCTGTTGAAAAACATGTTGTTCCCAAAAAAAGCCTACGGAACAGATATTTGCGGAATTGGTGGCTGTACTTACAACTCATTATGCCCCATGCCGACTGACTATATCGGAACGGTACAATTTTCATACCCGTTTACAACAGACTGGTGAAAACGTGAAAGAGTTCATCATTGACCTAAAGAAACTTGCAGTTTTGTGATTTCGAAGATTTTTTGAACGATGCTTTGAGGGATAGGCTTGTTTGTGGTGTAGAATCAGCGGTGATCAGACAGAGATTACTTCTGGAGAGTAAATTAACGCTTGAGCAGACATGCATCATCGCCACCGATTTGGAGCTGGCATAGAAGCATTCGATTTTTGACGGTGCTAACAAGTTTTCGAATCTGGAAGTTGGGGCAGTTTATAGAAGAGCCCCAAACGCTAAGCAGAACTTCCACCGCCAACCAGATGCTGGTTCGAGCCGCAGGAGAGAGGACATTCCAGCCCAACCGGGACCACGTCAAGAGAGCGGGCAACGGACCAATTGGCATCATAGAAATGCTGTGTGTCAACAGTGCGGAAGATTCCACAAAGAGGATTCCTGCCCCGCCCGGGATTGGGAGTGCTTCAGGTGCCATGGAAGGGGGCACGCTTCCAGAATGTGTCGAAGCAGGGTCGAATGCAAAATATAAATAAGGATCAGTGGAACCTCGATCTATCGTTTTTCAGGCGGGTGGATGATAAAAACTGTGAATGCGGGAAAACGATCAATGCGGGAATGTTTGACTAGGTTGCCTATGTCCCAGGAAACGCTGGATTTTTGGCGCGTAATGATGATATGCACTAAGGGATTCAAACAAGATTTTAGCTGATTACAGGAACATATTTACGAGAGCAATGTGCTAGTTATGCCTAAAACAACCGCTTTCACCGACGCAGTGATTGGTCGTGAGATGGATCACAACGGCCAAAAATAGTTTTGAAATGATCCTTTCTAACAATTAAATTTTTAATATAATTGAGGCAATGAGTAAGCGTGAACAATGTGGCCTAAATCGTCAGCGGCACTCCCACCTGATCCTCGGCTTCATCCCACTTCTTGTTTTCACCAGGTATCTTGCGCTCTGCCCCCACCCCTGTCGTCGTGTGCTAGCGGACAACCCGAGGCGTTGCAATACTCACGCGCTACTAGACCGGATTCCTTTCTTCAACTTCAATTATTTTTAGTCCATCATTTAAAGTTCTGACTTGTTTCTTCGAAGGGCCATGGTCCGAAGACGAATAAAAATATAACTAATAAAAATTAAACCGGACTTAATTGAACCCACACGTAAAACACTCATTGGTTTGAAGTCAACACACCCTGGAAAGTACGGAACCACTCGTACGAGGTGAAGTTCGTCACTAATGCTATCACGTACTGCGTAAGCAGAGCATACTGCTGAGGGTGAAGCATGACCATATGACTGCGCAATGAAATTTTTTATCCTATAGAAAAGGCAACTTACCCACTCATTTCTAACAATAAGTAGCATAGCTCTAGATGAGCAGATGAATTCAGATTGCTAGTAGGGAGAAACAAAATATCCTGAGAAGATATCGCTTCGTTAGCAACTCTGACGAGGGAGACTTGTAGCATAACTCGTAAATTCTAACCTAATATCCTGTTTTCGAAAAAAATGCCGCATCAATTGCTGAGAAGCTCAGCAGCAAGGATATTGGGATTCGCCAGAAATCACCATCGTATTACTCCAACTATTTACTTGCTTCAAATGCTTAAATAACGCCAGAAATATGTTGTGTTTGGTATCATTATTTTATAATTACGCGCACATTACTAATATTTCAATCTAATAAAAGTATAATACCAATTGCCGCAAGTCATTGTTAGACACCTTTTGAGCTAATAGGTGACTCATGCAGCAGTTGACCTCCAGAAACGGGGAACTTTGAAGCAGGTAAGCTGAAAAAGGTCAGCGGGCAAGAAAGGGGAAGACCGCGTGAAAAAAGGTTTCTTTTTTTTCTCGTGTATCTTGATATTTTCTTTCGAAGCTAAGGTATTCGTAATAAGATCCCTGCGCGATCTGGGACCTTTTGTTAGATTTCGGAGAAGAGGAAAGCGTCAGAGGGGGGAGGCGATTGCTGAATGGAGGGGGATAGCGGATCTTGGGAAATGCTCCAATGTTACTATTCCACGGTCCTTGACTTCTCCCTTTGGTAATTCAATCTCCTGGGGAAGAATCTAACTCTGTGTCTGTCATCATTAGCCACAAATAACACATTGTAAACACTTAGTCTCATTTTCGTCAAACAACGCATGGGGGAAAATTATACGGTGGGACCGCGATCTTCAAACGATCAATGCGGGAAAACGATACTTCGGGGAACGAAAGATGCGGAAAAAATTACATTGTCTTTAAGGAACTTTATTTGGGACCAAGAACGGCGAACGATGAATGCGGGAACGATAGATCGGGGTTCCACTATATATATTACTCATGGTTATATCCTAGCTGCCCAGCACTCTGTTTGAGAACACCGTAGTGAGTGGTCGTGTTTCGCATTTGGATTGCTTTGTTTGCGTGGTTACAGCTTTGAATATCAAACGAAAGAAGGAAATGTTAAAATGCCCAAACATTGTATTACCGTTCATATCAGGGCGAGTGAATTCGGTTCGGAAGGATTTTATGTAAACGGCAAGGTAGTACTGTGCAAATTTTGTGATAAAAGACTTGAATTTGAAAGACGAGACACGTTGTTAAAGCACATTGGTAGCGATACGCACAAACGTGCAAAAGAAAGGTGTCCCACAAAAAGGCAACTATCATTTCAACAGACAGTTAATCAGGCAAAGAAAGTGAAGGACGAGAAAGAGGAGTTTGTTGTCGATACTACCGAAGCTTTTTAAATTCTGGAATTAGTGTAGAGAAACTCGATAATCCGAAAATTCGGGAATGGCTCTCGAAGTACATTAAAGGTAGTGGGGATTTGCCATCTGCCGATCGTATTCGCCAACACTACATCCCGATTATAGGGAAAAAGCTCAAATGTTGTGTTAAGGACAAAAAGCTGTTCGTTTTTTGTGATGAAACAACAGATAAATTAGGAAATAGTGTGTTTAACGTGTTATTACGTTTACTGGAAAGTAGTTTCTGCCAGAGCATTTATTTAGTTGCAAGTGTAGTTTTAGATGCTGCAAATGGTACTGCCTGCTCACAAGCTATTGCAGATACTTTAAACCGATATGAGGTCCATTACCACAATGTTCTTGGTGTTGTTACAGATTCTGCGCGTTACATGAGTGCATGTGTTAATACTTTAAGGGGGCTTATTGGGGACAATCTTGCACATGTGCAATGTTGGGCACACAAAGTTAATTTAGTGGGAAAAATTTGGCAATGCCATTTGGATGAAGTGAACTCAGTAGTTGCAAAAACAAAAGCAGCATTTCTGAATGCAAGAAAAATGAAGCATCTTTACTTGGAATTTTTACGTTGGAGGTATGGAGAAAGTAAAGTGAAAGTTTTTCCTATGCCAGTGCAAACTAGATTGAATACAAAGTTCCTGGCTGTGCTTTGTATTCATGAGCATCTAGATGACATAATAGAATTTATGGAAAAAATGATAGATGAAAACAGTGGTGTCCATTTCTTAAAAAACTTAAATTCAAGTGCTTTAGATGTCATAAGAATCCAAGCGCAGTGCGTTGCAGACAACTGTGACCGCTATGTAAATTTAATCACTTTCCTGGAAGGCAATAGCTACCCTACAGCTCATGTCCTGCATTCCAAACTAAAGGTTCTGCAGAATATGCTGGATCTGGTCACGAAGGAGGTCTTTTCTTCAGAGCTCAATGCCAAATTAAAAATATTGAAAGCCCTTAACAGACCTGAAGTTGTAAATGCCTTGAAGATGACTTCTCGGAAGAGTCTAGTGAAACTAAACCAACCGATGGCTGAAGACTCTTCAAAGTTGATTTTTGAAGCACTTAATATTTGTTTGATCCGAGAAGTCTGAGTTCCCCAGTCCAAACGATTGATAGCATTATAAGCAAGTTGCAGAAGTTGTCATATGCTGCCCCTATTAGTCCTCAAAAGTTCACTGAAGGCTACACCATGCTGCAGAAAATGGCCAATGAACAGTTGTTGCAGCCTGATAGTGCTTCCCTTGATGCTTGCAGGCTTTTGTGTTGCATAAAAGAAGACTACATGGAATTCACAACGACTGCTGTTCAAGCTGTTTGGTACCCTACGTCCAATGTAGATGCAGAACGATCAATATCTCAGTATTGTGTGGTGGTATCTGATCGCAGGAGAACACTGAAGCCAGAGAATGCTGAAATCCTCACCATGATTGCATTTTCCTGGTAATTTATAACTATTTTGCAGTAGCCGGAATTCACAGAATTCGTCTTTATGTTTTCTCACTTGAATAAGTCTAACTTTACTTTTTTACTTGTTTTGCAGATCTGCCCCTGGCAAGCTTTTATTTGAAACTAGCTGACCCGGCGAACTTCGTACCGCCTAACAATCAATGACCTTACAGTTTACTTCCACCATTTATTAATCAAGAGCGGCTGTATCGTTTTTAATCATGTTTAATTTATTATAATAAAATAAGGATACAAATTCAATAAAACTACGTAAATGAATACCAAAATTGCTTGTCAGAAAGACATTTTCTTTATTGAATCTACATAAGGTGGATCGGAGCACGTTTACGCGGATTTTTTTCAACAAATTTTCTTACGTTTTAGCTTAAGAAATTTTGGGCATTGTGGTTTAATAAAGCAGTTCATGAAATAAAAATTATACGCATTGGCTATTTGCGTTATTAGCTGTAAAAAAATGTTTTGGGTCTGTTGCATACACTTGGTCCATTCAGGGGGGAGGTTGACACAACCCCAGACCGACGCTTGACTGATGCTCAAAATCGTGCAAGAAAGGCCCCTATGAGGCAGCATTCGCATTAAATGACTTAGGGCGCGCCAGTTTTAGTATCTCTGTTTGGAAAAAATGCACTGCGTAAACGTACTGCATGCGTAAACGCACCACGGTGAGCCCTACTCATTCGGGTTTAATGTCTTGCGTCAAGTACCTTCTGATAAACAACAGTTTTTGTTTTGTTGTCAGGCGCAAGATGAAGCGGATGAAGCTAAATAAATATAGTGAAGCAAAGCAGTGACGCAGCGAGGGGAGGTTTTGGGGGATAACCCCCCCCCCCCCCCAAGAGCTTAGAGAATTTTTTTATGAAAGATTTTGTTATTAATATTGGGGGGACGGATGACTAACAAACAAAACATATTTATCTATTCACACAGCCGCAAAACCCACTATTCTGAACCATTTACCTTAAAAAATGTCTGGTGGAAGTGCCCCCACACTTCCCGCTTACCTTAGCGAGTTTTCTATACCCTACAGACCCGTGCTATTAGCTGCGCCCAAAACCCCCTATCCTAGCTACGCACTTGAAGTGAAGGAAGAAATACAGAGGATGGTTTATCGACTTGTGAACATAGCACGTTAAATTGACCATGAGAAAATCATCGGTTTTCATTAGCACATCAGCACAAACAACACAAAAACTGAAAGACTGACCATACGATTTTTTAATCGTTATCACGAATGCAACACGAATTGGAAATTGAATACCTTTAAGCTCAAAAGGACATATGAGTTGAGATCATGGAATCTACGGAATAAGGACTTCCCAACCTTAGAATTTTCCTTTGAGTAAAGTTGCGTGAATCATATTCATTACCAATTATTTTAATCACCAAGCACGTTCCGTTGGATAGTTATGGTTGGTTTAGGCTTCGAAAGATCATGAACACAGAAACTACATTTTTCTGTAAATCGTGCCTTGGTAAGCCAGGTACGTTCAAGTATTCAGATAGATAGTTGGTGATTTCGTCTTCGTTTGTTACACATTTAAAAGATTCGAATTCATGCAGAGTACGAACTTTTGAATTTACCTCGTTTTAGTTACCCACATCTTCGTTCTTGCTCACTAAATCAACTATCTTTGATTCTTTTGGTGATCAATCATATTCTGGAACTCTTCTGGATCATTCCAAGGAATAGAGTTAAAACTACTCGATTCCTCGACAGGGACACGGACATTACCGTTTGTCAACAATTGCTTGGAGATTTGTTTACAAACACGGTAGTGAAGTGTCAACTCGAGCTGGGCCACGGCTGGGCTTACAATTAGCTCGAATAAAATTTTTTAAATGCAATTTCAATTTAATTAATATTTTGAATATATTTTGAAATTAAAATGTTATATTGTTACTAAATTCAGTTATTAAAGTGGTAAAAACAAAACAAATTATTTAATTTGTAGTTTTGACCGACTTATCAGTTGTTGTGTTACTATAACTCCTAAAAGCATGTCCATAGGAAAGAGATGAATTTTTTTGTGAAATTACCCTTTTTTAATAGCCTATATGTTAACCCCGCCTGAGACGAATCCAAAGAACCAAATCTCATTGAAATCGGTGCAGCCGTTCTCGAGTTATAAGTGTTCTAACTAACACGATTTTCGACTTTCTTTTATATATATAGATAGATGACAGATTACTGAAAAGCATTTCTTTCTTCAAAAAGCATTTCTTTCTTCACATTGGTCTACATTAATAAAATGAAATTGAAAACACATATCTGTAGCATTTGGTTAATATTTGCTCTCGTCTTCAAGTGAAGTGTTCAACCTATTATATCAACACAATTTAAACCATTTCCTTCATTTGGTTTTATCAGAACTTTAGCACAATCGAAATTGTATGAAATGTTATGTGAATTGCTTAATTAAAGCAAAAGCATTCACAAAACGTGAACCAAAAAATAATAAAATGACCATAAATGCACAAAAATGTTACATAATAACACCGCCAAGATTTTCTTTAACACCGAAATCACACAGTTTTAAAACGAATTTTACCAAAAATAAAACCGTTTTCACAGACTTCTACCAATAGTGTGTGTTCCAAAAGCAGAAGGAGGTGTTAGGATCTGTGTTGACTTTAAGGTGACCTTAAATAGGGTTTTGGTCACAGATTTCTATCCCTTGCCCAAATTAGACGATGTGTTTGGATCATTGGCCTGGGGGACTGTATTTTGTACGCTAGACCTCCAAAATGCATATTTGCAGTTATGTGTTGGACTAGAATCTCAGAAGTACCTTAACACCAACACTGATGATGGACTATATCAATTTACCCGCCCCTTAAATCGTATCCCTTTGGCATCTCTAGTGCTCCAGGTATTTTTCAGTCTGTAATGCAGGAAATTGTCAAGGGTTTGCCCATGGTTACATGTTATTTGGATGACTTATTAATTTCAGGGAAATATTTTAAAGATTGCCAAGAAAGGGTGGAAATGGTGCTGAATAGGCTAAATGAATATAATGTGAGGGTTAATATTAATAAATGTAAATGGTTTTGTGAGTCTGTGGATTATATAGGTGATACAATAAGTGCAAAAGGTGTTTGTCCAATATCACACAAGATGAAGGCCATACTGGAGGCTAAGGTTCCCCAAGAAGTATCACAAGTGAGATCCTTTCTGGGAATGCTAAATTTTTATCATCGCTTCCTGCCTTAGCTTTCATGCCTACTAAAACCTCTATATGATCTTGTAATAGAAGATGCAACTTGGGAATGGACTTTTGAATGTAACCAAGCCTTTGGTAAATGTAAAGAACTCTTTTTGGGCCATCCATTGTTGGTGCATTACAACCCTAAGTATCCCATAGTGGTATCAGTAGATGCATCACCATATGGTGTTGGTGCCGTGCTGAGTCACTTGATTGATGGTGTTGAGAAACCAGTGATTTTTGCATCCAGTACATTATCCAGTGCTCAGCAAAATTACTCCCAGTTAGACAGAGGCGCATTGGCATTGATTTCTGCTGTGAAGTGTTTCCATAAATATTTGTATGGGCAACACTTCACCCTAGTGAGTGACCATCAATTAAGGCGGCGGTCAAAAATCAAACCCTGAAAGCGGGCTGAATCCGTATAAGGTAGAATTCGGCCGCTCAGGCGTAGTTCTGGCGGAGGAACATGTGCCCGCTTACGATGGAAGTGGACACATTTCGTTTTTTCAACGGAAAAACGAAATCCACTTCGATTCGACCATTCCCCAAGTCTATTAAGGGTCAGCTGGATGACCCGTGCGGCACTGGCAATTGTGGACGATCGACAGATAATGGCCAAGTCGTCCACGAATAAGGAGCACATCACTGGTGTTCTGACGCACTCTGTAACGTCATTTATCGCAATGGCGATGAGTGTGACGCTGAGTACAGAGCCTTGTGGTGCCCCATTATGTTGTGTACAAGACGGTCTTACTCTAAAAACACGGTCTGCTAAAAAGTTTTTGATAAAAATTGCAAGATTGCCTCTTAGGCCCCACTCGTGTAACGTATTCAGAATCTTCTGGCGCCAGACTCGGTCACACGCCTTCTCCAGATCGAAGAATACGGCTATGACATGCTGGCCCTAAAAGAAAGCCTCCTGGATAAAAATCGGTTCTCACGAGGTGGTCTGTGGTGGATCTACCTCGCCTGAAACCGAACTGGATATTGGAAAAAAGGTTCCGACGCTCCAACCACCAAACGAGCCGACGGTTCACCATTCTTTCCATGATCTTGCATAGACAACTGGTCAAGGATATTGGCCTATAATTATTTGGGTCTGTTTTATCCTTTCCTTGTTTGGGAATAGGGACAACTACGGATTCCCGCCACGCTGTAGGGAAGCTTCCCTCAACCCATATTTGATTGAGGGTATGGAGAATATCCATCAACGCGTTCTCCGGAATATTCCGAAGAAATATAGACCTGATAGACAGGAAGGCTGCTGAGTAGTTCTCGTCGCTGCTGGTCTTGACAAACGCTTCCCCGAGAACGTCGCATATCTCCTCCGGTGTGAAATGTCACACCTTGAAATACAAGGCACGAAACGCCGTGAACATGCCGTGCACCCGAGATAGCCCTCACCTTGCTCCAGACCTGAGTTAGTGGAGTCCTGTTGTTGATGGAGGATACATAATTTATCCAGGAGGCCTTCTTTGACTCCTTTATAATTAGTCGAGCCTTTGCTCTGAGTCGTCGAAATGAGGCAAGATTAGAGGCAGTTGGGAACTTATTAAAAATACGGAGGGCACGTTTCCGTTTCTTAATAGCTTCGGCGCATTCCTCATTCCACCATGGTACCACTGGTCGACGGATTGCGCCCTTAGATAAGGGGACACTAAGTTTCGCTGCGTCCACTATGCTAGCGGTTATCACCTCAACGTTCTTTGTTCCGCCCCGAAGAGCATCGTACGTGAAATTAAAAGAATTTTTAAAAACAGACCAGTCGGCTTTGTGGACAATCCAGTTGCCCTCGCGGATAAAAATCGTATTGTTAATCTCGTCAGATTTGATTAAAATCGGGAAGTGGTCACTACCACAGAGATCCGTATGGACAGACAGTTTCAGTCTTGTAAAAATGCTGCTCGTGCATAAGCACAAATCAATGGAGGAATATTCTCCGTTAAAGGAGTTAAAGCGTGTCCTCTCGCCATTGTTCAATGAAAAGAGGTTAAAATCTCGGAAAAAGCTGCTTAAAATCCGTCCCCTTCTGTTGCGTTGGGCAGAAGGGCCGCCCCACAGAGGATCATGAGCGTTAAAGTCACCCAATAAAATATAGGGTCGCGGCAATTGACGTATGAGGGCTTGAAGGTTATTGTCATTTACCGGAGCATCTTCCGGGAGGTACACGTTGCACAGCGTTACCTCCATGGGTGCATGGACGGTGACGGCCACAGCCTGGAATGGGGTGGTTAGCCGCACACGGGAGGTGTGTAGGGTATCCCGGACCGCTATTGCTACACCACCTTGGGCTCTTCGCCCACTCAAGTCATCCAACCTAGTCACACTATATCCCTTTAAAATGCCTTGTCTGTCGATTTAAAATGCGTTTCTTGTAGACATATACATAAAGGGTTAAAATCATTTATTAAAACAGCCAGCTCCTCCTTATGCCGATAAAATCCATTACAATTCCATTGTAATATAAAGGTCATAAAAAGGTTTAAAAAGGGTGAAAGATAAAAACAGAAAAAATTGATGTAAATATTGAAACTTGGAGCAGCATTAGCCCGGAAATCTGTGGAATCATCGCTTCAAGCGACTTTTCCTTCCCTTATTCCTGACTTTTTCAATCTCTGTGTCCGAAATACAGAGATCTTCGTCTATGTCCTCCTGCATCGGTTCCATACCTTTGCCGGAGGGACCAGGAGAGGGAGTTTTCTCTCGCTGGTCAGGTTTTCTGGTGGTTTTCTTTGCTGTATTTTTAGGAGACACTACGGAGGTGTTAGGGGTGTTTTTTTTATTGTTGCTACTGTTACTCGCATTTGTTTTTTTTTAATATATCTATCTGCTTTTCAGGTTCCGTCTGTGTAGAAATGGTGCACTTCTTAACTGGAGCGGAGGCGATTGCGGCTAAGGAACGCGAGAAAGAGGGGGCGCTAAGGGCTTTGAACTTTTTCCTTGCCTCTAGGTAAGATATTTTTTCCACAGTTTTAATTTCCATGATCTTCCGTTCCTCTGTCATTTTCGGGCAATCGCGAGAGTAAGCCGAATGGGTACCCTCGCACTTCACGCAGCAGGCCTCTTGAGCACATTTGTCCCCAATGTGCTTGTCCTTGCCGCAGCGCGGGCAGGTGGCCTCGCCCTCACATCGCGGTGCGATGTGGCCGAATTTTTGGCATTGGAAGCAGCGCATCGGTGAAGGAAAGAATTGTCGCACAGGTACCGATTCGTATCCTAAGAAGACTTTAACGGGCAGTTTGTCTAAAGCGAACGTGAGGATTACTGACGTGGTATTAATTACTTCACCGTTTCGCTTCGTAGTCAATCTGCGGCAGTCGATGACACCCTGGGAGGCCATCTCTCTCTTGATCTCTTCTGGTTCCACGTAAAGAAGGTCGTAGTGACTTATTACTCCCTTAGAGGTATTTAAAGTGCGGTGGATCTTGACTTTAACTGGGATGTCGTGTAATTTTTCAGTTTTAAGCAATTTTTCAGCTTGGATGTTGTTCGCAGTCTCTATTAGGAGGGTACCATCTCTTAGTTTTTTCACAGAATTTGACTCTACTGTAATTATCGTTTGCATAGCTTTTTTTTATGAAAAAAGGAGACACCTTTTTCAGAGTGTCACCTTCTCTGGCACATTTCACAGACAAAAACCGTTTGGAGCTTTCAAAATACGTTTCTCCTCCGCCCGTGTCCGGGCGGGATCTTTTTGGTGGAGGAAAAGTAATCGCCTCCATGAAAGTAAGAAATGTTTCATACCCTGGGCTCCCCACCCTCCACGGAGCCACACATTTGGGACGCCACCCGCAAGCCGGAATGGACGTCAGGGCTACCCAAGGGATATAGGAACCTTCGATAGGGGGTCTCTTTTGGGTTAGAACCTCCAGCGCGGGGGCCCTCCGAATCCACACGCCTTCGGCCGCCCTCCGGAGACCCCCATATCTCCAGCACTAACCCGTCCTGGCGTACGCTCGGAAGGAGCCGCCAATCTCCCCAGCCGCCAGGAGCCGATTGACCGACCTGGGCTCTTCTCGGCCGCCCGTTTTTCGGGGAATCCAGGGCCGAAGTGGGGTATTGAAATCCAGCCCATACCGGGTTTCCGACGCCCAGCTGGGTTCAAGAGAACTCACCCACCAGGATTCCCTTCTCCCCCATGTACGGGTCTCCACGCACGGCAAACACGTGGGTGATTCTGGAAGCCAGATGTTACGGCTACTCAGACCAGCAGCGTCACATGCTGTCTGGACACTATCCGAGCGAGCGACGGGGTTTTTTAACGAGCTTGTCTCCTCGGTGGGCTCGGGTCCGTGGGGGCACGGCTCCCCAAAGGAAGAGATTACTCTCTTCCCCCCGTGCGGGGTTGTAGTTTGAATCGCACACAGTTAGCAGCACAATAGAAAAGAAATGTTTGCAGTTATAGTGAAGCGATCCACTGTTCTCGGGCTTTATGATTCGGACGTGCTTTCCGTCGATAGCTCCCACACAATTTGGAAAATTGGCTCGATTCTTAAATCCCTGGGCCAATTGTAAAAGGATGTCTTCAGTTAATTGAGGAAAACAGGCGTCCTTCATGACTATCCACAGTACTTTACACACCTCGCGAATAATATTAGATATTATTGAATAGCCAATGCGGTAGGTGAGGTGAAGATCGGCAGTCGAGCAACCTGTTCCTAGGTACGTGAAAATATTTAAAAAAATCTTACTTTTAGAACAGCTACGTCCTCATTGATGCCGACGTTTCGAAAAGCGAGTCGGTTTTCGTCTCTAGGGCGTTTTACTTATTTTAAAGTTTGGTCAAGTGAAGCCAATTCGCCATAATATCTACGCTATGTTTAAGTGAATTCTGTGCACATTTTCTTAAAATATAACCGATTTGTGGAAAATCAATTTTTTTCCTCTAATCGACATCTTTTTTGTATGAGAATTTTGAGATTAAAAGAATTGAAAGTAATTAATCGACTGTTTATTTTTCAGCTTCAGCGCTCCAACGAATATGGAAGCACCTACGAGACTCTTTCTCCAGGGATGTCGCGAAAAGAACACAAGAGACGCGTTCGGGAAGTGGAGCCGTGGGACGCAAATCATACATCTATTTTGAACAGCTTAAGTTTCTGCAAACCACCATAAAAATTACGGACAGCAGTCTCGACAACGAAGTTAGCGATTCATCGCAGGACCAATCATGCACCCCACATGAAACACGTGAAGTTGAAGCTCCAATTCAAAGGCGCAAAAACAATCCACCAAACAAAACAAAAGATTCAGATGATCTACTTCTTCACTCATTAAAAAACCAATTCATGCAGAAACAGCAGGATCTCAATGACGAGGATCGTCTGTTCATGTTGTCTCTAGTCCTAGAATTGAAAAAACTGCCAGAGCATGTAAAGCTGGAAGTAAAATCAATATTTATGTCCATTATTTCAAATGCAAGACTGCGAGAGCTCCGTCCACAACATTCGAACACCTTCCACCATCAAACATATCCTTATAACAACACGTATGGACAGCTTAATCAAACGTTCTGGCCATCTAATGCCTACTCTCAAAACAGTGGACATCAGACTACTTCCCACTCACACAACAGCAGTAGTCAACAGTAACCCTGTTCGACGCAGCCAATCATGAACAACGTTGATAGAAATGTCACCGTTGCCGTCCCTGTACCCATAGATTGCGAAAGTGTCGCAAACACAAAGTCCTCTACAGATGTCAAATAATTCTACAGCTAATTCGCCCGAAAGCGTGATATCTGACTACGACTTCAGCTAAATGCACGGACTACGTGTAAATATTTTGTATTCTTTATATGTATATGTGTTAAAATATTACCCAATAAGAGCAGAGCTCCCAGATATTCTACTGTAATTCTGATTGTCGAAGGCAATACCTTTACTTTTTAAGTATAACGAATTCTTTGAGCATTTTTATACCTCAGGTTTTGGGATCCCTCTTAGTGATTTTTGTATACCTCAAAAAATTGTAATTCCAAAAATTAAAAAATCGGATTAAAATTTTGTTTTTATTACCTCAAAGTCACGGCGAGTCTTTCCTCTGGAGTAATGGAGGTTCGGAATGTGGTGTCTTCTTTTTTCAGCATTGGCCCAACGCGCTCCAAGAGTTCCTGGAACGTTGTTCTCCTCATCCGGAAAAACGCGAAAAAATTTTCTTCGTCTTCTTCTAGGTCCTTGTGCAAGGTATGGTGAAGCCCCTTTTCCACTCGCGACGAGAGGATATCAAGAACCCACCATCTTCGCGTCTTCTGTTTTTTCGTTTTCTTTCGTCGCACTATCAACAGTGCAAGGAGCAACACATCTTGGTCAACGACCATTACGACACTGGACAAACACTGAAGTCCAACCTAGAATAATTTGCTGCGGCGCTGCTCTGCGGCGGTACCACGCCGCTGAGCAGCGCCGCAGTAAACGCGCTGCCGAGCGGCGTGTACATTTTTTGGCGCTGCTGAGCAGCGCTGATCAGCGGCGCCGCTCAGCAGCCTAGTGTGAATGCGCCCTAATGCCCGGCGACCGCGACACCCAGACGGCGACGAAGCGGCCGGCAAATGAAGACTTGGTACACATGCCATCCTCCCCCACCACAACCATGGGAATGAAGACGAGAGGGAAGGCACCTTTCGCGTGGCACGAGCTACCAAAGGAGCTGAGGAAGGGGCAGCGAAACACGAAGAAGAGGGCGAACTGAACAGCGGTAGGGGAAGATGAGACTGCGCAGGCGAGAGCGGAGGGCGTGATCGAAACAGCAGTCGACGTCTTCGAAGCGACGGTGGAAGAGGAAGTGACAGAGGAGGTGACGAGTGACGTCACAAAAATGACGATCGCAGAAATACCGGACTACGATAACAAGTCCGACACATTTTCCTCGGACGACGAAATCTCCGCCGAAGATCTTCCTTCCAACCCTCCCCTTCGAGTCCTTTCACTACCTCAACTCCAAACGTCAATACAACAGTTTCCACCCCGAAATAATCCTCCCGCCCAAACTACCTCCGCAGCAGATCCAACTCACCCACTTCACAATTGTCATTCATTACTCCCAATCAATTTCACCTTCTACCAGAAGTAGCAGACGACGAGGAGATGCAGATGCCATCGCCTCCAGACCTGCAGAAAAGGAAAACCACGCGACGCAGAAATGACAGGAAGTAACGTGGAGGACCAACCCACCAATACCCTGAGAGTCCTTTCACTGAACATTGAAGGTATTACCAACCCAACCAAATTATCCCACCTCCGTATCTACATCCTTACTCATTCCCTGACGTTGTCCTCTTACGAGAAACGTCACATGAAATACCCTGGAACTACCCCCAAATATTTACCTTTCACTAATTCCTCTGGTCTGCGGAATGGCATCACTACCTTAGTTAAAAAATTGCATGCAGTGCATGCCGTCCGCCGTCACCCATCTGGGAGAATACTATCATTAACTATAGATGACATCACCTTCATTAATATCTATGCACCTTCAGGCAGCGCAAAAAGAGCTGAAAGGGAATTACTTTTTTAAGAGGCCGTAATTCCCCACATCACTTGCTCTAAAGGCAACGCCGTCCTAGGCGGCGATTTTAATGCAATATACAGGCCACAAGACGCGGACTGCAACAGTGAAAAAAACTTCTATCGTCCGAGTCCTGCTCTATCCAAAATTATCTCCTCCTCACGAGCCGTAGACTCAGCGATTCATAAACGTGGCAGCAACCTAATCCCATTCACCCGCACAGGGATATCTAGAACCCGGATTGACTACATTTTTTGCTCACGAAATCTCCCCTGCCACCTCACATCATGCCACACCCTCCCCTACTCCCTCTCTGACCACTTGGCAATTGTCGCATCTCTCGATTACCCTCTCTCCTCTCACTCCCCTCCCCCGCCATCATCCTCCCCTATGGAGGATGAACGTCAAAATCTTAAAAAACGCTGATGCGAAGAAGTGTTTAAAAAACCAAATAATAAACTTAACGTCAAAAATTGACGAATTCATAGATGAGAGCGAATGGTGGGAGAATCTTCAAACCAAACCTCAAAAAAATAATAAAAACAATAACAATAGAATGGCGAAAAGACCTCTCACACACTATCTTTTTATCGATAGGCCCTCGAGGAACTTATCCACCTCAACGTTAAACCAAAGAATTTTTACCAACAAGTCCGCACATAAAAACAGACCATCTTCAAATTTGAAACCATCCGCTATGCCCCAAGCGAAAGGCAAAAAGAGATAGATCCCGACATCTGGGGTCCTATTACTATTTCGGAACTAAAACGCAGTTTCGCATGCGACGGAAAAGTCCCTTCAACAAATAATACATAAAATCTTTTACAGGAAGCCACGGCTCACTACGCGTCTATCTTTTCCCAATACTCTCCGTGGAGAGAGAGCAACCGCCTCCCCTCCCCCGCCTCTCAGCTGATGAGCACGAAGCGCTAGTCGAGAACATAGGTGAAGACGAGCTTGATGCCGTGCTGCCGTCCCTCCATAAAGGCAAGGCTCCGGGCTAGGATGGCCTGCCCTACGAACTAACTGTACATCGCGTATTGGGATGTGCTAAAACCCATTCTTGTTCGCGTATTCAATCGTATCTTAGGAAATGGCTCACTGACTCCAAGTCAACGAGCTGGAGTGATCTCCATCTTGCCAAAGAAAAATCGACTTAAAACATTTGATGATTTTCGGCCGATTGCGCTATTGAACTCAGACTTAAAAATTTTCGCTCATGTTTTTAGAATGAGATTATTAAATGTTTCCTCAAAAGTTTTAGACAAATCCCAAAATGCCGTTTCAAAACCCAAAAATATTCTTGACGCATCTTTCCTAATCAGAAACATTATTCTCACCACGCCTCAGTCTCCAGACCCATTCTTCATCATTTTAGCAATAGACTTCATCAAAGCCTTCGATCTCATACACCCAGAATACATTTTTCAAATATTACATTCCATGAATTTCCCCACTAAATTCATAAAACATTTAGCGCGTGCGTGGAGATCGGCGGAAGGATGTCGGACCCCTTTCCTGTCACGAACTCAGTGCGGTAGGGGTGTCCGATCTCGATGCTGCTCTTTGCGTACGCGATGGATCCAGTCATCCGTGCCACTGCACATGATATCATCAAAACATTTGAACCAGTAGGTCTGAGGACAAATCAAAAGAAGTCACACACTCTTTTAATTAACCCATTAATGCCCAATGGGTCGTTAGCGACCCACTTCGAAAAAAAATTATAACTCATAAAATATTATTGGATTTAGTGTTAAAATATTTTTATTAGTTTTTTAAAACATTAAGCTTATATAATTCTACGAATATACAATTGTATGCGCACAGCATCATTTACACTATTTTTTTTAAACGTCATTGCGACGCAATCGTGCATCTCTTTGAACAATTAATTTTTAAATATTGTTAACCATGAAATATTTTTCCAGATGGTCATTATTTTCTAGTATAAGTTCAAATAAAGTAATTGATAAGCTTTTTTTCATATAAGTGGAGTGGAAACGAAAATATTTGGGTTTAATCTTGCATGGGTCGCTAACGACCCATTGGGCACAACACCGAAGACCATGTTCCCCGAGCCAGGCTGTGTTTCACATGCAGACGTTACGGTTTAAATGCCCAATGAAGAACTTTCGTAGTGTATTTGGTCATTGTATCATATTATAGGCTTGTGGTAAAGGTATTTCAATTTTCTTTCCACGAATCACTTACATTGTGCCTGATTGAAAATAGCACCCTCCCAATCCATACATCTGCGATGAAGCCGACGCATGTACTGGCCTTTGGCGCGTCGTCCATCGACGCCACGGCCACTCAGGAAATCTAGCAGGTACCAATAACCATTTCCCGGGCTCGCGACAGGCGCGGAGGGGTGTATGCTCCCGATGTCTGGCCCCCGTCTGGATTGACACACGAAAAAGGCGCCCGGGTGAGCGCCGGGTGGCCGAGACGTTGGTGGACGAGGCGCCATGGGTATACATACCTCGCTGTGTCTGAGGAACATAATGTGGAGGGTATTTCTTACGCGGTAAGCAAACCATTCGGAAGAGTAGACGGCTGCTAGAAGCATGGATGGCAAGGGAATGAATTGCCGGAAAACCTTGTGAGTACTCAAAGGATAATAATTAGATAAAATTAGTAATACTCTCCTTGCATTTAAAATTGAAAATAGCATATCATATACATTTTAATTCACAATTCATCTCTATTTTGAGTATTTATATTACCACCACAGCATTACCTATTATTTCATATTTCCATCTAAAGATTACAAGGCATGACTGTTGCGGAAATATTAGAAGCGCTGGAGACGACTGATCCAAACGAAATCCCGCATACAGGGGCTGACATTTATATTGAGGCTCCAGTTGATGGAGTTGAATCAGAGAGTGACTCTGGTGACGAGGAATGCTGTGATCCCGATCGACTATCTCGTCGCCAACTTCAGGCCAAGGCAGATCTTATCATTTTCCTACCTCAGGACGACGAGGGAGATGAAGGTGATATTACATCATTCCAGCGCCCTAATTATGTAACTGTGAGAAGGGTGAGAGCGATGTCGTTGCCAGGGGCAACGCGATTCCCACGACGGAAGGTGATAGCAGCGATTATGAAACCGTGATCGCTCTCTTTATCACGCTGCGAGCGTCATCGGCCTATCACGTTCGAAACCCATGGTGACAAGCATATGCTGACATAAAAACGAGCACGAAATGCATATGTTAGCAAACAATTATTGTTTATTTAATTTAAAAATGCCCTATAACCGATTAAAAACCAATATAATTCTTAATTATTTCAACTGGAGTGCTCTGTTGACTTTATAGTTGCCCACGTTGTTCAATTGTTATATGCGCACGGTAGTGAATTCGATAGAGCTGCTTTATTTCCACACAGCAAATTGGAAAGTACTGCTAATTGAAGTACATCCGTGATTTAAACGTCAATTACTTTATATCGAAGTTTAATTATCAACATTTGCCAAGTACGTTCTCCAACATATCAACATCGTTAAACTCATGATTTGGGCGTTACCTGTTGGGACGATGAAATGTTCATGATGAAACAAAACTCAGAACTATTCCACAAACTTTTATTTTAACAGTCAGGTTAGTCTTGATAATGACGGTATAAACGTCGAAACTAGTAGACTGTTACAATAAAAGTTTGTGGAATAGTACTGATTGTGAGTTTTGTTTCACCATGAACATCGTTAAACTCCTTTTCGATTTTTTAATCATCATAAATCAACTATATAACGAACAAAATATATGGAACAAGTAAAGAGAGATGTGAAAGAGAAGAAATACGTAGGAGTGAAAAGATTAGCTGATAGGAGAACTGAGTGGAGAGCTGCGTCAAACCAATCCTAGGATTGTTGACCAGTGATGATGATGAAATCAACTATTAACTGCTTACATTCAAATCGCTAGCGCGATTACACTTCCATTATCATTTCAACATTAATTAGTTTCAATCCAAGATCACGACTTTTTGGCAATTCTCTACGATATAGTAAATATAATGACTGCAGCATCTCCCGGCGAGCATTAGCATAATGGATTACGTTATCACACATCGGAAAGTAATACAACACTTTCCCCATAACTTTACCATAGTACGAGTACTTTATTATAATATTATCTATTGGCGAAGCGAAGTACTTAGCTTTGAACTGCATCCATTTTATGTTTTCATTGTTTGTTATTGTTATTTCAAATACTCCGCAGACGACGCATTCTTGGACAGAGATGTGTCGAAGGATTTCATTGGCTCTTCAGATGTCTCAATGATACCAACCTCACGCGCTCGTATCTATATGATACGCGCGATGACGGTGGCTTACATGATCGCGCGATACAGCGGAACGTGATAGGAGAACGTGATGGTCATCTATCGCCGTCGTCGCTGTCACATTTACATAATCGAGGTGCAGATACCTACCCCAAGTACAAGTTCAACAAATACTGCAAGTACATCAAAACATTCAAGACAGTGTAAGACTAGAAGAAAAGGCCACCGTACTGCACGTGGCAGAGTTGAAATTGTTCACACGAACTGGGAACACGGAGATATATCCCCTGTCTAGTAGTAGTAGTGTTTGGATTTAGGGTGCGTCGACGGCAAGGTCATTTTGCACCACTACTGTGCTATTTAATTACAATTGTTATGTATAAAGTAATCTAATGCATCTCATGTCTTCGTTGAAAGTGTACATAATTAGACTTTATTAAAAATGTTTATTTCTCTGAGAAACCGAAATGTACAGATTAAGTTGGTAGGGTGGTCTCCTAAAAGGGTTTTTAGGTCTCCCCCTAGATTATTTCGCCTTCGCGCTTCGCGGTACTTAACACAATCTAGCATGATGTGTCTAATACTTAATGGACATTTACAATCCCCACATTGGGGAGGTTCCTTCTCTTCAGTAAAGAGATACGCATGGGTCAGGGGGCTGTGCCCTATCCTCAATCGTGTAAGTACTACTTCCTCTCTCCGATTACTACGAGCTGAGGAGGGCCACGCTGCTACCGTGTCCTTGATGCCACGGAGCTTGTTATTATTTAGAATCCTCCATGACTCCCTCCATTTTCCAAATACCACGTTTCTTAGAGATGCTCGTAAGTCCTCGTGGGGAACCAGCGTTGAGACAAGAACTTCGTTATTCAGAGCTTCCTTGGCCATAGCGTCTGATATCTCATTCCCGGCTATCCCCTCATGTCCAGGTACCCACAGAAAATGGATATTCAAACCCTTTCTCGAAAGGGTCAGCAGGAGAGAGTGTATTTCTTGCACGATCGGGTGCACGGGTGAGAAGCCAGAGATGGCTTGTAGCGAGCTCCTGGAGTCAGTGCATATCACAAAGGAGCCGCCGTGGTCATCTAGGGCTTCTAGAGCTGTCCTTATGGCATAAAGCTCCGCCGTGTACACACTGCACATCGGGTGAAGCTTTGCTCTGATGTTCCCGTGGATAGGGGAGACCACTGCACATGCACAAGCAGAGTTATCTTTCGAACCGTCAGTGTAAACGGGGGTAAGGTTGGGGTGATTCCATCGGAACATGGCAAACAAACGCTGGTACTCCGAGGGAGTTGTGGAAGACTTCGGTCGAGATCGTGAAAGAACATTCACCACCGGAGTGGGAGTGATCCAAGGGGGGTGTTCCGAGAATGAAACAGGATACACTTCAGGTAGCGTGAATTCGCATCCGCGAATAAAATCGTTAAAACGAACGCTTACTGGTCTGGTTGCTTTAGTCCTTCGGTTAAAAACATTAATAAAACGGGGTTTAAAAAGTAAACTATAACATGGGTGACTCGTCATTGCTAAAATTTTGGAAACGTAGCTACAAAGAAGCCAGGTCCTTCGGTAGCATAGAGGAGGCTCGCCTGCGTCGGTATATATACTGGGAATCGGGCTGGTCCTAAACGCCCCAGTGCATAGTCGCAGACCTGCGTTGTGCACTGAGTTAAGTGCTTTCAAATACGTCTCGCGTGCGGACGCATACACGAATGAGCCGTAGTCTAATTTCGACCGCACCAGTGTGCGGTAAAGTAAAATTAAGGTGGTGCGGTCTGCTCCCCAAGATGCGTGGCTTAAAAACTTTAAAATGTTTAAAGACTTCAAACAGTTTACCTTGACAGAATTAATGTGCTCCTTCCAGTTGAGTTTGTGGTCGAGGGTCATCCCCAGAAAACGGACTGATTCCACAAATGGGAGGTTTCTACCACCTAGGTGTAACGTGGGATTTACATGGACGCCCCGAGTGCGAGAAAAGTGAACGCACTTTGTTTTCTCCAAAGAGAAAAGGAAGCCGTTATTTTGGGTCCATTTGTGAAGTTTATTGATGGTGAGTTGCGCCATACGCGATGCATTCACGACCCTAGATGATCTGCAGAAAATCGCGAGATCATCCACAAATAGTGACCCTAACACTGGCTCCTTGATGCAGTGAGCTATGTCGTTGATAGCAATAGCGAACAACGTCACGCTCAGAACCGAGCCTTGGGGAACTCCGTTGTCAAGAGGGTAAAAATTTGACAACAACTGTCCCGTCCTTACTTTAAAAACACGGTTGGTTAAAAAATTTTGTATAAAAATGGGCAAACAGCCTCTAAAACCCCACTCGCGTAATACGCGTAGAATCTTACGTCGCCAGACCCGGTCGTAAGCCTTCTCTAAGTCGAAAAATACACCGACTACGTGTTGGCGGAGGAGGAAGGCTTCTTGGATGAAATTTTCAATTCTGACCAAGTGGTCCATTGTGGAACGGTTCCGTCTGAATCCGCATTGTATCCTAGAGAGGAGTTTTCGACGCTCCAGCCACCAAATGAGACGTCGATTTACCATTCGCTCCATTAACTTGCACAGGCAGCTGGTGAGAGAAATCGGCCGGTAAGAATTCGGGTCAGCTCGGTCTTTTCCATGTTTTGGGATGGGAACAATGACGGACTCCCGCCAGGACGGAGGAAAATCCCCATTGGCCCAGAGCTGATTAAAAGTTTCAAGGATTTCCAGCAACGCCGATTCCGATAGATTTCGGAGGAAGGCATTGTGGATCTCGTCGGGTCCTGGGGACGTGTCGTGGGAGTCATGGATGGCAGATTTCAGCTCCCAAATGGTAAATGGCATATTGTAGTCTGCCGTTGTTTTAGGCTCCATAAAGGATATAGGGACGTTCTCGAGCCTTTTCTTGAGGATCGCAAAAGAAGGGTCATAGCATTCGTCGCTGCTCGCTTTGGCGAGTAATTGGGCGAATACGTTCCCTATCGCAGCTGGAGAAGTGATAACCTTTCCTTCGACTTCTAGGAAGGATATACCTAGATGCTGGCTGCTACCCGATATGCTCCTCACCTTACGCCATACCTGTGCAAGTGGAGTCCTGTGGTTGACACCGGAGACAAAATTCATCCAAGAAATCCTCTTTGCGTCCTTTATTACCTGACGCGCTTTCGCTCTTAGTCGCCGAAAAGCGGAGAGATTATTTGCTGTAGGATACTTGTTGAAAATTCGGAGAGCTTTCTTACGTTTTTTAATGGCTTCTGCGCAGGTTTCATTCCACCATGGCACCGCATTTCTTGGAAGGATGCTTCGAGATCGTGGTATGCTAATTTCGGCGGCTTGAATGATGCTGGATGTCAAAAGATTTACGTTTGTTACACAGTCGTTGTTTTTATCCCACACGTAGTTAAAATTTGAGTTAAAAAGATGCCAATCAGCTTTCCGGACAATCCAACAGCCTGGTCTAATAAAATCGGGGTTTATATTTTGCTCCCTTTTGATTAAAAGGGGAAAGTGATCGCTCCCACTAAGATCCTTATGCACAGAGAGTTTGAGTTTATTGACCAAACTAGTCGATAAAATACTCAAGTCAATGGAGGAAGAATCGCCGCTATAAGAGTTAAAACGGGTTTTCTCGCCGTTATTGAGTAAAAAAAGGTTAAAATCACTAATAAAACTTGATAAAATACGTCCCCTGCGGTTGCACTGTTCCGGGGTGCTTCCCCATAGACGATCGTGAGCATTAAAATCTCCGAGTAAAATAAAAGGCTGAGGTAGCTGGTGAACAAGGGATTCTAGATTAAAACGGGTGACGGGTGCACCCTCCGGCAGGTAAACGTTGCACACCGTTATCGCCTCGGGAGCGTGCACCGTCACCGCTACCGCTTGGAACGGAGTGTTAAGATTTATTCGGGAGGTGTAAAGAGCCTCCCGGACAAAAACCGAAACTCCACCATGGGCTCGTTGGCCACTAGTATCGTCCAGTCTAAAAGTGTTAAAATGTTTTAAATATCCCTTGTCTGTATCTTTAAAACGCGTTTCCTGCAAACATATACAGAAAGGGTTAAAATCATTTATTAAAACAGCCAGCTCCTCCTTATGCCGATAAAATCCATTACAATTCCATTGTAATATAAAATTCATAAAAAGGGTTTAAAAAGGGTAAAAGATAAATAAAAACAGAAAAAAAAAGGATGTCAATATTGAAACTTGGAGCAGCATTAGCCCGGAAGTCTGTGGAATCATCGCTTTAAGCGACTTTTCCTTCCCTTATTCCTGACTTTTTCGATCTCTGTGTCCGAAATACAGAGATCTTCGTCTATGTCCTCCTGCATCGGTTCCATACCTTTGCCGGAGGGACCAGGAGAGGGAGTTTTCTCTCGCTGGTCAGGTTTTCTGGTGGTTTTCTTTGTTGTATTTTTGGGAGACACTACGGAGGAGTTAGGGGTGTTTTTTTTAGTATTGCTATTGTTACTCGCATTTGTTTTTTTTAATAAATCTATCTGCTTTTCAGGTTCCGTCTGTGTAGAAATGGTGCACTTCTTAACTGGAGCAGAGGCGATTGCGGCAAAGGAACGCGAGAAAGAGGGGGCACTAAGGGCTTTGAACTTTTTCCTTGCCTCCAGGTAAGATATTTTTTCCATAGTTTTTATTTCCATAATCTTCCGTTCCTCTTTCATTTTCGGGCAATCGCGAGAGTAAGCCGCGTGGGTACCCTCGCAATTCACGCAGCAGGCCGCTTCCGCACATTTGTCCCCATCGTGCTTGTCCTTGCCGCAGCGCGGGCAGGTGGCCTTGCCCTCACATCGCGGTGCGATGTGGCCGAATTTTTGGCATTGGAAGCAGCGCATCGGTTGAGGGAAGAATGGTCGCACAGTTACAGATTCGTATCCTAAGAAGACTTTAACGGGCAGTTTGTCTAGAGCGAACGTGAGAATTACTGACGTGGTATTTATCACTTCACCGTTTCGCTTCGTAGTCAGTCTGCGGCAGTCGATGACGCCCTGGGGGGCCATCTCTCTCTTGATCTCTTCTGGTTCCACGTAAAGAAGGTCGTAGTGACTTATTACTCCCTTAGAGGTATTTAGAGTGCGGTGGATCTCGACTTTAACTGGGATGTCGTGTAATTTTTCAGTTTTAAGCAATTTTTCAGCTTGGATGTTGTTCGCAGTCTCTATTAGTAGGGTACCATCTCTTAGTTTTTTCACCGAATTTGGCTCTCCAGTAATTATCGATTGCATAGCTTTTTTAATGAAAAAGGGAGACACCTTTTTCAGAGTGTCACCTTCTTTGGAGCATTTCATAGACAAAAAACGCTTCGAGCTTTCAAAAGACTTTTCTCCTCCGCCCGTGTCCGGGCGGGATCTTTTTGGTGGAGGAAGAGTAATCGTCTCCATGAAAGTAAGAACATAATTCGTCCCCTGGGCTCCCCACCCACCACGGAGCCACACATTTGGGACGCCACCCGCAAGCCGGAATGGACGTCAGGGCTACCCAAGGGATATAGGAACCTTCGATAGGGGGTCTCTTTTGGGTTAGAACCTCCGGCGCGGGGGCCCTCCGAACCCACACGCCTTCGGCCGCCCTACGGAGACCCCCATATCTCCAGCACTAGCCCGTCCTGGCGTACGCTCGGAAGGAGCCGCCAAGCTCCCCAGCCGCCAGGAGCCGATTGACCGAGCTGGGCTCTTCTCGGCCGCCCGTTTTCGGGGAATCCAGGGCCGAAGTGGGGTATTGAACTCCGGCCCATACCGGGTTTCCGACGCCCGGCTGGGTGCCGGAGAACTCACCCACCAGGATCCCTTTCTCCCCCATGTACGGGTCTCCACGCACGGCAAACACGTGGGTGATTCTGGACGCCAGATGTTACGGCTACTCAGAACAGCAGAGTCACATGCTGTCTGGACACTATCCGAGCGAGCGACGGGGTTTTTTTACGAGCTTGTCTCCTCGGTGGGCTCGGGTCCGTGGGGGCGCGACTCCCCAAAGGAAGAGATAACTCCCCTCCCCCCGTGCGGGGTATATCCCCTGTCTCTGATGTTTCCGTAGAGATGAATCATAAAAACTCTGCCCAATTTACGGATGATTCATACCCTATTCATTTTTGGGATGCATTTATTAGCGAGGAACTAATAACTGAGATCGTAAAATTAACGGTTGAAAACGCTGTTTCAAAGAATTTTCCGAATTTTCAACTAACAGTTGAAGAGATGTACTGTTTCATTGGTGTTCTATATTTGACTGATTATGACCCGCTTCCCCGCCGACGCATGTATTGGGAGAGTGCAGATGATGTGCGGAATTTATTAGTTGTGAATTCAATGAGGAGAAACCGATTCGAGGAGATTTTAATATTTCTACATGTATGCAAAAATGACGCTATATTTCCTGGCAACAAAATGGCTAAAGTGAGACCTTTCCTAAACAAGTTGAATAAATCATTCATTGAAAACGCTCCAGACGAGAGGCGTGTATCAGTTGACGAGTCCATGATTCCTTTTTTCGGAAGGCATGGGTGCAAACAATACATTAGGGGAAAACCAATACGTTTTGGTTTTAAAGCTTGGGTAGCCGCCGAACGTCAGGGATACTGCCTTGGCGTGGAATTATACCAGGGAAAACAGGCAGGGGAAATCCGACCACCTAATGTAGGGCTTGGGGAGTCCGTTGTCCTAAAGAAAGCAGATGTCGTCAAGGAAAATTTTCCTGAGGTGAATTTCTTTTTCTATTTTGACAATTTTTTTACCAGTGCAAAGCTTTTGTCGGCATTAGCATCATGCGGCACATTGGGAACCGGTACTGTCCGATCAAATAGAATGGATCGCTGCCCCTTGCCTAGTAAAAAAGATATGGAAAAATGTGAGAGGGGAAAATTTGAGGCACGAATTAACAAAGGGGAAAATATAGTTGCAGTTGCATGGAAGGATAATAATCTCGTGAATGTTATGTCTAATGCTCACGGTATTCACCCAATCCATCAAGTTACTAGATATTCGGTGTCAAAAAAAGGGAAAAAATAGTGTACCACAACCACATTTAATTGATCAATATAACCAAAACATGGGGGTTCTGGACCTACTAGATAGGTTTATAGCGGAATATAGAATTGCAATAAGAGGGAAGAAATGGTATATCCCTATAGTATTTTGGTTGTTGGATGTGGCCATGATCAATGCATGGATTCTAAGTAAAAGCCATGGCAGAGTTTTCGATGGCTTATCATTTAGGAGGCAAGTAGTCCAGAGCATTCTTCAAGAGTATGGAACTGAGCCTAAACTTCCTGGTCCAACAAGTTCTGCGGAGAAAGTAGGGAAGCCAGCCCGGTTACATCACGGTGGTCATTTGATTATTACTGGGCAACCAAGGCGCCGATGTGCAGTTTGCCGCAGCGAAACTGTCAGGGCATGCCGAAGATGCGGGGTACCGCTTCATAGTACATGCTTTTCTAACTATCACACATGACTGTAAATCTATTAACACCGATTTTGTAATGTTTTAACACCGAAAATGTAACAAATATCTATTTCTATTATAATTTGTTAAATTTAAAATGATATTGTTCTGACCAAAATGTTCGCGAATAAAATCTTTTCCCTAATATATCGGAGTTACGCCTTTTGTTATACGTCATGTATAATTATAAAAAAACAATGATTTTTTTTAAAGTTAGATATTTACATATGTAATTCATTCAACTCTATTAATTGGTAGAATTGTCAGTGAAAACCAATATAAAAGTTAAGTAAATTGAAATGCTCGAAAAAAACTCTCGATACTATGTACGTACATCGTAATAGGGGTTGTGCCCAATGGGTCGTTAACGACCCACCCTATCTTTATTTAAATAATTTTATTAGAATTTTTTCATTATTTTTCCAATAACTTAGGATGGGTGTTAATGAAATAAAATCACTTAAAAAGTATTTTCGAAAAGAAAAAATATATGGGCATTAATGGGTTAAAGGTAATTGCCGACCAAGACACTATTTGACGCCACAGCTCAGGAAAAACAATTAACTATAGCCGCAATAGACACTCACAATCGTGCACTTCAAAGAGCCGTCAAGGAAACCAAAACAATCATTAGCCTAATGAGGGAGGGAGAACAGTTCCAGCCTAAAAAGATATATCTGAGGGCCATAGAGGAAAGCGCTCCTCCGACCATCAAGGCCAATACACAGTCCCTTAAAAACTGGGCATCTGGCTGGAATAAATGGGGAGTCAGGCAGCTAAGTGCCTCCTATGAAACCCTTCATGGAATAACGGCCACGCTAGAGAGGAAGTTTCAAATAGGAATTGTTAAAGACCCAAATTACCCGAAATGTAAACGGTCGGACTATTTAGTCCACCACATTTTAGAGTGCAAAGGAACATCTCCCTATTGGAAATAAATCAAAAATATCTTCCAAATCTGGAACACTTTTGGTGGTGATGTCGTCCCGGACCAGCACTTACTTAGCCTAAATGTCCGCTTCTTCCCCTCCTTCAAATCTAACATCATATCTTCCCTTGTTTCGGAATTTGTTGAAGTTGTTCTCAGGTGGTGCGGCGGGACCCGGTGTTATCGCATATGCCCGCGAAATGGACTCCACTGGAGCCCCACCGACCCTGCGGCCCTTGGCGGCGTCCGCGGCTTCACGTACGTTCCCTTACTGTCCGATTAGTTCCCATGCCGGCCGTCAAACTCACCGACTATGCTGATGGTCGCGGGTTCGAATCTCACCAATTTTATGTCGAAAATTCTATAATGGGTTTTAACTACAATTTATACATCTTTTATCTAAAAATTATACTATTTTAATCTCTCCATGAACACCAAGTTATCGTCAGTCGCAATGACATCTATATCGAGATTCTTAAAAATTGCTGAAATAATAAAAGCTCAAAAAATGCTAAAATGAAGTGATATCGTAAAAATAATGCCAAAATCACATTCAGACGATCAAAATTAGTAAGGGACATCCACTTTTGTTAAAATTACGACGTTATTAATAGGGTGGTTTCCTTCATCAAAGAAAACGAAAGACATTGATTGCGATAAGTTACCCACCAATAGTGTATTACGAGTAATAATATACAAATTATTTGGTTTTAGAAATCCCAGTTCAAGACAAATGGCAATGGTCAATTTTAACCGCATTTGAAAAAGGCCAGATTGGCGCACATGCAATGCCACTCCACGTGACGTCACAGGGACCTAATTTCTACACGAGTAGATAGGAGTTTTACATCGTCTGAGATTACCAATGCATGCATGAGACACAGAGCTCAGGGAAACATCTCTGAATAATCACCTATTAAAACTGCCTATGGTCGGAAAGTTTCCTTCGTTTGATAAGGTATTAATAATACTTATTTAAGCCAAGCGCTACCTGTTAGCAAGGTACTCCGCTACCTGTTAGCAAGGTACTCTGCTACCTGTTAGCAGCCTGCGTCGTATCAGCGCTCAAAGCCTCGCCCCAAGGTCACCTCACAATGCGGCGGCGGGAACCAGACTGACGTCACACGGGCTTTTCCCATCATTCATACTTTGCCGTTGCCTTTTCGCGCGCTTGAAAGTTTTCCCTTTTCATTTAATCGCGAAAAATAGATATCGTCATTTAAAAATCTAAAAGCGTGAAATGCGTACTTCAGGAGTAATAATCTTTCGATTTAGGCAATAAAAAAATAATAGGAAACCACCCTATTTTGGCCAGCTTTTTTCGATTTGGGACCACTGTGCGGCGCCCCCTTCCCCTCCTCCCCCTTCTGTGTTGCAGAGGTGATAAGCTCACAGCTTCAGACTTCGGCTCAGGAGAGTAACCTCGCGAGCTCGACCTAGGGTTTCGAATCCATTGTCCGTTTGTAGAAATGCAGCTTATTGCTTTATTGCCTCGTTGTATGAAGGGTTTTTGCCATTGTAAGGATACGGGTGATTTATTTGAGGTGGCTCGCACAGGGATTTCCACAAATGCTTCTTCCCAGTTGACTGAAAAACATTCCCTTCACGATTTTACTGTGCAAATTAGTTTGCTTTTACTGATTCAAGTATTTATGTTAATTTTTAATGGTTCATATATAATTTCATGTTTTCAATCGCATTTTTTTTTTCAAATTATAAAATGCTTGCGAGGTGATTTCTGATGAGTGTTATATAAGAAAAAATGATTACACAAAGTTCAACTATTAATTAACTACTAGTTATGTCTTAATATGCACAAAGAAAATGAAAAAGCAGGAGCAATTGCCACAATTTTACATTTATTAATACTACCGGTTTCGCTTTTCAGCATCATCAGGTCACCTGCGAAAAAAGCGAAACCGGTAGTATTAATAAATGTAAAATTGTGGCAATTGCTCCTGCTTTTTCATTTTCATTATGTAACGTTTCCACTCCATCTCGCCTGAATCCTCAGACTATATTCTGAATATGCAGGTTTCGGCTCTCCCACAGAATTTTTTCATCGCGTTCTCTTTTATTGCTTCTTTTCATCGGTGTTAAAAAAAAGAAATATTTCTAGCTGTAACTTTGGTAACTATTGTTTTTCGCATCCATGTGTGCTTTTCATGCAAGCTAGCTGGCATGTATTGTCACCTTTGATCAATAATTTTTTATGTCAGTTGAATATATTTCGCGTAATTATATACATCAAATGAGAAACATCTCCATTTTTCGTTTGCCACCCTTTTTCCCTTCCGTTTCGAAAACTGCAAGCGATGATATCTTCATTACCTAAAAAGACTCTACATTCCGTCAAAATAACATCATAAACCACAATTCAATACTGAATTTTTTTTTTTGTTTTATTCCCAAACACCGAATACAGCTAATATTGTGCCATTTTATATTGGGTATTCACGAAGTTTAACAATTACACGAACAACCAACCTCTGGATAAGGGAAACCTAACCAGGCGGGACTCGAACCCGCGATTTCTTGTTTGGCAGGCGAGGACTTTGCCCAGCCGCCACCGAAGTCGGTGACACGATTCTGACGAAATGCCTGCTTACATAATATAAATAATATCGTCAGCAATTCCGGAAAAGGTGTAAACTCAAAAGGCTCTTCGCAATCACATTATGTTTTCAGCGCATGAGACAGGAAAACAACCCTCATAAGTTGGCTTCTACTATTTTTAATTGGCTCGCCACCATTAAGGTGTCACATATCAACTCCGACTGCGACCCCTGTTCCAACGACCCGTATCAAATTTATCAAGAGTATCAAATTTCTCCTCGGAGTCATCACGGGCGAAGTTGGGAGGGGACCTGCGTTTCCCCCCTCCCCTTCTCTCCCTCGAGGCGCTTCGGTCTGCATGTCCCAGCGCTGCGGCTATAGGGGGGGCTTCGTGAGCCGTGAAATTGGGAAATTCAAACGTGAGGGCGCCCCCTTGCAGCGCGCCTTCGCAGAAGATTATGCCAACAAGAATGCGCAGTAAAATTTTGAAACATATTTAACTTAAATGAAAATCTTTGGACCTCCTCATATTAAATTTAAAACAATATCACACTTCCCTTTTTCACCACTCCACGGCAAAAAAACTAATTCGGTAATTGTATAGAAAATTATGCAATAGGAAAAAAAAATTATTCAAATGATGATATGCATAACGTGAAAATGCAATGAGCAGTGTTGGAGTTATTTTAATGTCAGTCTACAATAGTTTGGCACGGACAACACACACTCAAGGAATCCACTTGGTAAAAATGGTACAAAATTGAATGAGTATAAAATATGGCTAATTGGAATGAAAATAATCTACTCATCTAGGTGCTAATGAAGGAATAATAAAAGAAGTTCAGCGGTTGATGTCCTTTTGAGGGAACTAGAAGGATTCCACTAAAGGCAAACAGGAGGGGAAGAAAAGCCTTTCTTCTCTCGTTTTATTCCAAATAATTAAAAGTATGTGTTTGCTGGTCTTTATTTATTGTAATTAAAGCTGGTTACTATGTCAAGAAAAGAAATTTATCCATGCTTCTCTGTTAAAGGAGCAGCTAGAAAGGTTTTTAACACACACTGATACGGTTACTCAGGCCTGCATACGGAAGTTATTGGCTGGTGCGAAAGAATAAGAAGGAAACATGCTCAAAAGAAGACTTTCAAAATCTGCTGTACAGCAGTTTAGTTGTAGAAATATAATTTTATTAAATATTATTTTTAAGTACTATATAAGTGTTTTATCATTCCTACTCTTTCCAGTTAAAAAATAATATTTTTTGAACAAGTGGATGCCATATCACTTCACAACTATCACATAGGTTTTACGTTTGCATTTTTCATTTCTACTCAAAATTAAATTTGTTTTTTTGGTGCCAAGTCGTTTTTCACCAAAGGTGAACACAAATCTCATTTGTAAACATCTGGCAATGGATAGAAAAGCATTATTATTTGAGTCCAAGTATGCATATGCAATGGTTTTTATATAATTTCAAATGCTTATTCGCTTGAACTGCGATGGCTCACATCCCTGATAAAAATAAACTCCCCCATGGTGGGTAGTTACCCTTGCACTACCCACGCCCTACACTCCAAGGAGGGTAAGGGTAGGGTAGAAAAAAACCTTCCTCTGCCCTTCCTGAAAACTCCTTCGGTTACCATCCGTCTACCCTTCCTCTACCCACCATTAAGGGTAAGGGAAAGGTAGAAAAAACCTTCGTCTACCCTTCCTTGGAACTTCTTCCCTTAGCATCCTTCTACCCTTCCTCTACACGCCATTAAGGGTGAGGGAAGGGTAGGCCTGTACTTCGCTTATACTCATTAAAGGGTAGACCTCCCCACAATGGAGGAGTTAATTTTTATCAGGGATAAACATGATTGGCTGAATGATGGATGGATGGATGACATACCAAAAAAAATCTGGATCTGCTATTTTAACATAGAAGGCTAGAAATAAAACTGTGTACATTGTATGCAATGTTATACATTTTACAGATTTGTATTCATTGTATACATTGTATACCATATAATACATTGTATACAAAGTATGAAAATGCGTAAATTGTATACAATGTACACAATTGTGTAAATCCAAATTAGTGTACAATTTACACATTTTATATACAATTTGTATACAGTTTTATACAGGAAATCCTGTGTACAATGAATAAAACCTGTATACAAACTTTTCATTGGGGTCCACTATCACAACATCCACTTGCACAAAACAAATCCATATCCACTATAGATCTATATGTCACTTCTGCCGCAATGTCTGTCTTCTTGATGATAGGTAACAGTGAGGCAATGATACCTTCCTCCAATCTGGGCACCTTCAATTCAACAAGAATTTTTTCCTCGTCTTCTCGTCCAAAGCCACAGATTATTTTCTGATACCACCGATTGTCCTGCTTAACTCGGGGATTGTCTGTACATGCAGCTATCATTGCTCTATTTTATTGTGCTCTTTTCAGGTCAATTTGTAAAAATATTGACGTCAGCCGTGCAACTGCCTTGCTGACTGCGCGGAGAGAAACAAAGGCGTTGATATCACTAGCACCTGTAGTAGTTCGATGGCCTAGGCAAGATGACGAGCGCAAAACACTAAGGTGTCTACGGGTGTGGAATAGCCGTCAGGGTATATGGGAGGTGCGGGGGCCCTACTTTAGAAAAATTTTCATATAAATAGTTCAAAATTGTGAGTTTTACGGCCTTCTGAGGGATATTTTATTAATATTAACACTATTCTATTAGTAATATTAATCCAATACGTAAAATTAATTAAAGCCCCCGAAAAAAAACTATTTAAAAATTATCTGAGCTCTGGGGGAGGGGGGTTTGGGGGTGGTTTATCCTTCAAAACTCCCCCTCGCTGCGCCAGTGGGTCTAGGAGTGTTTCTTGTTTTCCCGATTTTACGAGAAAGATGTGAGTAATTCAATTAATCAACCGATTGGATGGTAATACAGGCTTAAAAATAAGGTTCCATCGCTCCTATCAAGCCATCTGCTACAAAAGGTCATCAGAATGGTGTCTCAAGGAAATTAGGTATAGTCATAGTTTATTTAGTTTTTTCAACTTGCATTTTTGGGGTTTTACTTGGGGCGATGAATTACAACGTACCCCCTGCCAAACACCCTAGAGGTGGCTCGCAGGGTATTATGTAGATGTACAATTTTATATACGAATGCATGAGCGTGAAATGTACGTGAAATTTTACCTCTTAATCGGCCATGTTTCACAAATGTATGATCAGAATATTGAATCTCTTCTAATTTGGTTCTCCAATTTGGACAAATTTCCTTTCATTTAGTCTTTTTCAGAAATATACATGAACTTATGATACCTAATCTATTATGAGAACAGGTTTTAAATAATGGCCTACATACGTATGCATTAAATGCATTTCTGATGTCAACATTCCTTCTTTGCGTATAAATGGATATATATAGTTTCTTCGGTGCAATTTATTTTTTGGGTTATTACTCTTGGACTATTTCTTGTTTTCCAGATTTTTGCGAGAAATCAGTAAATAATTCAATTAATCAACCTTTTGTATGATGATAAATGCTACACTCAATCATCAGAATGAGTGTCTCAAGGAAATAATGTGAATGTTTCCGAGTTACCCAATAGGAGGAGCGAGTGCTAAGTGAAGCTACAGTGAAGTGAAAGTGTTGAGTTTAATGGAAAAATTCATTGCATGTAGTGTGCTGAATGTAGAGTGTTGGTAAATACGTGTATTTTCGGGAATCGCCGATGGACAGCTGAGCTCTGCCGCCGATGGACGTGTCATTGAATGAAAGGTAGGGAGCCTTCTCCCCTAGTATTCAAATGTTAAGTTTAAACATTTTGACGCAATTTTTTTAAATGAAAATAAATGTTGAGCCCACATTTTTTTTTGGTGAGGGTGTGAATTTTACACTAGACGGCCTTTTTGAAAAATGTAAAGCTTTCGGAGATATTTGGATTTAGCGTTTGATTCTGTTCTTCCGTGGGATAGAATAGAAAAAAATATAATCCTCAAATCAGTTCAAACGATGTAAAATACAATATGTATTTGCCCAATTACTTATCTTTTCGAAAAAAACATTAATTCCTATAGGTTCTTGTTAGTTGAATTAGGGTGCCGTGGGGTAAGTTATAACCTTCGAAATTTCCGAAATCATACATTTTACACTCTAAAATATTCAGCAGCCATGCGTCATTATTTGTGGATAAACGGTCAGTTTACTCTAAATACTATAATTTTTTACTGCTATTAGTATAATACTACTTAGGATATTAGTATAAACCTTATACCTAACACCACAATCAAAATTTTTGATGTTATTTCGCATAATTCGTGAAAATCGCAAAAAATTCATCATGCGGAATCAAACAACGCCTCAAACTAAGTTCGTGAATTCCAGACCTGGGTATCGTCGTATGTTTTTCGAAATGGAATTCCATGCCGAACATTGTCGTCGTGTTTAAAATGAAATTTTCTTTTAAAAAGAGACCAATTGGCCTTGCGGACAACCCAATTGCTTGGTTGAGTTGGACGGTGGATAAAACCGCCACCTTCAGTAATTAAAATAGGGTAGTGGTCGCTACCGCATAAATCTTTATGGTACGGACCACTCAAGCCTACGCATTAGGCCACCCGTCGAAATACTTAAGTCAATACAAGAGAAGGTACCGTTGAAGCTGTTGAATCGAGTTTTTTCACCGGTGTTTAGTAAAAACAAGTTAAGGTCATTGATAAAATTTGTAACTATGTGTCCCCTTTGATTGCACTGAGTTCTTGTGCTACCCCATAGGGTGTCGTGTGCAATGAAGTCACCCATTAAAATATAGGGCCGAGGTAGCTAGCGAACTCCCTAGAACATAGCATCAGGCCAGAGCAAACAGGCTTCCAAGCAAAAACATCCACAACACACCAGATCCTGCGACTCACTGAGAAGATTGCAAATGGATTCAACGCCCGACTCATCACTCAGGCAGTTTTTCTGGACCTAGAAGCTGCGTTCGACCGGGTTTGGACCTTGGGCCTCATCCTGAAAATTTCATCCTTCCCCATCCCAATGTACCTGCAAAAAATAATCAAATCCTTCACCACAGACAGAACCTTCTACGTTAAATTCAATACAGCCTCTTCTATTACCCTTCCTATTGCGTCCCGCAAGGCGCCATCCTATCCCCTACCCTATTCAACATGTATGTCAATGACCTTCCCTTAATTCCCGGTAACGAAGCTTTTCTATACGCAGACGACACCACCTTTATCGCTCAAGGTTCAAACCCGCGAACAACATCTGACTTGCTTCAAAGGCAAATAGACGCATACGAAGATTGGGCAGACTCGTGGAAGCTAACGGCAAATCCAAACAAATGTATTCACATGACTTTTAGTAGGCGCCCAAAAGCGGGCACCGGAAATCCCATATTTTACGGGAACAAAGAAATCAGACGGCAAGAAACATCAAAATTCTTAGGTGTAACCCTTGACAGAAAGCTGATCTGGAACCACCAAATCAACAACGCCATTGGAAAAACTAAAGCCGCTGCAGCAGCGCTTGGGCCACTGCTCCAAAAAAAGTCGAAATTATCGTTAAAAACCAAATGCCTACTTTATAAAACCATGCTAAAACCACTCTTATCATATGCTTCCCCAGTCTGGCTAATGGTTTCAAAAACCCACCTATCAAGACTACAAAAAACGGAAAATCTACTACTATGGAAGATCGTGGGTGCCCCGTGGTACATAAGGAATAAAAAGATCTGAGGAAAGACCTCAAAGTAACTCCGCTATTAACAGAACTGAAAGCAAATCTTCCCGTATTCAAAAGGTCTCTAATACGCACTGGAAATGAAAAAATAGTTGATCTCTGGGAATATACCCCTGACCAAAACTATAGACATCGCACGCCTCTCTATGCCCTAATCCCTGACCACATCCCCTCCCCATAAACCAAAATAAGTAGAAATACTGAAAAATCAAAGATAATTTAAACAGCAGACATGAACCCTTAAGAAATCCACTGGAGACAGCCAGAAGGCTGGGGCTAGTGATTCATAACAAAACAGAAATTCCGGCGAGGCGAGGCGAGGGATTCTAAATTCATACGTGTGACTGGTGCTCCCTCAGGCAGATACACGTCACATAATGTAACCGCCTCGGGGGCGTGTACCGTCATTGCTACCGCCTGAAACGGTGTGGTTAGATGTACGCGGTATGAGTAAAGAGACTCCCGAATAAAAATCACCACTTCACCCTTGGCTCGTTCGCCAGTGGTATCGTCTAACCTGAAAGCATTAAAATTTTTTTTAATCCCTTTGTCCGTGGTTTTAAAATGAGTTTCCTGAAGGCACAGGCAGCACGGTCTAAAATCTCGCAATAAAATAGCAATCTCCTCCTTATGCCTATAAAATCCATTGCTGTTCCACTGCAGAATAAACGCCATAAATAAATTAAAAGAAGGAAAAAAATATATAAATATAAAGTTATAAATAAATAAATATATTATCGCCGCAGGCGATTGCTTTTCCCCTTCTTCCTGGCCGCCTCAGAGGGATAGCCGTCGTATTCCATCTCCTCCATCTGACATTGGGCGTTGCTCTTGACTTGAGGCCCGGGGAGAGTAGAATTGTCACCTCTTTTAGGCGAAACACTCTGATTTTTTATGTCCTCTCTTCGGAGGACTTTCAGGTGCTTGGGTCTTTGGGAGGGAAGGATTATCCTTACGGTCGCTCTGTGATTTTTTGGATACGTAAGTTTGTTTATTTCCATTATTTGTACTCTTCTGACCAGAAGCTTGCTGGTCGCGTTTCTCAACAGGATGGTATTTGGAGGAGGCGACCGACAGCTGAGGTCATTTGCGCCATGAGGGAAGGGTATGGAAGGAAGGGTTGAGAGAAACCCGGCGTCGGCTTTAGCCTGCTCTTGACGAAAGGCGCGAAGGGGACCACGGCTTAACGTCCCATCCGATGGACGGAGTGTTGCGCTTGAAATGTCCTCCACACAACACTCAAGCAGGGATCGGGCAGTCTCTGAAAATTCTCTGCCACTGCCGGGATTTGAACCCGGGCTCGCCGGGTGGGAAGCCAACACTCTAGTCACCACACCAGCCCGAACCCCCTTTCTCAACAGGAGTATCTTGGATTTTTTGAAAATCAGTCTGTGTTGAAGCGCAGCGGACAGAAACTGAAGCCACAGAAGCGAAAGAGCGGGAGAAAATTGGAGCCTTTTGGGCGTTGAATTTCTTCCTAGCTTCAAAGTACGAGATCTTTTCAAGAGTTTTAATTTCCACGATTTTCTTTTCATCCTTCAGCTTCGGACAGTCACGGGAATAGACGGGATGATCACCGTCGCAGTTCACGCAATGCGCTTTGGAAGAGTAGTTTTCATTTTCGTGCTTTCCCTCACCGCAGCGTGCACAGGCATCTACTGGAGATGTGTCCGAAGTGCTGACAATTGAAGCATCGCATTGGATTTGGTGTATAGGGACGCACCGGATAGGAAGTATAGCCCACAAATACCTTATCGGGTAGGGAATCACTGGCGACTGTGAGAATTACAGATGTTGTATTTATTACTTGGCCGTTCTGTTTTCTTGTAAACCGGCGACATTCTATGACACATTGGGGGGCCATTTCGGTCTTTATTTCTTCCACATCAACGTACAGGAGATCAAAGCAGGTGACCACTCCACGACACGTGTTTAGTGTCTTGTGTGGTTCGACTGTTATCGGAATGTCATGTAGTTTTTCTAGTTGCAACAGTTTGCGACTCTGTGTTTCATTTCCCGTTTCTATCAGTAGTGTACCCTCGCGTAGCTTCTTCACTGATACCAAATCTCCAGGAATGGCGGCAGACAGCACTCTACGTATCAGGAACGGAGATACTTTGGACATATTTTCACCTTCTTATGTGCACTTCATAATCAGAAATTTATTTCTTTTTTTAATTTCGAATTCTCCCCCGTCCACATCTGGACGGGGTCTCTGTGGTGGAGGAAGAGTTTCCAACTCCATACGAATAAAATTTTTTTTTCGTCCCTTGGGCTTCCCACCCACCACGGAGCCACACATTTTGGACGCCACACCGTGATCCGGTGTGGTCGCCAGGGCTACCCAAGAGACATAGGAACATTTGACAGGGGATCTCTTTCGGGTTAGAACCTCCAGCGCGGGGGCCCTCCGAGCCCACGCTCCTTCGGCCGCCCTACGGAGGCCCCCAGCCGTACGCCAGCACTAACCCGTCCTGGCGTACGCTCGGAAGGAGCCGCCAAGCTCCCCAGCCGCCAGGAGCCGATTGACCGAGTTGGGCCCTTATCGGCCTCCCGTTTTCGGGGAATCCAGGGCCGAAGTGGGGTATTGAACTCCGGCCCATACTGGGTATCCGACGCCCAGCTGGGTGCCGGAGAACTCACCCACCAGGATCCCCTTCTCCCCCATGTACGGGTCTCCACGCACGGCAAACACGAGGGTGATCAGGACGCCAGATGTTTCGGCTACTCAGCACAGCAGAGTCACATGCTGTCTGGACGCTATCCTAGCGTACGAAGGGTTTTTTGACGAGGTTGTCTCCCCGGTGGGCTCGGGTCCGTGGGGGCGCGACTCCCCAGAGGAAGAGATTACTCTCTTCCCCCCGTGCGGGGTCCAGAGTTTCGAGCATGGTGAAGTACAATCCTACGCAAATTATAGTGGACACGAATAATTATTCACTTGTCAGTGATGTGTGTGAAGAGGAGATTATATCCAGTTTTAGCTGGTTGGATGGATCGTGGATTGAACACATAATACAGTGCACATGTTTTAATGATGGCGCCTCAGAGGAGTATGTTTATAAAGAAGTAGAAAGCCTACTTTATTATTTAAATGATGTGCAATAAAAAATTTTCAATGAAATTTCAACATGCTGTCTTCTATTTACTAATTACCGACCCGCTTGAAGTTCTTAAATATTTACGCAAAATTCCCCTTCAACGTTCATCAGGCCCTGATGGCCTGAGTCCGATATTTGTTCACCATTGTGCTGAATCACTCTCCATTCCTTTAACTTTGCTTTTAAACCGATGCTTTTCCCTTGGCATTTTTCCACCACAATGGAAAACTGCTAATGTTATCCCCATTCATAAATCCGGGCCAAAAAATGTTGTATCAAACTATAGACCCATCTCCTTACTTCCAGTTCTCTCTTCTGTTTGTGAAAGAATAATCTTAAATCGACTATACTACTTCACCTCCCCTCATCTCTCTGATAATCAACATGGTTTTCTTCCGGGCCGCTCATGCATGACCAACTTATCCGTCTTTCAGCATAATGCCATTAACTCCATTAATAATAAATCACAGTTAGACACCATTTTCCTGGATTTTTCCAAAGCTTTTGACTATCAATCATAGCCTCCTCCTCCACAAATTAGGTGAACGATTTAATATTTCTGGTAATTTCAAAAGTCTCCTAACTAGCTTCCTCAACAATCGAACTCAAAGGGTTATTCTTTCTGGCCCATCTTCTCCTTGGTCTCCTCTGACATCTGGGGTTCCTCAGGGGAGTGTCCTTGGTCCTTATCTGTTTAACTTGTATATTGATGATCTTGCCTCTTTGCTACCTTCTTCCCAAGCTCAAACTCTCCTTTATGCTGACGATTGTAAATTGTTCAAGGAAATTCAAAAACCATCTGATTGCCAAGACCTACAGGATGCCTTACGTCAGACATCGAATTGGTGTAATGTCTGGAATCTTGCATTAAACCCAGATAAATGTAGTGTGATGTCCATTTCCCTAAAGAAGATAACTCATCAATTTGACTACAGTATTTTTAATCACTCGCTGAAACGTGTATCAACATCTAAGGACCTAGGCATCATCACTGATGATAAATTAAATTTTTCTCCGCACATACAATCCATCAAGTCTAAAGCAATGTCCCTCTTAGGACTCCTGTTCCGTTTCACTGAAATTAAAGACCCCCAGGCACTTCGAACTTTTTTTTCATCTATCATTCTTCCAATTCTTACCTACTCTTGTCCCATCTGGTCTATCTCTTCACAAACCAACCTCTCATCCCTGGACTATGTCAGCAATTTCTTTGCCAATGTAGTAAAAAATAGATTACCTCATCTACGCAACATGTCCACTAATGCTATTCTCTCCTCCCTCTTCATCCCCAATCTCACTACCCATAGGCTCACAGCTGATTTAAAACTTATTTATAAGATTCTCAATTCCACCATCGACTGCCCAGCATTGCTCTCTTTTATCAATTTTAAAGTTCCACCCCGCCCTACCCGTTCTCATCCCCTAATCCACATGCCCATTCCTAGACTTTCACTCACTAAACGTTCGTTTTTCTACCGCATTACTTCTGTGTTGAACTCACTCCCTCCACACATCGACCCCTTTGCACTTCCATTGAAATCCTTCATAAGCCTTTCCCTATCCTATCTGTCACCGAAGTAATCAGTCACTGCAGTTTCTTGTTGTCCTTTTGTTTTTGTAAATGTAATTATTGTTTTTACATGTTATATTGCGTCTTCGTCCTCTAATTTATGTATTGTTACCTGGCCACTATAAAATGGCATATGCTGTATGTGGTTATATTTCTTTAAAATTGACCTTACCAATTTTCATCATCCGTACTACGTTTCCCAGGGACGAGGCAATGTTCAATTCCGCTACCGTAACCTCTATACATTTATGATTAAATTATTACCATCTTCGGACAAGAAAAATATCTTTACTTATTTTAAAATATTCTAAAATGAGGATCTTGTCCTTTCAACGAATCATTACAATTTTCAAAGGTGATTTCCATTAATCCATCTGACATCACAGCCATGCATCGTCTTTCATTAATTATTTAATTATCATGCGAGAACAATATTTTTACTTGTATTTCGAATATAATAGAAATAGTCCTCTCGTGACTTCTACGCATCATAATAACTTCAAACATGTCCTGTGACGTCTGTCGAAGGGGTGGACAAAACTTTCGGCGGATGGGGAAAGTCAAAGCCGCCCAAAATGCCATAGTGCCCCAGAGGAGGAGGGGGACGAGTAATAAGGGGGGCGGATTGGAAAGGATGCGGAACATTAGGAAACAGGGTAAAACCAACACCCCCCCACCCCCTAAAATGCCAGAGTGCCCCAGAGGAGGAGGGGGACGAGAAATAAGGGGCGGGGGAAGGGAAAGCACCCACTACTCACCCCACCCACTAAATGCACAGGTGTCCCAGAGGAGGTGGGGGACCTAGAAGAAGAAGGGTGGGGGAGGGAAAACCCACCCCTTATCCCCCCTAAGGAGTGGGAGGGGCGGGAAAAGGGGAGGGGGGAGGGCAATGACCCTTAATCCTCCCCCACCCCCAAAAATGCTGAAGTGCCCCTACTAACTACTCACAAGTATTCTTTACAAAAATACTACCTCAATTATCTCTATTGGTTATTACAATCTCATGACTTACAAACGTTCTTTTATTCATTGCAAATAATGCCTCCCTTCATTTATAAATATTAATATTTGCTATAAAAATACAAGTCACATTTAGTTGCGTAAAAGTGATAAAAATAATTTTAATGTTAGTTCATTTCCTTTGAAAGGATCAATAGTGACTTTATCGCAAAACTTGTATAGTTATTGGCAAGGCTAAGCAGGTAAGAATGTAAAAATCTTGAAATAAACAAAACTCCATACTATCCATGCAGTTGACCTTGTACATGCATAATGTCCTCATTTGAGGACGGATGACATTTGTACCTTAAAAATATTTATAGATATAAAATTTGTTTAACTTATTGCCGCAAATCATTAATTAAACATCAAAAATCAAATATTTATACTCACAGGCAAAATCCAGTGGTTGTAGACCGATGAAACCACAGCACAAAAATATACTGCCAAGAAAGCCTTCAAGAAACTGAACTGAGTGATGAGAAATCTAAAGGGAAGCAAGTTTCGCACGAAGGAAATGGCGTATAGAACACTAGTTAGGCCTATCCTAGAGTATGCCTCAATGGTGTGGGATCCCTATGAGGTGGGACATATAAAGGCCTTGGAGAGAGTTCAAAGGAAAGCGGCTCGATACGTTTTGGGTAGTGGGTAGTGCTTTTCCATTTAATATGGGAGTAAAGCAAGGACATGGTTTGTCTGCAACATTGTTCATATTGGTAGTAGTAGTAGTAGATTTGAGATAAAGGGTGCGTCGACGGCAAGGTCATTTTGCACCACTACTCAATCGTTTGATTCAAGACTCATTATAAATGGATCTTTACTACGCAATTTTAAACATAAAATAGACGGAAGCTTTTAAATTTTGTTGAAAAGACCTATTTCCTTGAGAAACAAAATTGTACTACTTAGATTGGTGGGGTGGTCTCCTAGAATAGATTCTAGATCCAGATTGAACCGTGTCCGCGCATCACGGTATTTGTCGCACTCTGTCAAGATATGTCGGATGCTTACAGGGCACCTACACTCGTCACATTGAGGAGCTTGCTTCTCTTCGGTAAAAAGAAAGGCATGAGTCAGAGGGCAGTGCCCTATCCTCAAACGAGTGATAACTACTTCCTCCCTTCGATTGATCCTGGTAGAAGGCCAAGCTGACGTTGTATGTTTGATGCTTCGCAGTTTATTGTTATTCAAAGTCCTCCACGACTCCCTCCACTGTTCAAGTACAACATTTTTTAGTGACCCTCTTAGGTCTTCGTACGGAACTAGCGTTGATTTAATCTCTTCGTTAGTAAGAGCTTCCTTGGCCAACAAATCTGCTTTTTCGTTTCCACGTATCCCCGCATGTCCCGGAACCCAAAGAAAGCAAACACTTATTCCCTTGTTCATTAGAGTCCGCAGCGTGGCTTGAATGTGTTGAACAACTGGATGCATGGGTAAGAAGCCAGAAATGGATTGTAAGGAGCTACGGGAGTCGGTGCATATGACAAACGAGCCATTTTCGTCACTCAAGGCTTCCAAAGCCATTTTAATTGCGAAGAGTTCCGCCGTATAAATGCTGCACGGCGGATGCAGCTTCGCCTTAATGGCTCCATGTAGAGGAGAGAACGCTGCACATGCACAGGCAGAGTTACATTTCGATCCGTCCGTGTAAATGGGGATTAAATTGGGGTGGTTCCACCGAAACTTAAAATACTCACGTTGGTATTCCAAGGGAGTAGTGGAGGATTTTGGCCGAGATAGTAAAAACGTATTAACCGTAGGAGTGGGAGTCAACCAAGGTGCGTAAGTTGAGTACGCAACAGGGTATACGTCTGGTAGTTTAAAATCACATCCGAGAATAAAATCATTAAAACGAATACTTACAGGTCTCGTTGCCCTAGACCTTCGATTAAAAACATTTAAAAGGCGAGGTTTAAAAAGTATGTCGTAGCATGGGTGACTCGTCATAGATAAAATTTTGGATACGTAACTGCAAAGCAGCCAAGTCCTACGGTAGTACAAGGGAGGTTCTCCTGCGTCAGAGTGGATGCTTGGAACTGGGCTGGTTCGAAAGGCCCCAGTGCAGAGTCGTAGCGCAGCGTTGTACAAAGAATTTAACGCTCGTAGATACGATGGGCGGGCAGATGCTTAAACAAAGGAGCCGTAGTCTATTCTAGACCGCACCAATGTGCGATATAGTAGGAGTAGGGTGGTACGGTCTGCTCCCCACGATATGTGACTCAAAAACTTTAAAATATTTATAGACTTAGAACAACTTGCCTTCAGATTATTGATGTGATCTCGCCAGTTGAGTCTTTGCTCCAATGTTAGCCCCAGAAAACGGATTGACTCCACAAATGGGAGATTTCTTCCGCTAAGACGAAGTGTAGGAGGAAGGTGGACGCCTCTGACACGGTGGAAGTGAACGCATTTGGTTTTCTCAGTTGAAAATCTAAAACCGCTACTATGGGTCCATGGGTCTAGTTTGTTCAACGTGAGTTGGATCAATCTCGATATGTTGGCCACTCTAGATGACCTACAGAATATCGCCAGGTCATCAACGAATAGAGTGGCCATTATCGGCGTCTGGATGTATTTAGCTACGTCGTTGATCGCAATAGCGAAAAGCGTCACGCTCAAGACGGACCCCTGGGGGACTCCGTTGTCGAGAGGGTAGGGACGCGTTAGGAACTGCCCCGTCCTTACTTTAAAAATACGGTTTGTTAAAAAATTTTGAATAAAAGTTGGTAAGTTACCCCTAAAACCCCAATCATGCAGAGTGCGTAAGATTTTTCTGCGCCAAACCCGATCGAAGGCCTTCTCTATGTCGAAGAAAACCCCAACCACGTGTTGGCGGAGGATGAAGGCTTCTTGGATATAATTCTCGATCCTCACCAAGTGGTCCAAGGTGGAGCGGCCCCTTCTAAATCCACTTTGAATATTGCAGAGAAGGTTTCGGCGTTCCAACCACCAAATGAGCCTCCGATTAACCATTCTCTCCATGAGCTTGCATAAGCAGCTGGTGAGTGAGATCGGACGGTAAGAATTTGGGTCAGTCCTATCTTTCCCATGCTTGGGTATGGGGATGATGACACTCTCCCGCCAGGATGAAGGAAAAGTGCCTGCTACCCAAAGTTGATTATAGGTTCGCAGGACTTCCAGCAACGCGGATTTCGGGAGGTTACGAAGAAAGCCATTGTGGATTTCGTCTGGTCCTGGAGAGGTATCATGTGATTCGTGGATGGCAGAACGCAACTCCCACATAGAAAACGGAATGTTGTAATCTGCCGTCATGCACGTCTCCTTAAAACAAATAGGGATGGCTTCTAGGCGCCGCTTGAAAGAGCGAAAAGATGGGTCGTAGCTTTCGTCGCTGCTTGTTTAGGTGAGTAGCTGGCCGAAGATGTCGCCGATGACAGGGAGTGAAGTTATGGTGGTTCCGTTGACTTTCAAGTAGGAGACCCCACATTGCTGACGGCTACCCGAAATTTGCTTCACTTTACGCCATACCTGATCTAGTGGTGTCCTAATATTAATACTGGAGACGTAGTAGTAGTAGTAGTGTTTGGATTTAGGGTGCGTCGACGGCAAGGTCATTTTGCACCACTACTGTGCTATTTAATTACAATTGTTATGTATAAAGTAATCTAATGCATCTCATGTCTTCGTTGAAAGTGTACATAATTAGACTTTATTAAAAATGTTTATTTCTCTGAGAAACCGAAATGTACAGATTAAGTTGGTAGGGTGGTCTCCTAAAAGGGTTTTTAGGTCTCCCCCTAGATTATTTCGCCTTCGCGCTTCGCGGTACTTAACACAATCTAGCATGATGTGTCTAATACTTAATGGACATTTACAATCCCCACATTGGGGAGGTTCCTTCTCTTCAGTAAAGAGATACGCATGGGTCAGGGGGCTGTGCCCTATCCTCAATCGTGTAAGTACTACTTCCTCTCTCCTATTACTACGAGCTGAGGAGGGCCACGCTGCTACCGTGTCCTTGATGCCACGGAGCTTGTTATTATTTAGAATCCTCCATGACTCCCTCCATTTTCCAAATACCACGTTTCTTAGAGATGCTCGTAAGTCCTCGTGGGGAACCAGCGTTGAGACAAGAACTTCGTTATTCAGAGCTTCCTTGGCCATAGCGTCTGCTATCTCATTCCCGGCTATCCCCTCATGTCCAGGTACCCACAGAAAATGGATATTCAAACCCTTTCTCGAAAGGGTCAGCAGGAGAGAGTGTATTTCTTGCACGATCGGGTGCACGGGTGAGAAGCCAGAGATGGCTTGTAGCGAGCTCCTGGAGTCAGTGCATATCACAAAGGAGCCGCCGTGGTCATCTAGGGCTTCTAGAGCTGTCCTTATGGCATAAAGCTCCGCCGTGTACACACTGCACATCGGGTGAAGCTTTGCTCTGATGTTCCCGTGGATAGGGGAGACCACTGCACATGCACAAGCAGAGTTATCTTTCGAACCGTCAGTGTAAACGGGGGTAAGGTTGGGGTGATTCCATCGGAACATGGCAAACAAACGCTGGTACTCCGAGGGAGTTGTGGAAGACTTCGGTCGAGATCGTGAAAGAATATTCACCACCGGAGTGGGAGTGATCCAAGGGGGGTGTTCCGAGAATTAAACAGGATACACTTCAGGTAGCGTGAATTCGCATCCGCGAATAAAATCGTTAAAACGAACGCTTACTGGTCTGGTTGCTTTAGTCCTTCGGTTAAAAACATTAATAAAACGGGGTTTAAAAAGTAAACTATAACATGGGTGACTCGTCATTGCTAAAATTTTGGAAACGTAGCTACAAAGAAGCCAGGTCCTTCGGTAGCATAGAGGAGGCTCGCCTGCGTCGGTATATATACTGGGAATCGGGCTGGTCCTAAACGCCCCAGTGCATAGTCGCAGACCTGCGTTGTGCACTGAGTTAAGTGCTTTCAAATACGTCTCGCGTGCGGACGCATACACGAATGAGCCGTAGTCTAATTTCGACCGCACCAGTGTGCGGTAAAGTAAAATTAAGGTGGTGCGGTCTGCTCCCCAAGATGCGTGGCTTAAAAACTTTAAAATGTTTAAAGACTTCAAACAGTTTACCTTGACAGAATTAATGTGCTCCTTCCAGTTGAGTTTGTGGTCGAGGGTCATCCCCAGAAAACGGACTGATTCCACAAATGGGAGGTTTCTACCACCTAGGTGTAACGTGGGATTTACATGGACGCCCCGAGTGCGAGAAAAGTGAACGCACTTTGTTTTCTCCAAAGAGAAAAGGAAGCCGTTATTTTGGGTCCATTTGTGAAGTTTATTGATGGTGAGTTGCGCCATACGCGATGCATTCACGACCCTAGATGATCTGCAGAAAATCGCGAGATCATCCACAAATAGTGACCCTAACACTGGCTCCTTGATGCAGTGAGCTATGTCGTTGATAGCAATAGCGAACAACGTCACGCTCAGAACCGAGCCTTGGGGAACTCCGTTGTCAAGAGGGTAAAAATTTGACAACAACTGTCCCGTCCTTACTTTAAAAACACGGTTGGTTAAAAAATTTTGTATAAAAATGGGCAAACAGCCTCTAAAACCCCACTCGCGTAATACGCGTAGAATCTTACGTCGCCAGACCCGGTCGTAAGCCTTCTCTAAGTCGAAAAATACACCGACTACGTGTTGGCGGAGGAGGAAGGCTTCTTGGATGAAATTTTCAATTCTGACCAAGTGGTCCATTGTGGAACGGTTCCGTCTGAATCCGCATTGTATCCTAGAGAGGAGTTTTCGACGCTCCAGCCACCAAATGAGACGTCGATTTACCATTCGCTCCATTAACTTGCACAGGCAGCTGGTGAGAGAAATCGGCCGGTAAGAATTCGGGTCAGCTCGGTCTTTTCCATGTTTTGGGATGGGAACAATGACGGACTCCCGCCAGGACGGAGGAAAATCCCCATTGGCCCAGAGCTGATTAAAAGTTTCAAGGATTTCCAGCAACGCCGATTCCGATAGATTTCGGAGGAAGGCATTGTGGATCTCGTCGGGTCCTGGGGACGTGTCGTGGGAGTCATGGATGGCAGATTTCAGCTCCCAAATGGTAAATGGCATATTGTAGTCTGCCGTTGTTTTAGGCTCCATAAAGGATATAGGGACGTTCTCGAGCCTTTTCTTGAGGATCGCAAAAGAAGGGTCATAGCATTCGTCGCTGCTCGCTTTGGCGAGTAATTGGGCGAATACGTTCCCTATCGCAGCTGGAGAAGTGATAACCTTTCCTTCGACTTCTAGGAAGGATATACCTAGATGCTGGCTGCTACCCGATATGCTCCTCACCTTACGCCATACCTGTGCAAGTGGAGTCCTGTGGTTGACACCGGAGACAAAATTCATCCAAGAAATCCTCTTTGCGTCCTTTATTACCTGACGCGCTTTCGCTCTTAGTCGCCGAAAAGCGGAGAGATTATTTGCTGTAGGATACTTGTTGAAAATTCGGAGAGCTTTCTTACGTTTTTTAATGGCTTCTGCGCAGGTTTCATTCCACCATGGCACCGCATTTCTTGGAAGGATGCTTCGAGATCGTGGTATGCTAATTTCGGCGGCTTGAATGATGCTGGATGTCAAAAGATTTACGTTTGTTACACAGTCGTTGTTTTTATCCCACACGTAGTTAAAATTTGAGTTAAAAAGATGCCAATCAGCTTTCCGGACAATCCAACAGCCTGGTCTAATAAAATCGGGGTTTATATTTTGCTCCCTTTTGATTAAAAGGGGAAAGTGATCGCTCCCACTAAGATCCTTATGCACAGAGAGTTTGAGTTTATTGACCAAACTAGTCGATAAAATACTCAAGTCAATGGAGGAAGAATCGCCGCTATAAGAGTTAAAACGGGTTTTCTCGCCGTTATTGAGTAAAAAAAGGTTAAAATCACTAATAAAACTTGATAAAATACGTCCCCTGCGGTTGCACTGTTCCGGGGTGCTTCCCCATAGACGATCGTGAGCATTGAAATCTCCGAGTAAAATAAAAGGCTGAGGTAGCTGATGAACAAGGGATTCTAGATTAAAACGGGTGACGGGTGCACCCTCCGGCAGGTAAACGTTGCACACCGTTATCGCCTCGGGAGCGTGCACCGTCACCGCTACCGCTTGGAACGGAGTGTTAAGATTTATTCGGGAGGTGTAAAGAGCCTCCCGGACAAAAACCGAAACTCCACCATGGGCTCGTTGGCCACTAGTATCGTCCAGTCTAAAAGTGTTAAAATGTTTTAAATATCCCTTGTCTGTATCTTTAAAACGCGTTTCCTGCAAACATATACAGAAAGGGTTAAAATCATTTATTAAAACAGCCAGCTCCTCCTTATGCCGATAAAATCCATTACAATTCCATTGTAATATAAAATTCATAAAAAGGGTTTAAAAAGGGTAAAAGATAAATAAAAACAGAAAAAAAAGGATGTCAATATTGAAACTTGGAGCAGCATTAGCCCGGAAGTCTGTGGAATCATCGCTTTAAGCGACTTTTCCTTCCCTTATTCCTGACTTTTTCGATCTCTGTGTCCGAAATACAGAGATCTTCGTCTATGTCCTCCTGCATCGGTTCCATACCTTTGCCGGAGGGACCAGGAGAGGGAGTTTTCTCTCGCTGGTCAGGTTTTTTGGTGGTTTTCTTTGTTGTATTTTTGGGAGACACTACGGAGGAGTTAGGGGTGTTTTTTTTAGTATTGCTATTGTTACTCGCATTTGTTTTTTTTAATAAATCTATCTGCTTTTCAGGTTCCGTCTGTGTAGAAATGGTGCACTTCTTAACTGGAGCAGAGGCGATTGCGGCAAAGGAACGCGAGAAAGAGGGGGCACTAAGGGCTTTGAACTTTTTCCTTGCCTCCAGGTAAGATATTTTTTCCATAGTTTTTATTTCCATAATCTTCCGTTCCTCTTTCATTTTCGGGCAATCGCGAGAGTAAGCCGCGTGGGTACCCTCGCAATTCACGCAGCAGGCCGCTTCCGCACATTTGTCCCCATCGTGCTTGTCCTTGCCGCAGCGCGGGCAGGTGGCCTTGCCCTCACATCGCGGTGCGATGTGGCCGAATTTTTGGCATTGGAAGCAGCGCATCGGTTGAGGGAAGAATGGTCGCACAGTTACAGATTCGTATCCTAAGAAGACTTTAACGGGCAGTTTGTCTAGAGCGAACGTGAGAATTACTGACGTGGTATTTATCACTTCACCGTTTCGCTTCGTAGTCAGTCTGCGGCAGTCGATGACGCCCTGGGGGGCCATCTCTCTCTTGATCTCTTCTGGTTCCACGTAAAGAAGGTCGTAGTGACTTATTACTCCCTTAGAGGTATTTAGAGTGCGGTGGATCTCGACTTTAACTGGGATGTCGTGTAATTTTTCAGTTTTAAGCAATTTTTCAGCTTGGATGTTGTTCGCAGTCTCTATTAGTAGGGTACCATCTCTTAGTTTTTTCACCGAATTTGGCTCTCCAGTAATTATCGATTGCATAGCTTTTTTAATGAAAAAGGGAGACACCTTTTTCAGAGTGTCACCTTCTTTGGAGCATTTCATAGACAAAAAACGCTTCGAGCTTTCAAAAGACTTTTCTCCTCCGCCCGTGTCCGGGCGGGATCTTTTTGGTGGAGGAAGAGTAATCGTCTCCATGAAAGTAAGAACATAATTCGTCCCCTGGGCTCCCCACCCACCACGGAGCCACACATTTGGGACGCCACCCGCAAGCCGGAATGGACGTCAGGGCTACCCAAGGGATATAGGAACCTTCGATAGGGTGTCTCTTTTGGGTTAGAACCTCCGGCGCGGGGGCCCTCCGAACCCACACGCCTTCGGCCGCCCTACGGAGACCCCCATATCTCCAGCACTAGCCCGTCCTGGCGTACGCTCGGAAGGAGCCGCCAAGCTCCCCAGCCGCCAGGAGCCGATTGACCGAGCTGGGCTCTTCTCGGCCGCCCGTTTTCGGGGAATCCAGGGCCGAAGTGGGGTATTGAACTCCGGCCCATACCGGGTTTCCGACGCCCGGCTGGGTGCCGGAGAACTCACCCACCAGGATCCCTTTCTCCCCCATGTACGGGTCTCCACGCACGGCAAACACGTGGGTGATTCTGGACGCCAGATGTTACGGCTACTCAGAACAGCAGAGTCACATGCTGTCTGGACACTATCCGAGCGAGCGACGGGGTTTTTTTACGAGCTTGTCTCCTCGGTGGGCTCGGGTCCGTGGGGGCGCGACTCCCCAAAGGAAGAGATAACTCCCCTCCCCCCGTGCGGGGTACTGGAGACGTATTTCATCCAAGAGTTCTTCTTTGCCTCTTTCACAACTTGGCGGGCTTTCGCTCTTAGGCGTCGGAAAGCGGACAGGTTATTGGCCGTGGGATACTTGTTGAAAATTCTCAACGCTTTCTTACGAAGACGGATAGCCTTGGCGCATTCATCGTTCCACCATGGAACGGCAGGCCTCGACGTAATGCCCCGAGACCGTGGCACACTTATGTCCGCCGCGTTGATGATAGCTGCCGTTAAACATTTGACATTGGAGACGCTGTCGCGGTTTTCATCACATATATACTTAAAATTTTCTTTAAAACTATACCAGTCGGCTTTCTGGATAACCCAGCTGCCCGGTCTGATAAAATCAGGGTTAGAAATTCGGTCCTCGGAGAGTAAAATAGGGAAATGGTCGCTTCCACTAAGGTCGTCGTGAACGCGAAATGAAATTTTGTTGACCAAACTAGTCGATAAAATACACAAGTCAATGGAGGAGAAATCGCCGCTAAAAGAGTTAAAACGGGTTTTCTCGCCGTTATTGAGTAAAAATAGGTTAAAATCACTAATAAAACTTGATAAAATACGTCCCCTGCGGTTGCACTGTCCCGGGGTGCTTCCCCATAGCCGATCGTGAGCATTAAAATCTCCGAGTAAAATAAAAGGCTGAGGTAGCTGGTGAACAAGGGATTCTAGATTAAAACGTGTGACGGGTGCACCCTCCGGCAGGTAAACGTTGCACACCGTTATCGCCTCGGGAGCGTGCACCGTCACCGCTACCGCTTGGAACGGTGTGTTAAGATTTATTCTGGAGGTGTAAAGTGCCTCCCGAACAAAAACCGCCACTCCACCATGTGCTCGTTGGCCGCTGGTATCGTCCAATCTTAAAGCGTTAAAATGTTTTAAATATCCCTTGTCCGTGTCCTTAAAATGTGTTTCCTGCAAACATATACAGGACGGGTTAAAATCTCTGATTAAAATGTCTAGCTCCTCCTTATGCCGATAAAAACCGTTACAGTTCCACTGTATGATAAAAGCCATTAAAAATTGATAAAAATTAAATAAATAAATAAATAGATAAATTAATTTAAAACTGCAAGAGGGAGAGTCAACGCTTAATGCGTCTTCTCTCCTTAGCCTTCGCCCGGATGATTTCTGACTCGGAAATATATTCGTCTTCTTCCATAGACTCTGGTTGGCTACGCGTAGGCGAACCAGATGGACCCGGGGACTGAGATTTTCCACGCCTGCTTTGCGTGGCCACGGTGGGTGTTGTGGTTGGGTTCTTCTTTGAAGAGCCCTGACTAGCATCGTTTTTTTCCGGCGGTGTGCCCTTCTTCGTTGCCGGCTTGATAGCCTTATCCGGCTTGGCTTGCTTTGCATTCTTAATAGTATGTTCTTCCTTATTTTTCCCTTGCGTGTCTGTATTGTTATTTTTCTCACTATCTACTACGGCAGCATACGAACGGGAGAACGTAGGCGCGATGAGTGTTCTGTATTTCTTTCGTGCTTCTTGATATGGCAGCTTTTCCACGGTCTTTATCTCCATTATTTTTTTCTCTTCGCTCACCTTGGGGCAATCTCGAGAATAAACCGCATGTGATCCCTCGCAATTCACACAGGTTGGTTCAGAGGTGCACGCGTCACCTTCGTGTTTATCTTTGCCACAGCGCGGGCAGGTGGCCTTGCCCTCACATCTGGTAGCGATGTGGCCGAAACGCTGGCATTGAAAACACCGCATGGGGCTAGGAATGAATGGCCTTACGGAAACAGATTCGTATCCCACATAGACCTTGTCAGGAAGTTTGTCACGACAGAAAGTGAGGATGACGGACGTGCTGTTGGTCAGCTCACCGTTCCTCTTTGTCTTTAGACGGCGGCAGTCTATTACACCCTGAGACGCCATCTCACTCTTTATCTCATCTTCAGAGTCGTAGAGTAGGTCGTAATGCGAAATGACTCCCCGACATGTATTGAGTGTTTGGTGCACCTGGACCTTAACGGGTATTTCGTTAAATTTTGTCATTTTCAATAACTTTTCGCTTTGTGTTTCGTTGCTGGTTTTAATTAACAGTGATCCATCCCTTAATTTTTTGGCCGATTCTAAGTCACCGGGTATCGCTGCCGACAGAACTCGTCTTATTAGAAAGGGAGATGCTTTTGTCAGGGTCTCACCATCATTAGCACATCTCATAACAAGGAATTTCCGACATGCGGTAGACTTACTTTCTCCCCCGCCCACTTCCGGACGGGATCTTTTCGTTGGAGGAAGAAAGTTGTTATCCATGGACTCAAAACAGAAATTCATCCCATGGGCTCCCCACCCACCACGGAGCCACACATTCGGGACGCCACACCGAGATCCGGTTTGGTCGCCAGGGCTACCCGAGGGATATAGGAACCTTTGATAGGGGATCTCTTTTGGGTTAGAACCTCCAGCGCGGGGGCCCTCCGAACCCACGCACCTTCGGCCGCCCTACGGAGACCCCCATATCTCCAGCACTAACCCGTCCTGGCGTACGCTCGGAAGGAGCCGTCAAGCTCCCCAGCCGCCAGGAGCCGATTGACCGAGCTGGGCTCTTCTCGGCCGCCCGTTTTTCGGGGAATCCAGGGCCGAAGTGGGGTGTTGAACACCGGGTTTTCCGACGCCCAGCTGGGTGCCGGAGAACTCACCCACCAGGATCCCCTTCTCTCCCTTGTACGGGTCTCCACGCACGGCAAACACGTGGGTGAATCTGGACGCCAGATGTTTCGGCTACTCAGCACAGCAGAGTCATATGCTGTCTGGACGCTATCCTAGCGTACGAAGGGTTTTTTGACGAGGTTGTCTCCCCGGTGGGCTCGGGTCCGTGGGGGCGCGACTCCCCAAAGGAAGAGATTACTCTCTTCCCCCCGTGCGGGGTTGTTAATATTGGCCTTGCACTGGGCAGTAAGGGGAGTTGACACTGGTGGAACAATATTCTATCGGAGCAGTCAAATACTAGCGTATGCAGATGATATAGTCATTGTAGCCAGATCTGCAAGGAAGTTGAAATAAATATTTGGCTCACTAAAGGAAAGCGCAGGAAGAATTGGACTGAAAGTTAACTGTGGCAAAACAAAATACATGTGCATGTCCACATCTGAAGCTCGCAGACGACCTCAGACATTAGATATCGACGGAGATAATATTGAGGGTGTCTCATCCTTTAAATATCTTGGGGCATTGGTGACATCGGATAACTCAATAAGTGCTTGCATAAAAGACAGAATGTATAAAATATACAAAGGGGATAAAGCATGGAGGGAATTAAGCAATGAAGTGGGAAAACCTAATTTCATTGGTAGGAACGATCATCAGGTCAAAATCAAATGCCGGGCGCAGAAGACCAATGTTAAAAAAATTTCATATCTGAATAAAACAATTGAAGATTGGAACAGATTGCCTGCAGAGTTATTTGAGCCCTCTCATAGTAATGTAAAAATATTTAAGAAAAAGCTGAAAAAGTATTTAATTTTTTAGAAATTTTAATTAAATTTTAAAATTTGTACAACTGTCTAGTTGATATGTGACTTTGTGGGGATGTTGTGTTTTTCTTTTTTGTATATACATGTTGCCACCTGGCCAGTTGCCAAATTGTAACTTATGCAATAATAATAACTTCCACGCTCCGATCACAGCGCCACTATCCCTCCTCCTTTGCTGACTTCCAAGAGGGACAATGTAGCACTAATATGAAGTTTCTTTGTCTCTGCTGGATCGGAACATCATGAAAAAGCTGCTAGGAGCTTAGGAAACCGACACAGTTACATATGGTTACATTTTAGCCAGAGACATTTGGCGTCCTCATATGAGGACACCATGCATGAGAGGGTTAAATATTTCTAAAAATCGTGGTTTGAAAATGATATTATGCGCTGGGTGATTTCTCGTCGCTAAAATTTTTGCAGCGTAGTTGCACATTAGAAACTTCCGTCGCGTTTCGAGAGGTGGTTCTCCAGCTTCAGCACACAAACTCAGGATGGGTGACGTCCTGAAAGCCCCAGTTGCCAAGCGCAGGCCAGAATTCACATCAGCCCAAAGCTAGTTGAAGCTAATGTTGGTATTGCTCAAGGCCTGATAAATTATTTTGTATCATACTTTGGAGAAATTTATGGCCCTGAACAACTCTCCTACAATGTTCACTCCCTGATTCATGTTGCAGATGATGTAAAAAGGCTAGGTCCCTTGGATATATTCAGTGCCTTCAAGTTTGAGAATGTTTTAAAGGATGTGAAAAAAAATGTTAGAAAGAGTGGTCTTCCTCTACAGCAACTTAACTTTGAAAACAACTACACATAGTGATGATGCTCGAATGATTAAGACGATCCCCTCCTTTGAAGAAACTCACAATGATGGTCCATTAATTGTACGACTAAACAGCCCACAGTACAAGAAATGTTTATTTTCATTATTTACTGTACATACTAGGGAAAGAGACAACTGTGTACGGTAAATCGATGGAACTTTTTGCATCATCGAAAACATCGCGACAGACAACCGAAACAAAAAGGTTTTCATTGGACGAAGATTGTTAGAGGCCGAGGACTTTTTTTACTAAGCCTCTTAAATCGAGTACTGTTGGAATATTTAAAGCAACGTCTAAACTATCCAAAATGGAAATGTACAGTACGAAACTAGTGTCAAGCAAAGTTATGAAAATCTCCTTACAAGAAAATTGCATTTATCTATCAGAGATACTACATCAATAAGTTTCCTATTAAAAGGTAACTAAATATTTTTCTCAGTTATACGTGCATAGTTAGTTATCCCACCTTAAAAATAAATTTATTTAGGCCTGTAATAAGTTACGGTAGCCCAGACACGCACACATGCACATATACATATATATTAATGAACCTTATTTTAACTCTTTCAAGTTTGAGTACATTAAATAAGCTACAGTAAAGCTCCTAAATAAAAATAATAAGTTTTGGCTTTTCAACTTGCAGGGTAAAAATTAGTATTTTTTTACATTTAGCATCCCCGTATTGCTTTAACTTGAAAATAAAATTATTTGTTTCATTTTTGATGAAATTATTAAACTAAATTGTAAATTTTTTTAATAAACCCCAACACAAACTTATTTAAAAAATATATCCACTGAAGATAATCATACGTTAACATTACTTTTGCTTTAAAAATTACTTATATTAATTAAAATCACTGCTACTACACTTATGTTGTTTGTATTGGATAGTATTTTATAGCTGATAAATATTTTATGCTTTCTAGGTTCTTTGGCAATATGAACAACTTGGAGGACCAACAACAGTTTGTCATTGTAGAATTCATTGCTAAAGAAGAAGTTGCAACTGTCTCAAAAAATTGGATGAGAGGGGATGAAAATGGGCACTTGACTTGCTTTTGGCCGGAGACTGGTGTTAGGAAGGCAGTAGTCAGCCATTAGAGTCCACTACCAAGTTGGGAGCCATGGAAGATCGTATCATTTACTTAAGATTTACTTTGGCTCAAAGTAAATAATACATATTATATACTTCTGTGTGATGACTGGGCCCCTTATCTCCAGCACTAACCCGTCCTGGCGTACGCTCGGAAGGAGCCGCCAAGCTCCCCAGCCGCCAGGAGCCGATTGACCGAGCTGGGCTCTTCTCGGCCGCCCGTTTTTCGGGGAATCCAGGGCCGAAGTGGGGTATTGAACTCCGGCCCATACCGGGTTTCCGACGCCCAGCTGGGTGCCGGAGAACTCACCCACTAGGATCCCCTTCTCCCCCTTGTACGGGTCTCCACGCACGGCAAACACGTGGGTGAATCTGGACGCCAGATGTTACGGCTACTCAGAGCAGCAGTCACATGCTGTCTGGACACTATCCGAGCGAGCGAGCGACGGGGTTTTTGTATAGTAGTAGAGATGCGTTTTTTAGGGGTGCGTCGACAGCAAGGTCATTTGCACCGCTTATAGTTCCCCTACCTTAAGGAAGCTTATTGGGTTCTATTAAGCGCTTTCAACAAAAAAGGGTATCCCATTGTATGAGGTCACAAGAGTTCATTTATTATTGTGTTGACGATATATTGCATTACATTATTAATATTATCCAGATTATTACCCAGAATGGTTCGTATATCTTGGTTTCCAACTAGTTCCCTGCGTTCATGAGAGTATTTTGTACATTCCTCCAGAACGTGTCTCACAGTAAGGAGGCAATCACAGCTATCACAGCGGGGAGGTTGTTTCTCTTCGGTGAAGAGGTATGCATGTGTGAGCGCGGTATGACCAATTCTAAGCCTAGTGAGGGCGACCTCTTCCCTACGACTATTCCTGGCTGAGGTGGACCAAGCGGTCGTCTCTACTTTGATGTTTCTTAGTTTATTGCCAGCGATATTATTCCACACCTCTTGCCATTACTCCATGCACATTCTCTTCAATGCGGCTCTTAGATCGTCCGAGGAGATCCTATCGAAATCGATGTTGGTTTTACTAAGTGCCTTCTTCGCTGCTGCAACCGCTATCTCATTGCCTCAAAATAGCATTTTAAAGGCAATGACAAAACTTTGCTCTTCTGCCGCTTTGCTTTAAATGACAATGGTAATCAAATGAGGGGGCCGTTTATGAAGAAACTTATCTGGATTGATGGGAATTTGCTTGTAAACTGAGCCGTACATGATAAATTACAAAATTTAGAAGAGGTTGGTATTGTTCCGAATGTCATCAAAAGCCCCAATGATTTAAAAGAGATAATTATTAAGTTGGACCTGCTTTCTCCTTCTGTTGGGCTCAATGTCCTGAAGGCCAGAGGAAAAATTGCCATCTTCTGATCAACAACGGCTTCAATTGTGTTAAATGCAAGGAGAAAAAAGCAAAGGACCGAAAAATCCAGCGTTAGTGAGTTTTTATGTTTGGGGTGCGTCGTCAGCAAAGATCATTTTGGACCACAACCGTCCTTATGTAAAACAAATTTCAAGTTTTTAATGACACATTATAAAGGGCATAAATATTTAAAACAAAAAATGCATGCATTTCTTTAAATCAATTTACAGTTTGTTAAAAACGTTGATTTACTTCAAAAAGGCAACTTCTTAACCCTTTAACGTCAGGTGTGCCGAATTCGGCACATACCTCCAGAATCATTTTGTATCAGTAGCTAAGTGAGTTATTCCACAAAAGCCCATTGAGACGTTTTCGGCACATTCGTATCTGCCGGCTGCAGTAAGTGTCGCTACCAAGCGGGGAAAGGTAGAACTCCGACGACGATCGGAATAAGTCGAAGCAAAGCACATGGAAAAAAGTTCACTTGCTGTGTTTTTTTTTTAGTTTTTGGCTTTCATAGGTAAGTTTATGTGTTTATAAAATTTATTTTGCATTCTTTATGGTTTTAATTATTGTAATATGTAATCGTGACATGTTAATGTTTCAGATTATTGGAAATTGAAGGAAGAATAAGTGTGTGACGAATTCGTCCCTCTGGGCTGTTACGGCAATACAGCAATGTAAGTCAATAAATCGCCTCTGAAACCTGATATAAAATATTTTATAAATATACTTCGTGATATTGTCGTATTTATATAATTGAGTGTAAAGAGTAGTCAAATGGCTAGTTATAACATTTATTCTTGGCATTTTTAGATATAGTATTTGTACCCTATTTCAGATAATGAATCCTGATTTTTTTTATGGGAAAAAGAGGAGGAAAGTCGTGCAAAATGTCATTGTACCACCGGAGGATAGTGATGATCCTCATGCTGGTGAAAGCTCAAGCGATGAAGATGTGGAATCAGAGTCACCTGATGACTCCGAAAGTGCTTCAGATAGTTTTTCTGAAGATGAAACAACGCCAGAACTTCACCCTGTCGAGTCTGTGGGCAGAAAGGGAATAAAAAGGTGTCGAGTCTGTGGGCAGAAAGGGAATAAAAAGGTTGCCAGTCTGGAAGGCCACTTGTGGTGCTGACAGTCCAAAAACGTGTCCCCTATGGCTTGGACAAATAGATCCTGCAGAATCAGTTAAGCCCCCAGTTGATTATTTTTTAGAGATATTTGATAGAGAAATTATTACCCACATTGTGGAACAGAGCAACCTCTATGCATTACAGGTCAATGTGAATAAACCTCTAAATGTTTCACCAGAAGAAATTGAGCAATTCCTTGGTTGTGTTATGTATATGTCAATTTTTAATTTTCCACGGTCTCGAATGTACTGGGGAGTACACACAAAACTTAATGAAGTATCATCAGTTATTTCACGAAATAGGTTTGAGGATATCAAGAGCAAGCTTCATTTCAATGACAACACAAATATGGTTGGAAAGGACAATCCATTGCATGATAAATTGTTTAAAATTACACCTATATATGACCATGTGGTGAAAAAGTTTCAAGCAATTCCCCAAAGTGGAGTGTTGTGTGTAGATGAGCAAATTGTACCCTTCAAGGGGAAGTCTACATTGAAGCAGTACAACCCAAAAAAACCATACAAATGGGGATATAAAATTTTTGTGCTCTGTGATACTAAGGGTTTAGTTCACAATTTTGAACTATACACAGGTAAAATCACTCCTTTGCCTGGTGTCACGGACATAGGAGCAAGTGGTAATGTTGTCCTGAATTTAGTTTCAATTTTAGAAAGCAACAAAAACTTTACATTATATTTTGACAATTGGTTCACCTCGTTGGCGCTTCTGACAGAATTACACAAAAAAGGAGTATATTCTCTGGGGACAGTTAGATGCAATAGAATTCCAGGGTGTAATCTTTTGCCTGACAAGGAACTGAAGAAAAGAGGCAGGGGCTCAATCGATGAAAAGGAAGCCACTGTGGATGGATTAAGTGTCAGGGTCGTGAAGTGGTTTGATAACCGACCAGTTACATTGATGGGTACATTTGGTGGTGCTCATCCGATGGGAACTGTACAACGATGGGACAAGAAGGGCAAGGGAAAACGATCGAAAACATGATTATAACCGACAGCCATTGGTTGCTACGACGACCAGCCATCAGCAAGCGGGCTTTTAAACTAGTGGAGTCGTTGAGAAGAGAAGAAAGGAAGGGATGGACCTAGTAAATTGTTCCTCTGTTTAAGATATTCATCAGTTTTTCTCACAAAATGAGAAAACAATTATACAGAAATTGCAAGGATTTCTTCAAAAATTACAGAAGTACCCCCGAAAACGCTGCAAAAAAATGCAGGTGCTTTCCAAAAATTTAAGATGCAAGGGGAATTATTCAGCATTCTGCAATACGTGCAGAAGATACTCAGGTTTGTGCACGGACAGATTTTTTTGAGAATTGCAGCCTTCCTTGGGAGTCTTTTTTTGTCCTTCTGTGGTTTTGGGTGTGCCACGTTTCTTCCAAGGATACAGCAAAGGTTACGGGTATCAACTGTGAAAGTGTGGTACAGTACCACCGATACTTTCGGTAATAAATTATTTTCTTAGATTCTAACTTATCCGCATTTGGGCACCTCTTCTATTAATTTACTTATGTTTACAGGGGCATAGCCTATTGGAAAATTTTAAGCATGCCGAAAGAACAACTCGGAGGTGATGGAGTAATTGTGCAAGTACATGAGAGTGTCGTAACTCGACGAAAGTAACATAAGGGCCGAATGGTGTGAGAAAAATGGGTAATCTTTATGGGTATATCTTAAAAAGGTATATCACAGGGCCAAAGAGGAAGGCGCTCCTTCGGCCATCAAGGCCATGAAACCGCCACTAAAAAACTGGGCACCTGGCTTCTTTGGTAATAATTGAGAGAGAGAGGCCGCTAGGTGCCAGCCTACCACACTGATAATATTAAGGTCGGTAAAGGACAGGTCGTGTCACGCTCCCACAATGCAATTCGGTTTGACCATCTTGGTTCCCGCCTGACCGTAGTTAGCGCGGTGTTTACATACAACGCGTGAGTTAATTTCGAAAAATTGAGTGCTGCAGTGCTCCCAATTGCTTCAAAAAAGGAGTAAGACTTATTAGATTTTCCTTCTGATCCAAAAAGAAGGGCTGTGTGGTTCATAAATTGCCGAAGAGACAAATGGACACCTTCAACCACATCGCGCTTGTATGAGGTAAGCTAGTGACAATTTTATAAGTTTTTTGCCAGGAATTGTACCTTGTAAGTATTTGTATATTTAACGTAATACTTAATAACGCTAGTAGCAATGTATCTCAATGAGGGGACTTCACATACTAGAAATATATGATTCTTTAAATGTGCTGTAAACAACGTGCATGGCACAAGCAAATGTTGACATGCATTCATCACGTTTTTCCTTGGATTAATATTGAGTAATTGCATTAGTGCCATATTTTTCAATATTTTTTATTGATTCGCGTTATTTTATATGTGCATTATTCAGAAAAAAGTGACTTCTCATTTTTGATTAATGGAGTAATCGAATTGCATGTAAGCTCGCTTGCGCTAGTATGAATTTCTTCAATTTGATTCCTCCTCGAAGGCCACCGGGTCCGACAATATCGGCTCCCTCTTTCTCTCTCGCACCGCTAACACCCTTTGCATCCCTATATCCATCCTCTTCAATAGGTTCTTCTCCGTTGGCGCGTTCCCTGAACAATGGAAGAGCGCAAATGTCACACCAATTTTAAAATCTGGCCCCAAAGGAATCGTGGAAAATTATCGTCCGATTTCCATTCTTCCTGTTCTGTCCATTATTTTTGAGAGAATCATACATAGCCGTCTTCTTCACTTCTCCCTCCCCTACATTTCTCCCCATCAGCATGGTTTCCTTCCCGGCGGGTCGTGTCTCTCTAACCTTGCGGTACTGCACCACCATATTACCAAATCTTTCGAGTCAAACTCACAGCTCGATGTTTGCTACGTAGACTTCTCCAAAGCTTTCGACACCGTTAACCACACATTACTAATACATAAACTTAAACACCGTTACAATATACATTCGAAGTTTCTATCTCTGATCAACAGCTTCCTCAGCTCACGTTACCAACGGGTATTGATTGACGGTATCTCATCCTCTTACTTACGAGTTAAATCTGGTGTACCGCAGGGAAGCGTCCTCGGTCCCCTCCTATTCGCACTCTTCATTGACGATATTACGGATGGTATCAGCCCTTTTGGCTGCAATGTTCTGTTGTACGCGGACGATTGCAAGATTTTTAAAAGAGTGGATCGCCCCACCGACTCACATTCCCTTCAATCGGCACTCAATTTTATCACCGATTGGTGCTCGACTTGGCTGATGCGGGTCAACCCCTCCAAATCGGTGATGATGACATTCACGTTGAAAAACAATCCCCTGAAGCACTCCTACTGCCTTTTAAATAAGCCTATCCCCCTTGTAACCTCCCACTGCGACCTAGGTGTGATTTTTGACGATAAATTAAAATTTCATGATCATATTTCGCTGATCGTGAGGAGAGCAATGGCCATTGTTGGTATGCTTTATAGACTAACAGACCTTCACGACCCTACCGCATTAAGAACAGTTTTTTTCGGTTGTATTCTCCCCATACTTGAACACTGCTCACCAGTCTGGTCTACCGCCTTCCCCACTACTCTAAGCTTGCTCAACCGTCCTTTAAACTTCTTTCTTGCAGTAGTCCGCCATCGAATCCCCACACTCAGATATTACGCCCGTGACACTATCCTTTCCTCCCTCAGGATACCTAACATAACAAGCCGCCGTTTCTTATCAGATCTCATGTTTCTACATAAAGTCTTTAGTGGTTCTCTACGGACAAACGAAATTCTCCCTCTTTTCCGATTTCATATTCCTCCTCGCCCCTTACGAAACAACTCTCTGCTTCACATTCCGCGATTCCGTCTTTCCATCTCTCAACGCTCTCTGCTCTTCCGAATCCCCTCCTTGTTTAACTCCATCGCTTCGAAAATCTCTTCCCTGGACCTATTTTCCTCTGCTACTAGTTACAAAGCCACCTTAAAATACCATCTCAATAATTCACCATTGTCTAATCAATAGTGCCCCTTCTCACGTTTAAAAATTTTGTTTACTGTTACTTTTCATTTACTGTGCTATTGTTTGTTATCTTTTATATATTATTTATTTAGGAACAGCCAATGTAAAGGCCTTTGTGCCGTTTTTGGCGATGAAATAAATAAAAAAATAATAAAAATAAATAATGCGTACCATGGGTAATACCTTCGCTTTACGTAAGTGTTTCAATTTTTAAGAGTATTGTAATTATTTAGGTTCATTTCACGGAGGAACAGTACGAGAGTCGTCGACAGGATGGTCGCAAGCTACTGAAACAAACTGCGATTACAACAGTGTTTTCCTTCCCACACCTCTCAAGAGCTCCTTCTTTCAGTCGAGCTTCCAAAAAAGTAGAGTTCTGGAAGAGGTTAGATTTCTGAAGATGAGTTATAGAAAGTGAACAAATCGGCGCCAGCCGTATAACGTCAGTTTGGTACACAATTTTGGAAGTCATAAGACCATGAGTTTGACGCATGTATACTTCGCAAGTTAATGCACAACAATTCTTAATGTATAGCAAAATGGTCCTAACGGCTCAGAAAACATCCCGTGTGCTGCAGGTAGAATTGGTGGAAGAAGCAGGCGAATGCGACAGTCAACAGGACGAGGTCCAGCTGCTTAAGAAAGAAATCTGAAGGCTCCATATCCAAACACCATGTCAGTAGTAACAAGACCAGGGAACTGCACCAATGAAGTATATTGTATTGTTCAATGAAGTCTTCAGTAATGTTGTTTAATGAAGCATGATTTTCTCGGCGATGTTAATAGGGTTCCCTTCTTCACTCCTCATGATGGAATGTTACAGTTTTGTCATGGAGTAGTACATCATATTCTTGATTATTAAATATTGCCTTTCTCTGCAGACATGTTTAACATGGAGTAACAGAGATATTTGCATTATTCCAGTAATACGACCAAGTTTCTTGTTTTATGACTTCAGTTTTGCTGACTCTCCTCATAGCATTTTCATGTCGAAGGTCCTTTCCTTAAACCCGAGGACGCTTCGATGGGAAGACCTTTGACCTGAAAATGGTTGCAGTAGAGTCAGTGAAACTGCTGTCAATTAAACAGCAAAAGTGGTCAAATGCCCAGAAAAATGCTGGTATCATTCAGTAAACGCCATGAAAATGTGAGAGCCAATGTAACCCCATTAATATTTCCAGGTCCTATAGCGACGCTGACTAAGGAGGTAGATGCAGACTAAGCTGGAGCATTTGTTTGAGCCGGACCAAATGCTGCACTTACAGAATAAAGGGAGTAGTAATCCCTACCCATGATCTGAAGACTGTAAAGAAGGCTTTACAAATATGGGCTGCCACTGGACAGAAAGGGTACACATACCTATGCAGTGTAGGCTTCCCCCATATAGGACCCTGTGTAGAAGGATTGAGGCTACCACCTTTGCTCCAGGGTTGCAGCATGACATTATTCATTGGCTTGGTGTCAAACTCTCAAAGGAAGACAATTACTCCAGGAACTGTGTCCTCTGCATTGATGAAATGCAATTAAGGCCAATTTTGGCGTACGACAGAAGTCTGAAAACATTCATCGGGATGATTTCACCTGAAATTTGCAGGGAAGGTGAAGAGGATAGATGCCAGCTGGCTTCTCATGCCTAGGCATTTGTAGTTAGAGATCTATCCCTTCACTAGAAGCAGGTGGTTGCCTATTTGCTCACTGGGGATTCCCTTGAGGCACCAAAGCTTTGGGATGTTATTAAAGAAATAGTTACCCTGCTTGCTAATCGTGGAATGAATGTTGTTCGTCTCTCCAGTGACATGGGAGCGAACAACGCGAGGTTGTGAAGTTATTTAGGCGTACACTCAACGAAATTTTAGGAGTCCAACTTTGTCCCCCTCCCAGCATCAAATGTACATTTGTATTTCATGTCTGATGTCCCTAATTTATAGAGCAATGTGAGGAACAGCTTGCTGTCAAATACAATCCAATTACCGGATTACGTTTTCCGAGAAAAACATTAATCTACTGACATAGTGACATTGGACCACGTAAGAAAGGTCTTAAACTGCAGGAACGAAGGGAACTAAAGCTACTCTTTCCCATGTTACCCCAACAAGTTCAAAACAATAAGGGTATAGCATGCTTCCAGCATGTTGAGCCACATTACAGCTAGTGTTCTTCAGTTCTTTGTAGCTAAAGGGAGGAGGCATTAATCCTGCGTGGTTTATTTAACAAATGAAATCCTGGTTTGACCATATGAATTCCAGGGCTCAGTTTGATGCTTTGTGCAGGCACAATGCTGAGACTAAACTCAGCGCAATGGAGGACTGTTACATTGATAAAGTGGCTTAAATTTAATGGGCGTAGTGTTTGGAAGCCAATCCAAACAGACTGATGTTGCATTGTACAATGACCTGGTGGTTAATGGAGACATGGAATACCTGCTGACGTCCAGGTTGACCACTGACTGTGGAAAACCTTTTTCCACAGATACGAGGTCAGAAGGACATGAATCCCACCCCTACTAAACTGATACACAGCATCAAACTCATCAGTGTGTCTCAGTACCTCCATGCGCCTAAATACTCCTCATACCTTTGCGACGACGATGAATATTTCTTTGATTTCCTGAAGCGGAAATCTGAACTTCCTGTGTATTTAGATGTGGGGGATAGTGAATTGCCAGTGGAGAAGGATTAGAATGAATCATTGAGAATAATGTCATGTATTATGAATCTGAATGGGCTGTGTTTGCTGTGTTAAAGCATTTACAATGTGATGCATGGACGGATGCCATTAAATCCCCACAGCCTTTAGACAATTTGGCCCATGATTGGACATCCACTGTGGAGAAAAGAAATCTTTGCCATCCCACAGACTCCACTTTACAGATTTTAACCCAGGTGCAGAGTCAGTTTAGGTCCAGTGTGGGCACCATTCTGCACCAGAATATGCTCAGCTCTACCTTCTTGAGCTAACGAAGAAGCACTGGGAAGAGTGTGGTTGGTCTTCTAAGTTGCCACTCGGTACTGGACTTGGTAATCAATTGTATATTTCATTGAGACAGCACATATATGGCCATAACTATGGTAATAAAGACTTAAATCCTCAGTTGCCTCTGGAAGCAAAAGTGCATATGTGCAGTCTGTTTCTAGTGTGTGAGATTCATTACAAGACTTGCTTTTGTATATAATATTCTGTTTAATGTAAGTTTTGTGTGTTCCATTATTTATGCTTGGAGGGAGCCCCCCTCGATGGACACCACTTTTTCGTGGTAAGAGGGATTATGTACTCCTGGAATTGGTTAGCAGACAGTTATGTAAGTCTGCAGACATGGATCATGCAGAAATTTGTTATACCGCCATGAGTCTCTCAGTGTACCGCGAACGAAGCGCTCCTAGCGGTCAGAGTGAACCCAAGATTAGTCTCCTTTTGAGAGCCGTGCCGGAAAGGTGTCCCCTGCGCGTCGAATGTTAAGGGAAAGCGTGCCTGTACCAGAAACAGCTAACATGGCGGTCCAATTGCTTCGAGCGGAAGCGTGGTGGTACTTATTTGCGCAGCTGATTAGAGCAATAATTTTGCTGACTGCAGAGTCGATCAGCCGTTATCGTTTTTTACGTTTCCGAAGGATAAAACAAGGTAATTGCTTTTAATTTTCTATTATTTAAAGTACGGAATATTCGGTTACTAGACGTATGATCTAGCGATTCTGGTTTTACAGGGCAATGGAATGGCTAAAATTTTCCCTTCAGGAGGATTTAATGGAGAAGGATGTCTGCAACTTGCGTCTCTGCAGCGGTCATTTCACCGAGGCCGATTTTCGTTCAATAACGCCACGTGTGCTTCTGACGAAGGACGCCATGCCATCACAGCCAGAGTGAAGAGACTGTAAAAAGATATCATACGGCATCTATTATGCTGATGCATATCTTCATGTTATAATGTAAATTAATAACCAGTATAAGCAATAACTAGTGCAATAAGCAATAATAAGCAATAACTAGTGGCTCAAAATATTCCTGAGAAATTTACGAAACCATATATGTTTACTATAGCTTTTAATTGTTCACTCCCTAAGCCTACCAAAAAATCGTTAGCCATCGGAAATACTGGCATTTTTATTAATCCTTAAATGATTTATGACCGTAATTGTGGAAATAGTGTAAAAAATTAATTAAATTCCGTCCAGCAGGCCCTCAGGTGCAGAAAGAAGTGTGCGCAGAGGAGCCCGTAAACCGCGGTAAGTTCACAATTTTAATTATATAGCCAGATTTTGTACGTTTTCCGGGTTAATACTTTTGAGTCATATATTTTTTTCAATTGCAGCAGAAATTGTGACTCCCGAATTCAGAGATGATGAGCGAGGCTGTAGTGCCTCTGAAACGTGGATTTCGACGTTGATATCCTATCGCCATCTCACGAGCCAGGAGATTCCGAACAAGGTGGCATCGTTCCGGAAGCTGAAACACCACATCCGAATACACCGGGTAAGTTCCTTTTAATTTCCGTACAATGCATATAGGTACCCAAACATTTCCTTCCACAGTGTATTAGTTTGATTTGGGCGATATTTTTATTATTATTGAGGTAGCAGCCATTTCTTTTTGCATTTCATTAACCTAAGGACTTGGAGCTATTTTGGAGCTGCAGAGTCAGTTTTGGGGTAGAATTAGCCCTTTTTGCTATCCTTTTATAATTTTTTGGTTCATTTCTTCTAGGAAGAGTAATTTGTTTACTTCCAGTAATTCAGTTTTGTCAATCTATTGTGGCTCCCACCGTCGTTCCCATAGCCATTGTTTATCTTTACAGGCATCAGAGTCTTCTAAGAAAGTGCTTGAAAAAGTAATTGAATTAATTTGGATTTTTCTTAAATCTTCTCGGTATTATTGCAGCCCATGGTGCAGGCATTCACTCTACTCCCCGGAGGCAATGGAGTTAGTCGGAACCAGCTCAATCCACGGACATCGAAGAGGATTGTCTGTTATGGGCAGTCCATTGCTCGTCTTCGGACAAACCTCTTCCGGGAAACAGGGAAGAAGGCAGCCCAGAAGAATTGTGAGCAGAGACAACTGGCTGAAATGAGCCAGAAATAACTCCTTCAACCTCCTTCCAAGCTCAGCTCACAAACTTTGGATGGCCCAATTAAAATTAAGCCTAGTTCCTAAGTATGGTAGGCGATGGTCATCCTACATGAAGGACTTTGCATTTAGCTTATACTATCATGGACCTAAAGCATATATGATCCCAAAGAAAACCCTTTGTGTTCTGTCAGTGCGGTCATTGGTCACCTGACAGAAGGTGGTAGTGATGCCTGGAATTGACAATGCCATGGTGGCACTAAATGCGCATGCAAAACCCTTGCAGGACCTGATTTAATTGTATCTATCATATTTGATGAAGTACCTATTAGAGAGAATTTGTTTTTCGACCCTAGCGTAGATAGAGTTTTAGGTTATTGTGATTATGGGAATTGTATCAGCTCCACGGTTGGAATCAGTGCCTAGTTGTAATGGTGAAAGGTATCACAAAAAAGTAGACGCAGTGCATTGGTACTGGATATCTCATAACAATACGTATGCTGATGTGTTACGCAGTATAGTATTAGGACTTTATAATTTAACGTCGAAGAGACATCTTGGGGTCACTAAACTGGCACCCTTTTTTGACTTCGATGGGCAAAAGATCGTTTTCATATTTGACCCCCCTCATTTATTTAAGTCTATGAGGAACTATCTCCCACGTTATAATTTTAGTTTTAATGGCAATGTAATCCAGTGGTGTCATCTAAGGAGCCATTTTTACATGGCTGATCCTCTCAAACTGAAGATGATACCTAATATCACGAAGTTCCACGTGATTGTCAAGGCTTTCCAGAAAATGAAAGTTGGCAACTCAAGTGTTTCTGCAACTCAAGTGTTTCGTAATAGTGTTAGTGCAGCCATTTCTGCTTTTATTGCAATGGGTAAGTTGCCAAATCATGCTGCGCACACACCTGAATTTTTTGAGCTAATGGATAAGCTGTTTGATTCCTTCAACAGCAACCAAATGCATTCCATCCATTTAAATTAAGGTATGCTATGGGCATTGACACACCCCACACCCAGTTCTTGCAGGATGCTAAGCATAAGCTGGAGAGGAGTAAATTCATTGACTGCAGGCGGCAGCCACCATGCCTAGCTGGGTGGATCCTTACTATTAGTTCTTTGATTAATTTATTTCATGACTTGAAGGATCATTGTGGATCCCAAAACTATTTACCATAGTTCTGAACCAGGATGCCTTGGAAAACTTGTTCTCCATGGTTCGACAAAAACATGGGTGCAATGACCACCCAACAGTAATGCAGTTTGGAAAAGGGTATAAGCACCTGTTGCTGACATCTATTTCCAAACTGTCTAGTTTTAGTAACTGAGTTAGATGAAGAGAATTTCCTTGTTAAGATTAGCGACTCCTTTTCTTGTTAAGATATTGCTAATGGTAGCACTGAGTCCCAGCCAGTAGAAGTGGAGGTAGACTTTAGTGATCTTAGAGTTAGTACCGAGTTAGATATAGAGGAATTAAATGTAATATATTATGTATCAGGCTTCCTCTGTAAGGTGTTCATGAAGCGCCATGATTGTACACCTTGCAAGGAAGCCATGGTTAGAAGTCCTTCTGTAGGGTTTCCATCCGGCCGTGAGGTTTTTAAAGGGCGGGGCTGAGGTTGGAGGAAAATTAATTTCATCCACTGATGAAATATTTTTGATGATGAATGGGAGGCCATATTTCAGTCAATTTTTGTTGAACAAGCCCATCAACCAAATGTTGGGGCCTCAATCAGGGCCGTAATTGAAAAATCCAGCCAAAGATATCATTCGTTTGCCCTTCCTTTTGAAAAGGCAAAGGAGTTGTTGCTACAAATATATGTTAAGATAAGTATCTTTTGGGGAGTTCGCTTTCTCAACCAGGAAAGGTGTGGTATATCCGCATTGAACAGAGTTGTAAAAAAATTAATTGAAATTGTTCGGGCCGGAACAGCTTTATGTTTTTCTTTTCATTTGAATTTCCCTCCTTTCTTCTTTTTTCCGCCTGCCTTGGTTTTTTTGTTTTATGTCGTACTTTTTCGCCTAAAGAGGGCTTGAGAAGCCCAGGAAGAACAGTGCAGGCCTGGCACCGGCATTCCTTCGCTTGTGTCCAGGCGAAGAGGACAGCTTTCGTTCGCCTGATGTCAAGGCGAAGACGCGTTTTTATCTCGCCGAACCTCGGCCGAGGATCAAGTGTTGGACGGACGCATGGGGTGCAGTGTTAGGCGGAAGCCAAGGTAAGGCGAGATTCCCTTATTTTCTTTTCCACCCCCGTCATTTCTTCCTTTCATTTTATTTAATATTTGGTTTCCAGTCCCTCATTTCTCTTTTCTAGTATCTGAGTTAGTTACTTAGTTCAGTAGATAGAATTAATGGGTAGTCTGGAATGTCTCTTTCGCTGATTTAAATGTTACTTCACTTTGATTGTTGTAATTCAAGGTGCTTGGGATGTAGTTGTTAAGAGTATGGGTCTTATCTCATGGCAATGGTTACCTATGAGTTCAGTAGATGAAATTAATGGTTAGTCTAGATTGGCTGTTTTGATGATTTCCATGTTTTTCTTGACTTAAATTGATTTTTATGTGATTCAGGGTACTGGTGATGATATTGTGAAGATATGGGACTAATGGGCTTATTTCGTAACTCGGTTAAGTCCAATTCAGTGGTTGAAATCAATGGGCCGTCTGGAATGTCTTTTCTCATGATTTTAATGTATTTCCTGATTTAAATGGATTGTGGATGGATCCCAAGTGAAATAAGCCAATACGGCCATATTGGCTTATTTCACTTGGGCTCAGCGTGCCCCGAAATGCATGTTCCTGTCTCCCCCCTGCCATCGTGTGAGTGTGTATCTTTCCTTTCATCCTTGTGTCCTCGTCCATTCCTTCTGTTGGTGAGTGCCCCAGTGCCATCTATTGGTTACTCTTGTGGGTCTAAGCAAAGGGAGTTTTCTGTGCATAAACCCCCGCCGAAATCATGGTAAACCTAAGCGTCCCGGTAGCTCAACTGGTAGAGCACCTGGCCAGCAACCAGGAGGTTCTGGGTTTGAGTCCCAGTCACGCCGTATTTTTACCCTCTGGTTACGGTAATTTTTCCATCTACCACAGCTCCGTTGTCGTCGTCCTTTTTCCATCATATTGTATCATATTTCCATGCATTCAAATAAATTCAAAGGCAAGGAAAGAAAGGGATAGGAACGTGGTAGATGGAAAAAGCCAGAAATCAGAGGGTAAAAATGCTACCTCACTGTCCCAGTCAGGTAGCATTTTTACTCTCCAATTTCTGGCTTTTTCCATCTACCACAGCACCGTTGTCTTCGTCCTTTTTCTATTATATGTTCCTATGCCTTTCTTTCCTTATCTCTGAATTTATATTAATATAATTCACTAACTCTTGATTTACTTTGTAGTATTCCATAAGTTTTCCTGGATGTCAGACAATTAATTATACCACTTATTTTTTATTAGAGCGCGACCCGCGTTTCAATGAATCATCATCATTGTGATTTATCTTATTATTGTTACCTAGTTACTTGATGAATTTTAAAACGGACGTCAGAATAGGGGAAAAAAGGGCACTAGGAAAATAGGGCATTTTTACCCTATCCTGGCGACCGTTTTAAAATTCATCAATTAACTAGGTAACAATAATAAGGTAAATCATAACTTACGCCTGAAGATGTTGATAATTCATTGAAACCCCGGTCGCGCTCTGATAAAAAATAAGTGGTATAAGTAATTGTCTGATATCCAGGAAAACTTATATTTGTATAGTTCGGGGGAAGCTGTGTTTTATGCTTTGCCAAGAAAGCCTTCGTGGCCATTTCTGGTCGCATTATAAGGCGATGAATGACCTTCATCGCATGATAAGGCTATCTGCAATGGCCGCGAAAGCTCACTTGACAGCGCAATACGCAGCTGCACCCGAAAGCCTCTGACACTAATGATTCTCGCTGCGAAAGCCTACGTTCCAACAACCACTTTACTACGGTATATCTTTGAAAAAACAGCCGCATAAAAGCTGGAGATGGAAGCACTCAAGGTGCGAAACTTCGCTGATTGCATCAGTTTTCTGCACATTTTACTACCGTCAGATAGGGTCGAAAAAGTGCCCGCACGTCTATATTCCACAATTTACCAGTATATAATAGTTCCAAGCAGGTGTGGGGGCTGTGCCTGAGATACTTCTGCTATGTGCAAGGTCATTTAGTGGGGTATACATGCTCTAGCACGGTTCGTTTGAAAGTAGAATCGCTCGCAAAATTTCGCGCAGTTCAGCTTCGTAAAGAACAAGTGTATACAGAGTGAGGGAGTCGGCAGTGCTGTTATTCGGTGGAGAGATAAAGTAGTAGTGAGAATATATAGAGTGGAAGATAAAAGTCATGTATGGTGAAAGGGGTAGTAGTAGTAGTATTTGGATTTAGGGTGCGTCGACGGCAAGGTCATTTTGCACCACTACTGTGCTATTTAATTACAAAAGTTATGTGTAAAGTAATCTACTGCATCTGATGTCTTCGTTGAAAGTGTGTGCATAATTAGACTTTATTAAAAATGTTTATTTCTCTGAGAAACCGAAATGTACAGATTAAGTTGGTAGGGTGGTCTCCTAAAAGGGTTTTTAGGTCTCCCCCTAGATTATTTCGTCTTCGCGCTTCGCGGTACTTAACACAATCTAGCATGATGTGTCTAATACTTACTGGACATTTACAATCCCCACATTGGGGAGGTTCCTTCTCTTCAGTAAAGAGATACGCATGGGTCAGGGGGCTGTGCCCTATCCTCAATCGTGTAAGTACTACTTCCTCTCTCCGATTACTACGAGCTGAGGAGGGCCACGCTGCTACCATGTCCTTGATGCCACGGAGCTTGTTATTATTTAGAATCCTCCATGACTCCCTCCATTTTCCAAATACCACGTTTCTTAGAGATGCTCGTAAGTCCTCGTGGGGAACCAGCGTTGAGACAAGAACTTCGTTATTCAGAGCTTCCTTGGCCATAGCGTCTGCTATCTCATTCCCGGCTATCCCCTCATGTCCCGGTACCCACAGAAAATGGATATTCAAACCCTTTCTCGAAAGGGTCAGCAGGAGAGAGTGTATTTCTTGCACGATCGGGTGCACGGGTGAGAAGCCAGAGATGGCTTGTAGCGAGCTCCTGGAGTCAGTGCATATCACAAAGGAGCCGCCGTGGTCATCTAGGGCTTCTAGAGCTGTCCTTATGGCATAAAGCTCCGCCGTGTACACACTGCACATCGGGTGAAGCTTTGCTCTGATGTTCCCGTGGATAGGGGAGACCACTGCACATGCACAAGCAGAGTTATCTTTCGAACCGTCAGTGTAAACGGGGGTAAGGTTGGGGTGATTCCATCGGAACATGGCAAACAAACGCTGGTACTCCGAGGGAGTTGTGGAAGACTTCGGTCGAGATCGTGAAAGAATATTCACCACCGGAGTGGGAGTAATCCAAGGGGGGTGTTCCGAGAATGAAACAGGATACACTTCAGGTAGCGTGAATTCGCATCCGCGAATAAAATCGTTAAAACGAACGCTTACTGGTCTGGTTGCTTTAGTCCTTCGGTTAAAAACATTAATAAAACGGGGTTTAAAAAGTAAACTATAACATGGGTGACTCGTCATTGCTAAAATTTTGGAAACGTAGCTACAAAGAAGCCAGGTCCTTCGGTAGCATAGAGGAGGCTCGCCTGCGTCGGTATATATACTGGGAATCGGGCTGGTCCTAAACGCCCCAGTGCATAGTCGCAGACCTGCGTTGTGCACTGAGTTAAGTGCTTTCAAATACGTCTCGCGTGCGGACGCATACACGAATGAGCCGTAGTCTAATTTCGACCGCACCAGTGTGCGGTAAAGTAAAATTAAGGTGGTGCGGTCTGCTCCCCAAGATGCGTGGCTTAAAAACTTTAAAATGTTTAAAGACTTCAAACAGTTTACCTTGACGGAATTAATGTGCTCCTTCCAGTTGAGTTTGTGGTCGAGGGTCATCCCCAGAAAACGGACTGATTCCACAAATGGGAGGTTTCTACCACCTAGGTGTAACGTGGGATTTACATGGACGCCCCGAGTGCGAGAAAAGTGAACGCACTTTGTTTTCTCCAAAGAGAAAAGGAAGCCGTTATTTTGGGTCCATTTGTGAAGTTTATTGATGGTGAGTTGCGCCATACGCGATGCATTCACGACCCTAGATGATCTGCAGAAAATCGCGAGATCATCCACAAACAGTGACCCTAACACTGGCTCCTTGATGCAGTGAGCTATGTCGTTGATCGCAATAGCGAACAACGTCACGCTCAGAACCGAGCCTTGGGGAACTCCGTTGTCAAGAGGGTAAAAATTTGACAACAACTGGCCCGTCCTTACTTTAAAAACACGGTTGGTTAAAAAATTTTGTATAAAAATGGGCAAACAGCCTCTAAAACCCCACTCGCGTAATACGCGTAGAATCTTACGTCGCCAGACCCGGTCGTAAGCCTTCTCTAAGTCGAAAAATACACCGACTACGTGTTGGCGGAGAAGGAAGGCTTCTTGGATGAAATTTTCAATTCTGACCAAGTGGTCCATTGTGGAACGGTTCCGTCTGAATCCGCATTGTATCCTAGAGAGGAGTTTTCGACGCTCCAGCCACCAAATGAGACGTCGATTTACCATTCGCTCCATTAACTTGCACAGGCAGCTGGTGAGAGAAATCGGCCGGTAAGAATTCGGGTAGCTCGGTCTTTTCCATGTTTTGGGATGGGGACAATGACGGACTCCCGCCAGGACGGAGGAAAATCCCCATTGGCCCAGAGCTGATTAAAAGTTTCAAGGATTTCCAGCAACGCCGATTCCGATAGATTTCGGAGGAAGGCATTGTGGATCTCGTCGGGTCCTGGGGACGTGTCGTGGGAGTCATGGATGGCAGATTTCAGCTCCCAAATGGTAAATGGCATATTGTAGTCTGCCGTTGTTTTAGGCTCCATAAAGGATATAGGGACGTTCTCGAGCCTTTTCTTGAGGATCGCAAAAGAAGGGTCATAGCATTCGTCGCTGCTCACTTTGGCGAGTAATTGGGCGAATACGTTCCCTATCGCAGCTGGAGAAGTGATAACCTTTCCTTCGACTTCTAGGAAGGATATACCTAGATGCTGGCTGCTACCCGATATGCTCCTCACCTTACGCCATACCTGTGCAAGTGGAGTCCTGTGGTTGACACCGGAGACAAAATTCATCCAAGAAATCCTCTTTGCGTCCTTTATTACCTGACGCGCTTTCGCTCTTAGTCGCCGAAAAGCGGAGAGATTATTTGCTGTAGGATACTTGTTGAAAATTCGGAGAGCTTTCTTACGTTTTTTAATGGCTTCTGCGCAGGTTTCATTCCACCATGGCACCGCATTTCTTGGAAGGATGCTTCGAGATCGTGGTATGCTAATTTCGGCGGCTTGAATGATGCTGGATGTCAAAAGATTTACGTTTGTTACACAGTCGTTGTTTTTATCCCACACGTAGTTAAAATTTGAGTTAAAAAGATGCCAATCAGCTTTCCGGACAATCCAACAGCCTGGTCTAATAAAATCGGGGTTTATATTTTGCTCCCTTTTGATTAAAAGGGGAAAGTGATCGCTCCCACTAAGATCCTTATGCACAGAGAGTTTGAGTTTATTGACCAAACTAGTCGATAAAATACTCAAGTCAATGGAGGAAGAATCGCCGCTATAAGAGTTAAAACGGGTTTTCTCGCCGTTATTGAGTAAAAAAAGGTTAAAATCACTAATAAAACTTGATAAAATACGTCCCCTGCGGTTGCACTGTTCCGGGGTGCTTCCCCATAGACGATCGTGAGCATTAAAATCTCCGAGTAAAATAAAAGGCTGAGGTAGCTGGTGAACAAGGGATTCTAGATTAAAACGGGTGACGGGTGCACCCTCCGGCAGGTAAACGTTGCACACCGTTATCGCCTCGGGAGCGTGCACCGTCACCGCTACCGCTTGGAACGGTGTGTTAAGATTTATTCGGGAGGTGTAAAGAGCCTCCCGGACAAAAACCGAAACTCCACCATGGGCTCGTTGGCCACTAGTATCGTCCAGTCTAAAAGTGTTAAAATGTTTTAAATATCCCTTGTCTGTATCTTTAAAACGCGTTTCCTGCAAACATATACAGAAAGGGTTAAAATCATTTATTAAAACAGCCAGCTCCTCCTTATGCCGATAAAATCCATTACAATTCCATTGTAATATAAAATTCATAAAAAGGGTTTAAAAAGGGTAAAAGATAAATAAAACAGAAAAAAAAGGATGTCAATATTGAAACTTGGAGCAGCATTAGCCCGGAAGTCTGTGGAATCATCGCTTTAAGCGACTTTTCCTTCCCTTATTCCTGACTTTTTCGATCTCTGTGTCCGAAATACAGAGATCTTCGTCTATGTCCTCCTGCATCGGTTCCATACCTTTGCCGGAGGGACCAGGAGAGGGAGTTTTCTCTCGCTGGTCAGGTTTTCTGGTGGTTTTCTTTGTTGTATTTTTGGGAGACACTACGGAGGAGTTAGGGGTGTTTTTTTTAGTATTGCTATTGTTACTCGCATTTGTTTTTTTTAATAAATCTATCTGCTTTTCAGGTTCCGTCTGTGTAGAAATGGTGCACTTCTTAACTGGAGCAGAGGCGATTGCGGCAAAGGAACGCGAGAAAGAGGGGGCACTAAGGGCTTTGAACTTTTTCCTTGCCTCCAGGTAAGATATTTTTTCCATAGTTTTTATTTCCATAATCTTCCGTTCCTCTTTCATTTTCGGGCAATCGCGAGAGTAAGCCGCGTGGGTACCCTCGCAATTCACGCAGCAGGCCGCTTCCGCACATTTGTCCCCATCGTGCTTGTCCTTGCCGCAGCGCGGGCAGGTGGCCTTGCCCTCACATCGCGGTGCGATGTGGCCGAATTTTTGGCATTGGAAGCAGCGCATCGGTTGAGGGAAGAATGGTCGCACAGTTACAGATTCGTATCCTAAGAAGACTTTAACGGGCAGTTTGTCTAGAGCGAACGTGAGAATTACTGACGTGGTATTTATCACTTCACCGTTTCGCTTCGTAGTCAGTCTGCGGCAGTCGATGACGCCCTGGGGGGCCATCTCTCTCTTGATCTCTTCTGGTTCCACGTAAAGAAGGTCGTAGTGACTTATTACTCCCTTAGAGGTATTTAGAGTGCGGTGGATCTCGACTTTAACTGGGATGTCGTGTAATTTTTCAGTTTTAAGCAATTTTTCAGCTTGGATGTTGTTCGCAGTCTCTATTAGTAGGGTACCATCTCTTAGTTTTTTCACCGAATTTGGCTCTCCAGTAATTATCGATTGCATAGCTTTTTTTATGAAAAAGGGAGACACCTTTTTCAGAGTGTCACCTTCTTTGGCGCATTTCATAGACAAAAAACGCTTCGAGCTTTCAAAAGACTTTTCTCCTCCGCCCGTGTCCGGGCGGGATCTTTTTGGTGGAGGAAGAGTAATCGTCTCCATGAAAGTAAGAACATAATTCATCCCCTGGGCTCCCCACCCACCACGGAGCCACACATTCGGGACGCCACACCGAGATCCGGTGTGGTCGCCAGGGCTACCCAAGGGATATAGGAACCTTTGATAGGGGGTCTCTTTTGGGTTAGAACCTCCAGCGCGGGGGCCCTCCGAACCCACGCACCTTCGGCCGCCCTACGGAGACCCCCATATCTCCAGCACTAACCCGTCCTGGCGTACGCTCGGAAGGAGCCGCCAAGCTCCCCAGCCGCCAGGAGCCGATTGACCGAGCTGGGCTCTTCTCGGCCGCCCGTTTTTCGGGGAATCCAGGGCCGAAGTGGGGTATTGAACTCCGGCCCATACCGGGTTTCCGACGCCCAGCTGGGAGCCGGAGAACTCACCCACCAGGATCCCCTTCTCCCCCTTGTACGGGTCTCCACGCACGGCAAACACGTGGGTGAATCTGGACGCCAGATGTATCGGCTACTCAGCACAGCAGAGTCACATGCTGTCTGGACGCTATCCTAGCGTGCGAAGGGTTTTTTGACGAGGTTGTCTCCCCGGTGGGCTCGGGTCCGTGGGGGCGCGGCTCCCCAAAGGAAGAGATTACTCTCTTCCCCCCGTGCGGGGTGGTGAAAGGGGTCAGACACCCTTCCATGCAGAGAGAAAAAAAGCCTGATGCTTCTGAAAATGAGGATGCAATAATAACTAGGTGTATTCAACCTTTGCCTATGGGTTTCACAGCGTCAGTTTACTCGATTGACGATTCAAGGCTCTAAAATATCCCCAAGTCACGAAACGTTTGTGTTGCAATGAAGTCAGGGGTTGTTGTTTGTACTCTTTTCATTGGAACATGCAAAACGGAAAACCAATCCTTGGTGCAAGGTTTGTAGATATGGAATATGTTTACAAATCAACTTTTGAATCCTCCAGAATTGGCATTACAAAGTCTCAACCTTATCAAATGCTACAAGTTGGTCTACCAGCGACATAAAAGTCACAGAGATATGTGTGCCTTTATTTCAAGAGGTGATACCTATTTTGTAGCAAAGTTACTTGATCACATAGATTGAGTAGTAGTAGTATTTGCGTTTTAAGGGTGCCTCGACAACTAAGGTCATTTGCACCACTGACAAACTATAAAATTAAAAGTTGTAAAAAGTACATTAAAAAATAAAATAAAAAATTCATTAAAAACATTAAATAAAAGGAGTCGTAAGATGCAAAAAAAAGTTGGGATTTAAACGCTGTTAAAAATCCCTCTCTCTATTAAAAACTTTGACTTGGCTGACACTATAAGGGTCGTCTCCTAGAATGTGACCTAGGTTTCCTCTGATGTTCAGCCGATGGCGCACAGCACGGTATTTTTCACACACTGTCAGGAGATGTCTCACAGTAATGGGAGAGTCGCAATCATCACAAAGGGGTGGAATTCTCTCTTCAGGGAAGAGGTACGAGTGGCTGAGAGCGCAGTGCCCAATTCTCATTCGCGTGATTGATACCTCCTCCCTGCGATTCTTTCTGTTGCACGTGGGCCACGCTGAGATTGCCGGCTTCATTGCGCGATCTTTTTCATGGTCGCCTTCAAATCCTCGTATGGTACCAGCACAGAGGCAACAACGTCGTCCTCGCTGGCTGCCTTCGCGGCCGAGTCGGCCTTCTCATTTCCAGCAATACCCACATGTCCAGGAACCCATAGAAAACGGATTTTCACTTTTTTCCGAGCAAGGGAAAGTAGTCTATTTTGAATTTCATGGACGATTGGGTGACTGGGAGAAAAACTGGAAATGGACTGCAGGGCGCTCATGGAGTCGCTGCAGACCATAAAGGACGCGTTGCTACACTTAATACCATCCAGAGCCATCTTCATGGCGAACAGTTCTGCCGTGTAGCCGCTACACAGCGGACTGAGCTTGGCCTTGAGGGTTCCATGGTGAGACGAGACCACTGCACACCCGCACGCACGCTCTGACTGCGATCCGTCCGTGTAAACAGGAATGAAGTCGGGGTGGCGGTGCATTACTTCCTTGAAGCTATGCTGGTATTCCGCGGCAGTTGTCAATAATTGTTGGTTTTTGTGGAGGACAATGCTGACCTGTGGAAATGGTACCTGCCAAGGTGGGTTGTCCGAATTCCCAATGGGGTACACTTCTGGGAGTGTTAACTCACTGTCCAAGATAAAATTATTAAACGTAATACTTAGGGGTCTAGTTTCCCTAGGCCACCTGTTAAAAATATTCTTAAAACGTGGGTAAGAAAGAATATTAAAACTAGGGTGCCCTCTCATTGGTAGAATTTTAGCAACATAGCTGCACATGAGGATGTTTCGGCGTGCAGTCAACGGGGCTCCCCAGAATCTGAGTATGCACTGAAGACCGGAGAAGTCCTGAAAGCTCCAGTTGCCAATCGAAGCCCCGCATTGTGAACCGTATTCAATGACCTCAAGTAAGTCTCACGGGCAGAGGAGTAGACGCAACATCCGTAGTCTAATTTCGAGCGCACCAATGCTCTATACAATAAAAGCATCGAGGAGCGATCAGCATCCCACGAGTAATTACATAAATATAGCAGGATATTCAAAACTTTCAAACATTTGCTTTTAAAAGCTGTATGTGCTCACCCATGGCCTCCTTTAATGCAGGCCGGAACATGGAATTTTGGCAACGCTGTGCCGGGGTCCTATCGCGTTTGTTTGAGAGCAATGCGACATATGCGTGAAGAGTATCTGTGTGACCAAAGAAGCATTAAAGAACTGGACTTATTTTGTGGATATCATATTGGCTAAAGGTACGTACAATAGTTTTAAGATAATTTTTGGGAGCTGAAGGAGGAAAATCACGTTCATTACTTCAAAAGTGTTGCGATCACATGCCGGCCGGCCATTAATGGAGGGGAATTGAGAAGTAAGTAAAATAGTATACAAAACAAAAATTTGATAAACTCCTTAACTGCATTATAAAACTATAAGATTTGAATATATTGATTTATTATATATTAATATATTATTAACACTTTGAGTGCTAACGACGTAATATTACGTTCTCGTGAATCTTCGTAGAACTGCGGGCAACGTAATATTACGTCGGTTTGAATATGATCGTCTTTTATGTGGCCGGCGTAATATTACGTTCTTAAATCTACTTAGATCGGTTGCTTACACGAGTTAGTGCATAGAAAATATTCTAGATGGCAGCTCACTACAGTAATGACCGAAAAAATATAGGTATTGCATCACCCTGTCAGTTGTGGAAAAAGCAGTCATCATGGCCGACGCTCTGCTCCGTAATGAAGATATTCTTAGAGAACTACGTCGGGAATGGGATGACAGTGGCACTTCTGATGATGCTGAACTTAGTGAAGATGATCCAGATTTCATTTTAAACGAAGTGACATCTGACTTAAGTAAGCTAATGTCTTTTATGTGGTATTTTATTTATTCTGCGTAACGACCTCTGTTATTCTTGAAGCCCACTTACGTTACTTGTGAAATATTGCGTAAGGTCGTTTTTTAGATAATTTTATTCTTACATATTACTCAAGGTTTCTTGAATATTTTCAAATTGGTTTCTCAAATGCCTGTTTTGTATACTTCTATTTTGTTCCTTTAGATTCGAGTGACAGCAGTAGCACCAGTGATTGTGAGACCGAAGCAGCGGCCATGAATCAAAGGGGTTTGAGAGGTAGAAGAGGGCGGCCACGAGGCAGAGGTGGACGAAGGATCATGGCAGATGCACAAGATGGAGGTTGGAGTGAAATAGACCATGTTCCAAATATAAATGTTTTCACCGGAATGTCTGGTATGGTTGAGGAAACTGGTCTCGACAAAACCACTCCTCTCGCTGATTTTTTTTCTTATTTTTTGATGATGATATTATAAAAATCATCAAGGAACAATCAAATCTTTATGCTCGGCAAATTTTACAGAAAAAGAGGAGTTTGAATCAAATATCTCCTAACAGCAGGCTGCTGAAGTGGAAAACTGTTACACTGGGTGATGTGCGAAAATTCCTAGCAATTATTTTGCACATGAGCATCAGTGAGAGGCCATCTTTGGCCAATCATTGGAGCACAGATCCGGTCATATCATGTAATTTCTGCCCTAGTGTCATGAGTAGGGATAGATTCCTATCCATCTTAGCTAATTTTCATTTGAATGATAACACCAGTGCAAAGAAGATAGGGGAGGCAGGTTTTGACCCTCTACACAAGGTTCGTCCCATGTTCGAGTTGCTCAGAAGTAGATTTCAATGTGCATACCAACCGGCAGAGGATGTGACCATCGTTGAAGGCATGTGTGCATTCAGAGGGAGGCTAAGTTTCAAGCAATACATGCCTCAGAAACCTAGCCGTTATGGCATCAAGTTATATATGCTCTCTGAATCTGATTCTGGGTATATTTGGAACTTCGACGTATTTTGCGGTCAGGACAATGTTGTGAAAGATGTTGTTACAAGGCTTCTTGGAAACTTAGCCGGAAAAGGGCATACTTTGTATACAGACAAGAACTATACAAGTCCCTTGCTTGCCATGGAATTGGAAGATCTCCAAACGGGGTTGGTAGGAACAACGCAAAAAAATAGGAGAGGGATGCCCAGTGCTCTTCGTAATCCTCAACTAAGTCGTGGGGAACAAGTTTACAGGAGGAAAGGTAATGTACTCGTGTTATGTTGGAAGGATAAGCGTGATGTATACATCATAAGTACACGACATACATCAGAAATGGTGACCTATAGTGATAGAAGAGGTAACCAAAGAACTAAGCCAGCTGCAGCGGTGAACTATAATAAGAAAAAAATTGGTGTAACCTTTCTGACCAGCGTATGTCCTATGGTGTATTTGACCACCGTAGTATGAAATGGTGGAGGAAATTAGCTTTCCACATGATTTTGATGACAGTACAAAATGCATGTGTCTTGTATAACCAAGTTACAGGGAAAATAATTCCAATGAAATCTTTCATGAAGGAACTCTGCAGTGACCTTGCAATTACTCAGGAAGAACCTTCATCAGGACCTGGTCCCAGTGGAGGTCATCTAACCCGTCTCTCCGGAAAACATTTTCTCAGTAGAATGCCAATTCCCCCAGAAAAGAAAAAGGCTCAAAGAAGATGTTAAGTGTGCTCTGACAAGGGTACAGAGCAATCAGGGAAGGCAAGTAGAAAGGACACATCTTTTGAGTGCAAAATTTGCAATTTAGGATTTTGTGTATCTCAATGCTTTCAAATATATCATACAAAAAATTATGTAACATAAATAGTCGATAAAAATGATGCTCACACTTCACATAATGGTATTTGAAAGGAAAATGTATATTTAATTTTAATTGTGATTATCATTTGTATTACAAATCCGGAATTTTCAATTTTCTTTTTTTAAGAAAATTGATTATTTTTGTAGAGATGGCAAAAATATTATATTATTTGCGTATATTATACCTAAATACATAATAAAAGATAAATTTATAAACAATATGGTCGTCTTTAATTTCAATTTCTATGTATTGTAGTAAAATTATTAAAAATTTCTAAACTTTCGTAAAAATGCCCAGCACTGGAGTAAGGATGAGGCTTTAAAGCGTGTTACTTTAAAGCGTGTTACTCAGTGTTACTTTGAATGTTTTTAAATAATTTGAAAATATTATTAATTTGGATATTTTAATCAAAATATAGTTCATACCAGTCAATTAGGTATTTAAGAGTGAACAGACTAAAATCAAACATTTTTATGATATAATGAGTAAAATTTGAATCAATGATGCCTTTTCCTTCCTTTCGCTTTCGGATTTTGGTCGGTGAATGCAGTGGTGGACACAGTCACCAGCCCATCCGATTCTTGCCGGTGGGCAGTCCTCGTCACAGCAGAAACACCATCAACGAACTTTGTTCGGAACAGCACTGACGAACATTCCATCCTTCAACGAAACTATAATGAACAGGGAGTTCCTGAAGTGTGTCCTCCGCATCCGGCCGATGTTCTCCGTATGGGAGAGATCCAAGGCAGCATCCACCTCGTCCAGGATGTAGAGCGGTGCTGGCTTGAACAGCAGCATGGAGAGGATGAGGGAGAGAGCGACAAGCGAGCGCTGGCCGCCACTCAACTCCGTTAAGCTCTCCTTCCACAAACCACCAAAGCCCACTTTGACCTCCAGACCGTTAACAGCTTCCATTCCCTCAGGAGGCTGAAGCTTGTCATTGACTACAATGTGAATATGAGGTTAGTGGACAAGTCAGACATGATGATTGGGTCCCTTGATTGCCTAAGAAAATCATTGAAATGGTATAAAAAGTCGTTTTTCCATTTGGTAGATTTGTGTATGTTGGATTCTTTTTATCTGTATCAAATAAACACGGGCAAAAAAACCTCCTATGAAAAAGTTTGTCAAGGAAGTGGTGAGACAGTTGTTAGAAAAATACGGTGTCAGAGTAAAACCCAGATCTTCTGGTAGGAAAAGTTTGGAAGGCGTGGAAAACAATCCAGAAAGACTAAGTGCACGACATTTCTGTGAAAATGTTCCACCAACAGAAAAGAAAACAAAATCTCAAAGACCATGCTTTAGCTCAAACCAAACCATGACAAATAACATATTATACTGGTATAGATATGTAGACGACATCCTATGCTGCTGGGGAGGAACTGAAAGACAACTTAACACCTTCTCTACCTTCCTGAACTCAACATCAACTTCACCATTGAATTAGAGAAGGACAGCAGTATCAATTTTCTAGATTTAACAATCAAAAGGGTGGGGGAGAAACATTGTTTCTCCATCTACAGAAAGCCCATATGTACCGACATAGTGACTCCCGCAGACTCTCGACATCCCACAACACACAAACTTTCCAGCTTCATATCCATGGTGCACTGACTAGTGAATATTCCACTCAGAGAAGAAAATTTCCTTTGAGAACTTAACACCATCAAAACAATAGCGACTCGCAATGGATACTACACAACACTAATTGACAGCCTCCTGAACAAAAAACAAAAAGCAATAGAACTAGTGACCACACTTGCCGATACATCACCCATCGAGAAATATACACACAGATGGTGTAAAATAACGTTTCTCGGCCCCCTGTAGTACCGCATAGCAAAATTCATTCCGCAAGAAATATAGTGTCGCTCAACACACCGATTAACATAGGTAGAATTCTGTCAAATACAAAAGAGAAAACGGAAATATTTCAAAGAAGTGGGGTGTACAAAGTTTCATGTGGTTCAAGCAATGCGGCATATGTTGGACAAATGTAGTTTCACAATCAGGGGTACAGAACACGAACGAGCTTTCAGGAAAGGGGACGACCGATCACTGGTGGCAAAACATCTTTTGGAAACAGATCACTATGTAACTTCGATTTAGAAATGCTCCACACTGAAATAAAAGGGAAAAAATTAGACCCTTGAAATGTTAGAAATTCAAAAGCTAAAACAGATGAACATCCCCTTGATGAATGAAAATTTTTTTCAATCTCCCTCGCCATTACTAACTATACAATATCAAGAACATAGACGCATATAGAATAGAGATTCTACCATGAAATGTTAAAAGCCATTCCCAGCCGCCCCCCCCACCCCTTTCTCGACACATCTGAGTTTGGATCCTAGATTCCCAACCATCCCAGTTGACACCGAAAAAATTCGTTAGTAACCAAAGGCTTTTGAAATTTTGTACAAACGCTTTCTGCACAACGACACCCCCCCATAGAAGAATAATAGAAGAAGGGAACGGGGTCAACTACCCAAAAGATCATCTGGACGAGGACTCCATCCGGACGACCACAACGCGAAAGAAGACAGTGAAGGCATGCGTAGTACCCTCACCCATCCTGGAACTTTATCCTCCCGCCCACCTGCTTCTCTTCGAGACCCTAAGTAGTAGTAGTGTTTCTTTTAATGGGTGCGTCGGCGGCTAAGGCCATTTTGCACCACTCACTGACTGGTATTGATTAAGGGGATTAGGCCCGTTCTGAAATTAACGTGTCAATAATTTACAAGAGGTATCATTTATATTTTATTGAAAAGTCGAGTTGAGTGTAGGAATGCTATCAGTCGAGACCCTAAAAAACGACCCTTACCCCCACAGCTTTTAATATCCTCACTTCTCGTCACCCAAACCCCACCCTCCACCTCACTCCCTCCCTTCAAGCACAAAGATATATATGAGGAACTCTTTAAGACTTTTTCACACTTGATAATGTTGTTTGTAACGACGAAACGCGTTGTGTAAGAATAAAACTAAGCGGAAATATTGCAATGTCTCATTTTAATAACCTTCAAGACTTAATAAATCAGAAGTTGGTTGCAGTGACACCTCCTAATGGCATTGCAAGATTGCCGAGGTTTTTAAGAGAAAGAAAGTTTTGGAAGGCCAATGAGTGGAAGAATTGGCTTTTGTTTTATAGTGTACCAAGCCTGCGAGACATCTTGTCAGCCATGGATCTAAATCACTTAGTATTGCTGCCTCAAGGAGTGTTTAAATTATTATGTCAGTCGTTGATGCCCGAAGAAATCAATTGGGCTCACATAAATCTAACAGAGCTTGTGTATAATGTGCAAATTCTATAAGGGAAGTCAAAGATGACAGTCAATGTTCATCAAGTGCTTCACCTAGCACCCAGTGTAAGGGACTGGGGTTCACTCTGGGTTTGCGTTTGAGAGTGCAACTCCTTAACTACGTAAAGGGACCTAAAGGAGTAGCTTCACAAATTGCCAAGCGCTTTCTGCTCCAACAGTCTGTGGCAGTCTTAAAAACCATGTCATGTGTTTCACACACGGTAGACAAGTTCTACAAGGGAGCGTTTGATTACCCCTAGGTAAAAAGATGTGTTCAGGTTGGTAGTGCGATTTTCTTGGCTGTGGCAAACTTTTTCAATGCCAAAATGAGGGTAAAAAAGGCATTATAGATACTAGGGGTGGATGTATAAAATTTGACAGAGTTTAAAAGAGCTGTAGTAGGAGAGCTGATAATTGAAAGTGCCCAATACAGCAGGCCCAAAAGAGGAAATAATGGTGTTGTGCACTTAATATACAGAAGAGTCATGAGGAAAATGCATGTGTTCATGATGAAATTAAAGGCATTTGCTTGGCAATATGTAGCCCTTTCAAAATTATTGGAGAGGAGATGGAAGGTAGCACGGTGATGTGTGTGCCTTACATGAGACAATACGTCTATGGTAATAGTGTGGTAGCATTTTCACTGGATGACATTGAGGGAAAATGCATTTTTATTAAAAATGAAAACTGTAATGAAAACTGTTTTTACATTTCCAGTTTGCCAAATAATTATGAATATGAATAACTAATAGAATGATTAATATGTACTTTGGTGATAAATTCATTTTAAATACATCGATATGACAGTCGTTATTTTTATGCATTTATGTAGTGTAGCCTCACATAACTTAATTTTTCAGTGAAAAAATCTTTTTTACTTTCCCAAGGAAAGTAAAGGAGAGGGGGAGTTTTATAATGATACTATGTAGAAAATTTATCATTAACGTTTACGCAGCAATTTTCAACTACTATGTATTCTTCACTTGAACATATCATTTCCAATCTTCCTTGCATGCTTTTCTTTAGTACATGTTTGATGGAACTCTTACCATTTCCAAGTATTAAGTGAATTTTCAATTCAGAGTGAAAAACCCTCTCAACACTCCTTAATGGTGACTCAAGACACATTAAAAAACTGCTGTGACACAGAATTAGTTCATTCATGTGTTGCTGTGCTGCAGCCTATACCTTATCAGAGATGAAAGTGCCTTTAAAGGTATTTAGGCAACCGAACAGTGTACAGTAGAGTTCGGTTGGACTAGTATGTATACAGTAAGGTACAGATCATTTTGGTTGAAGGTAAGTTGTGTTCGCTTGAATACAGATGGGTTCGGCTGAAAAAATTTACTGAACCCAGTTGAAATTTTTAGCTGGGTATGGTGATACATTTTCACATTCCTGAATCCCAAATCAGGATAACTATGTGGAGAACAATATATGAGTGAGTTTTGTTAAATATTAATATATAACATAGACGACACGAGAAACTTTTATATTATATATCACATATTTGTTTAGCCTTTAGAGTATACTTCTTGTTGTGTGCTGCATTTCAATGCTTTGTATTTCACAATAAGACTCCTTGCCTTGAATAAATATTATTTTAATTATGTTGGCCGTTCTCCAGTGGTCCAAGATGTCAATGTTCTCTTTTTATTCAAAGTTTAATTTACACTTTCTCACATCATACCCATCTCATTTGCAGATTCTTTGTTTAATGGATAGCATTGGGGACATGGTATCTACTCCCAAAAGAGGTAAATATGCTTATTGGCATTATTGCTCGTGTATCCCTCATGTATTTTTGGCACCTGGAGTTTCCTTTCAGATATGTAACTGTTGTATGAAGGCTTAATTCTTGAAATTTAAATATGAAAAATGAATCACAAGCTTTAATTGTAAGTTGTGCCTTTCCTGAGGGATTTTTTCCTTTAAGCCATGTATAAAATTGTACAAGAATTTAAATTTGCCACCACAACTGTTTCTTCTCTTTTTCAGCTAATAGGCAGGATGAACTGACACCCAGGAGAGTAGCACTTACAAAAAAGTGCAACTATCCCGTGCAAAGGTGTGCAAACTTCACAAAAAGAATCGCCATTAGCGAGGTAACACCACATCTGATGATGTCATGGGTAATATGAAGAAAGTTTTATCGCCAGCTGCCTTTTCATTGCTCAGGAGCAACATGAAACTTTGCCAGAGGCGGTCGGAGGTGGACTTATTTGCATAAAGTAACTGCTTTGTCTTTAGTATTCCACAGCCGGAAATCTTACAAAACCCTAAGGCAAATTTTCAAATTGTCTGCAGTGTCAAGTCTGATTAGGAGGTTGAGCGGGTTCAAGCTAAAACCAGGCCTTTCATATCCAATTTTGAAAGGTCTGAAGGTTGACTGTATGATAGATGTACTGATAGAATAGTAGGGTACGTAGATAGTGGTAATGGTGCATGTAGTAAGGTCAATGCTAAGTATGCTTTGGTTCTTATGGCTACAGGACTATGCAACCATTGGAAACGGCCTATTGGCTTCATATTTGGTTCTGGAGCTTGTGAAGTTAATGCTGTTCATGGTATTTTAACTGAGGCAATAACAGAAATGACGAAGGCTGGTTATTCTGTTGTTGCCTCAGTTTGTGACCAAGGTAGTAACTTCATCAAGCTTCAGAGGAAGCTGAGTGTTACAATTAAGAAACCTTTTTATTATGTTCAGGGACAAACGCTTAACCTCCTTCATGACTACTCTCACCTTCTGAAAAATACTCAAAACAACCTTCTCAAGTATAATTTTGAGTTTGGAGGATTCAGAGCTAGCTGGAGGGATATTATCATTGTGTATGAGCGTGATATTGAGTGCAAGTTTAGGCAGGCCCCTAAACTTATCCCTGCTTGTGTGTGCCCCAACAATTTCCAGAGGATGAAGGTTGGATTCTGCTGTAAGGTCTTCTCACACGCCGTAGCTTCCATGTCGGAGGTGGCAAGTGAAGGGCATGCCAGTGTTATTGGGACAGCCTAATTCGTTGGTCACATGGGCCAATCATTTGACTGTTTCAATAGCTCTGTTAACCCTACAACAAAAGTGTTGAGAAGACCCATGGCTGAAGGAACCAACCACCTCCATGCATCAGCACGCTCTCTTTGAAAGGTTGAGAGCACACGACCAGGAGCATAATGATGCGTATCAAGAGTTTCAAAGGCTGCAAGGTGACTATTAATGCACTCATGATGCTTTGGAATTATCTTTGCAGCAATTGTAGTTTCACTCAACTTAGTCTGAGAAGATTACATCAAGACTGCCTGGAAAACTAAAGGCCAAATCCGAGATGGTGACTGCAAAGATCCAACAGCATACCAGTTCCAACAGGCATACAAACATCTGAGTTACAGCTCAATGATCATTTCCAGTCCCTCAGTTAACTGTAAGGTAGACCCAGTTCACTGCATGCGTTTTTAAAGACATTGTGGGTGCGGGTCAGCAGCCTTCTATGTCTTCCCCAAATATAAGTGTTATTGGGCCTAATGATGCTGACAAGGTAGCTGAATTGATGCAATGGGACCTTGTGACTGTAGTTTGAATATTTTCCCTTATTTTACTTCCGTTTGCCTCTCTTCCCAATATTTATCACTGCAGTGGTCACTCCAGTTAACTTTCTTAAGGCTCATATGTAATTAAGTAATATGAGTTAACAACAACCATTAAGTTAATATTCTGATGGGAATACCTATGCAAAATGAAAAATCATGCTACATTTTTCAAAATTTTAGATACTGGGTGTCAAAATACCTATTCTGGATAATATGACATGGAATGACTCTTCATGAAATCTTTGGAGAAAATGAGATTTATGTCACGGCATTGTTAGGGAATTTCATTGTCAATCTTGTACCTTCACTGCTGAAAATATGGACAACAAATAACAAGATAGGTATACAAATGACTCCATTTGGTGGTTCAAGGTGGTGTGACAAGTGTAATATCCCTTGTATTTACCACATGATTCCAGGCCACAAAATCATAACAGATGCTATGACGATCTATGAAAATGGGATAGAAGGTTGAAGCAAGTAAACGTTAAAAGTGATTAAGTAGTTGGCTGACACTGGTGCAATAAGTGAAATAAATAGAAGTCTTTTTTTTTCTCTTTTCTATCTTTTCTGGATTCATTCTCCTTTTTGTTTTCAGACAATAATATAAACCAGCTTGAAAAAAATTTAATTTCATACTCCAGCTGCAATCAAAAATTAAATGGGAATCACAACTTTTACTGCTACCAAACCACCCTTTCAGTCGCCTTTTACGACAAGCAGGGATACTGCGGAAGTATTCTCCTTTCCCCCTATCCGCAGGGGATGCCACAATATTGAACAAAGACATTGATCACACCTTTCACTAGTAGAAAAATGTTGCAAAAATCATAATCCACTCCTAGGGGAACCTGCTGAGACATTTCAAACTCATTTAATGTATATAACTTACCCTCCTGGGGAGATAGAGAGCAGTGGGTGGTGGCCTTCTGATTGAAGAGTACAGGGTAAAGCCTATGGACACCCAAAAATAAAATGATCTAAGGGTGAGTTAAGTATCCCTGGAAAAGAAAATTGACCCCACCACCCTGAATGAGTAGATTTCACATGCTTGTGGCTGTAAGTTCAAGGAAAACTAATTTTTTACTCATACAGAGGGAATTAATAGAAATAGAGCACCAACTCATTATCCTGAAATTTTAAGAATACTTCTGGGATCAACAGCTACCACAGCACCATAATTTAATAACTCCATTGAAGTAAGCAAACATCAATCCATAATTAATCATTTATAAACGCAACTATATACACATATATTCACATGTAAATGACACTGAAGGATATACATACTGTAGCACAGTATTCAATAATACATAACAGAAAATAAAAGTCAAAAATTTCCAATGAGAAACTGAAATTCTCAGGGAAAGCAAACAAAGGCTTTTTTCACAATAGATCATGAATCCCATGGGTGACATACACAATTTCTGCATACTCAGGCTCCATAATGCTGTTCGAGTTCATTACTCTAGCTCTTTGAACATCACCGGTGGCATTGGCTGAGACCAGGGCTTCCTCAAAAACATGATCTGCAGGGCCTACCTCAACAACACTCCCACTCATATCTAGCATGGATGCAGCAAGGGCGTCTTCTTCTGCATCATGAGAATGGACAGGCGAGTCTTCTCCATTTTTACCATGAGTCTTTTCATGCTCCTTCACAAGCTTGAGTTGAGAAAATTTTTCGTTGCAAACCGAGCATGAATAGACCCTGGTTGTATGGGTGCGCTGATGGATAAGAAGGGAAATCTTACGAGAAAATGACATGACACAGAATGGGCACTTGAAAGCATTCGATGAGGTATGCTCAGCATAATGTTTAACTAAATCTGCAGTTGACGTAAAAGATTTACCACACTTTTCACAAGAATGCGATTCTTCTTGGATGTGCATTTTTTCATGCACAACCAAATCATTGTGGACAGAAAAAGTCAGATCACAAATACCACACTTGTACGGTTGTTCTCCAGGGTGCGAAGACATGTGGCCATCCAACTCAGCTTCAGACCCAAACCTTTCCTTACAAAGACGGCACTTCCACTGCAAGTCATCCGAATGAGTGTCTCCGTGAACCCTGAGAGTAAGCTGTGAGGCAAAAAACTTTTCACACACCAGACACTTGAGGTTACGTACTGGAGTAGAATTAGCATTCCCAAATGCAGAAAATTCTTCCATTCCCACTTCTGGATGTTCTACCTTTCTATGGCTCTGAAGATCATCTAAGTTTCCAAAATCCTTTTTACACACTAAGCAAATTATCTCACTGTGACTCTTCATGTGGCCAGTCATCGGTACCTTAGACTTGAAGACAAGGCCACAAAATGGACAAGGATAGAACACTGAAAAATAAAAGAAAAAGAAGCTGAACAGTTGGCAAAAAATTTTCTTTAATAAACAATCATTCAGATTTTAGACTGCAATGCTTCCATAATGCACGCAAACCCAATCAATTAGCACCCGCAATAAACAACACAAGTCATAGCTTCTTCATGCACAATACTCACGGTGATATAATGGGTGAAGTATCATGCAATGGACCAGAAGTTACACAGCAAAATTTTGGCTTGAAAGCTGATCAGAAAGTAGCCAAAATTGATTTGAATGACTAGACCCAGATAATACAACAAACAACTAGGCGAGTTTGGAATGATAACTATATAAGTATACATAAGAAAGTGGAAAATTATATTAGTTATAACATTTATAACTCAAGAATGGCTGTAGCGATGTTAATGATATTTGGTTTTTTGGATTCGTCTCTGCCCCGGATAACAGAATGAATATTAAAAATTAATGAAGGTTAACAATTAATTTATCTTGAACTTAGGGGTATTACTTTAGGAGTTGGTAACACTACAACAGCAGTTAGGTCGGTTAAAACTTTTTTGGATTCGTCTCTGCCCCGGATAACAGAATAAATATTAAAAAATAATGAAGGTTAACAATTAATTTATCTTGAACTTAGGGGTATTACTTTAGGAGTTGGTAACACTACAACAGCAGTTAGGTCGGTTAAAACTACTAATTAAATTGTTTGTTTTCTTTTTACCAATTTAAAGACTGAGCCTGGTAACAATATAATGTTTTATTTAAACATATTAAAAATATTGAAATCATATTTTTAAAATTTAATTAGAGCTAATTTTAAGGCCATCTTGAGTGCAAACTTCACTACCGCGTTAGTAAACATTTCTCCAAGCAATTGTCAACTATCGGTAATGTCTGTGTACCTGTCGACTAATGACCCAGTTTGATTTAATTTCCTCCAAATTTTTGTAATTTTGGAAGGTGAGCTAAAATATATTTTTCACAAAAAAATATTTTAAAAAAAGATAATAAAAAAATATTTTTTCGGGGGATTTACCAATGAATATTGCATTGGAATATGCAACCAACGTTTTTCATTCCACAGGATTTAGAGCAAATGTCAGGGCCATAGAAAATTTTTAATTTTTTTCTTATTAATTCACAATAAACATTGTTTTTTATAAAAATTTAAATTATAATTAAAATTAAATTTAAATTATAATTAAATAAAAAAAGCAGAAGAATTATATTATGATGTAAATATCATAATATAATTCTTCTGCTTTATTATTTTCTTAAGACATGATTATACTCTATCAGCGGTAAAACGGAAAATTAATATCAAATAGTGTTAGTCTAATCAAAATTAGCGTTTATATTTATGCAATTTCATGAAACAGTTCGCTTTGCATATCAATTCTTCCTTAACTTTTTTTCACACAAATTACATAAGAGAAATTTTCTTAATGTCGCTTTTGTGTTTCTACCCTCAATCAAGTTGTTTTTCACAGATTTATTTCTTAAAATTAATAAATCTCTCTGAATAAGGTTGAATGTATACGCTAGAATTACCTCCGTAAGTAATATTTGCAAAAAAAGAGGATATTGATATTTAAGTAATAACAACGACAAATTTTTCAGCGTGGAACTGCTCAAAACTAGCCATGAAGACTTTCTATTTTCAGAAATTGCATCACAGATTTCCTACATTGTCTCTCTCTTTTCATTTCAGCTACTTTTATCCACTTTTCCTTTCCCTGTTTAACTCCGCTTCTTGTATTTGTAAATTTTAGTGCATTCAATTATTCAATAACAACTTCGGTATAAATATACAGATACAAATTAAAAATGTTACAATTTTCTATCATTCTCCTTTCTTTTAAACGGTTGCAGTGCTGCCAAAGGATTTTTGGTGTCCATTTTTAGAACTTATCTCCCCATTTAATTTTAAATGGTGAATAAAAATCGAGATACAGTTCCAGTCATAATAAAAGTGTTAAGAATATTGCAATGTCATCCAGTTCCAAGTTATTCCAAATTTTTCAGCTTGATAGCTAATGGCAAGTGGGTTAAAATTGAGTTGCAAGATTTGAACCGGACAAGGCAACAAGCAACAAAGCGAGTTTATATAAACATTTTAAAAACAAAAATGGAAATACAAACAAAAGGCAGTGGCATTCGAATAAATGGTGTAAGTAACTGTTCGTACTTGGTTGCACCAATGCATCAACCAAAATGAGTGAAAAATATTTACAGGTGGTCTCTGACTTTTGCACACAATGCAAGTCGAATTTACAAAGGTCGAACCATCGAGGTCTTTAGTAATTAGGGGTTATGTTCCAAAAGAGTGAAATACACATACTAAACATGATTTTTTACTCAAGATTTTATTTTTAATAACTAATATTTAATATATTAATAGAATTCCTCAATCCATGTAATTTCTATTGAAAATCGCAGAAAATATAAATAAAAGTTTAAAAAAAAAACAAGAAATTCATTGGGTACTGGGTGAAACTTCCTTTTGGTGTTTAAATTGACATTCCACTTATAATGTCCACTAACTATTAAAAAAATTATCAAGAAGGATAATAAAATGCAATTTTTGAACCCTCACTCATGACACATTTACATTTTTACATCAAAATTCCTCGGTGGGTGACATCTCATCACAGCGTATCTTGTGATCGCACGTCTTTTGCAAGTTATTCAAAAAAGACAAAAGACATTCGGACTTTGATTGATATTTCGTTCAATAATGCTGCTGAAGGTGTAAATGTTGTACATGACTAAAACATCACTCAAAGGGAAAAAACAATTAGAAAGAAGCACTTTCATTAATTAATTTTTTGAAAGGTGTGAGATGGTGTCTAATAGACTTTTTTGAAAAAATCTCTCCAATGAAGGCTGAACTACAGCTTCCTTCTCCTCTTGATAAAGGAGCCTATTTCAGGTAGTGCCTCTCGCAACAAAAAACCACTTTCATTAAAGTCAACACTGCCCTAGATTGTACATATACGTTCACATTGTCTGCATATACAGCCGTATGAAACAGTAGAATATTGGGATGCGCAGTACACATCGCAGGAATTTTTAAAAAAATTTCAAACAAACATTTGAAAGTCCGGATTTAGCACACACAAGAGTCAAGTAAAAGGTGCCAATTTGGAACATACGAAAGTGTGAATTGTACAAAAGTAGAGGACCACGTATATTAGTTTATAAACAAATACAAGAACAAGATGCAACAGTAGAAATTCATGCGATATCTCAAGGAAAACATGAGGATTCAATAAAAGGCAATAAGGAGGGGAACGCAAATTGAAAGACTGAATTAGAAGATTTGAAGCTATGGCTTTCTCTATACTATGTAATTACAATTTGATAATGCATCTAATGATGAATAAAATCTTAATACTGCAGTGGTTGTTCTTAGATATTTAGAGGATAATTTTATGAACATGCAAGTCAGAAATTTCATTTCAGAAAGTCACATTCATGATAGTGGAATTTTCAGGATGGAATTTTCAAAGTGGAACTTGTAGAATAAAGTTGCAGGTAATATATAATATGATGAAATTTTGTGACGCTTATAATGTCACACTTGATACCATTATTGAGTAACTACATAATTGTGAGTGAAGCTAAATTTTTCCACATACCTCAATGTTAACTGAAGGCAAAAATGATACTTAGAGAGTCAATATTGGTGTTTTACCTTTCAAAGTTGTTGTGATGACAATCAATGACTCTCACAGGTTACATAATACATGCTTGCCTCGTAAAATATCATTTATTTTTTCACAGCTAGTATCAGTATTTCAGCCTCTTAAAAATTAACAAATGAGAATTTACAACCAAATCTAGGAATACTTGAAATGAATCATACAGACCTGTATGAAAATGAAGGCGGTGACCTGCTAAAAGTCTTGCATTTATAAAGTTCTTGTTGCAGATGTCACAGCTGTAGCCTCTAGTTGATCCTTTTGACTTACATGGAGCGCTCCTGTGCTCCTTCAAACTTGGAACGTCCTTGAAACACTGTCCACACTTTTCACAAAGGAAGGGACGCTCATCTAAATGGGTCTCTAAATGAATCTTTAGTTCATGCTCACGCACATACAGCCGTTTGCATACTTGGCAACTGAAACGAGGAAGTTCCTGAGCAACACACTGAGTTCGTCTGTGCTGTTTTAAAGCCGCTTCATCCTCAAAAGTTTGCCCACACTTTCTGCATTTATTTTTACGTCTTTTGAAATGAGATGCCTCATGGTCCAGAAGTTGTTTCTTGTGAGTTAGAGTTCGGGGGCAAAAGCGGCACGGAAATTTTAACTTGTGGTGATACATGCGGTGCAACTCTCGCTCCTCTTCCGTTTCGAATGGAACGAGGCACGACTTACAGAAATAACACTTGGTTTTCATCTGGGGCCTCGGGATGGACGTGCTGGCACAAGGAGAAATTTTGGGTGTCTGATCAATTTTGGGTGTTTGATCAATCTTGACAGTTGATTGGGAATTGGGTTTGGCCTTGGGTGTTGATTGGGAACCAAAATTCTGAAATGCTACTTTTATTTCTACTTCCCTTGTTGAAGGTGTGACATCTTCAGAGCTTGCATCACAAGAAGCGACATTATCTTCACTTACAGAGGAAGATAAACCCATACTTTCATCCACAGAACATATCTGTGCAGATGATGGAGAGACAGTTGACTTGTTCCCATTAGGACACACAGGTTTAATGCCAGAAGAATCTGATTGAATTTTTCTAATCCATTCCCGCTGCCCATCTGAGTGAAATCCCTGACTAACACCTCCATTACTGTTGGAGGCCGTTCTACGAATATGACTGCCTTTACTCTCTTCATGGCCTCGTACATGTTTCTTAAACTCTTCCACATCCTCATAAAATACCTTTGCACAATAGATACATCTGAACGCTACATCAGGATGAGATGTAGTTTGATGTGCAAAGAGGTCAAAAAGTTTTGAAAATTTCTGGCTGCAGTACTTGCAGATGTAATTTAAGCGCACACGACTTGAGTTCTTAAGCACAGTCCCAGAATTGTTCTGCATTTTAGGTGCACCCCTCGCATCCAAATTAGAATCTGTTTGTTCACTACTTGCTTCCTTGGACTTCAATTCAGGGTCCATCGAATGAGAGATAACATGCTTTGAAAATTCCTCCTTGTCGTCATAAAACAATTTGCAACACACTCGACAGCAAAATACTACATCCTTATGATCAGTAATCTCATGATGCATAAGTTGTGAGGGATACTTGAAACGACTTTCACAATACTTACAAACATGTTCCAAATTCGAGCTGTTACAGTCAAGTTTCGAATCACCAGTTGTGCAGTTCATTTCATTTTCATGATTCGAAGTCTCACTCTCTGTATTTGAGACCGAAATTTTCTCCACACTTGGTCCACTGCTGACGCCTGAGTTTGACTCTGTTGGCTCATTTCTAGTTTCCTTAGACATGCATTTAGGGTCCATTGAGTGAGCCTCCACATGCTTTGAAAATACTTCTTTGTCATCATAAAAAACTTGGAAACATACTGGACATCTAAAAACAACATCCTGATGATCAGTAATCTCATGATGCAAAAGTTGTGAGGGCCACTTGAAACGACTTTCACAATACTTACAAGCATGTTCCAAATGCTTATTCGAGCTCTTACAGTCAAGTTTCAAAACAACAGTTGTGCAACTCATTACACTTTCATGATTCGAAGTCTCACTCTCAGTATTTGAGACAGAAATTTTCTCCACACTTGGTCCACTGCTGACGCTAGAGTTTGACTCTGTTGGCTCATTTCTAGTTTCCTTAGACATGCATTTAGTGTCCATAGAGTGAGCCTTCACATGCTTTGAAAATACTTCTTTGTCATCATAAAAAACTTTGAAACATACTGGACATCTAAACACAACATCTGGATGAGCACTTACTTCATGAAACACAAGTTCTGTATTCCATATGAAAATCTTTTCACAATATCTACAAACATTTCTTAAAACTGTATTTGAAGTCTCCGAGCATCTCTTGACACCATACGAAGACTTTATTTGTTCATTAGTTACTACCTTGGGTTTTAGGAGTTTAGGGTGAGCCTCAACATGTTTTGAAAATTCTTCTTTGTCCTCGTAAAATATCTTGAAACACACTGGACAGCTAAATACCATATCCTGATGAATATGCCTTTGATGGAAAAAAAGTTCTGTTTTCCACTTAAAACTCTTATCACAATATTTACAAACATTGTTTAAAGCTCCACTTGAGCTAGTAAAGTCAAAATTTGGAACACCATCAGTGGAACTCTTTTTACTCACAGCAATGGGTTCACTCATAGAAGAATTAGCCACTTCAGCCTCCATTTGCTCATCAAAATCGTCAGCCATATCATTTCTTCCCAAACTATTGCTGTCACTATCATCTCCATCAGAAATATTCACAACTGGAACATGATCCAGACTGATACTTTCACTCAGATGGGCATTTGAGTCTTCCCCTCTAGATTTCATCCCAGTTTCCTTCATTCCTTTAGTTTGCCTCGTATCCAACGAAAATATCTCCTCTAATATTTTTTCTGCTGCTGCTGCTTTTTCTACCCTAAATCTTTTACCTCCTATTGATGAGTGCATTGAATCAATATCCTTTTCGGGAATGCGATTCCGAGTCTTGTGCTTGCCACCTCCATTTTCCTTCTCAGCCTCAACAGAAGGAAGCCTGTTCATTACATCCAGTTTCTTGAACTTATTGGCCCTAAAAGATTAAAAATATTGCAACATTTACAGAGAGAAAATGAAATTAGTGTTGTATGCTTCAACGAACAAATTTTGAATAAATAAAAGCTCACTTACCTGAAATATGTAAGGAAAGCAGGTCTGCTGACATCTTTACTTTTAATTAATGGAGCTTTCGGCTCACTATGGTCTTGTAAAACCTGAAATAAAAGTATGCCGAATATAACACAAGGGAAAAACACCAGAGGAAAATTATATTTCAAAAATTTGAACAATAATATTATTCCAGTCCATTTGCACATGCCATTGTGAGACCAGGAAACATCTAATACATGGATAGCAGTCTTCAATTTGATCCCTTATTTACCTATACATATATAGTTTCACAGTGAATATAGACCATGATACTTATTAAAGATAATATTGTGGCAGGTGTGACTGAAGAAACATAGATTCAGAGCCTTGAAGTTGACTGGTAACAAACCTTATCCAGGAGTTCAGTTGTCGAAAAGACAACTGGATTTTGACAAACATTGGCACTTTGCCAACTTAATTACAGCCTATTAAATCAGGCTTAAAACATTTGTTATGGATACGTTATATAGTAAAACCTCTATACAATGAATGCCCATACAGAGCAAGTTTAGGGAAACCTACCAATTCCAAAGTCATAGCTCAGGTTCCAGACGCTTCCAATGGACAATCCATGTAAAAAAATCTTCCAACAGTGAAAATTTACAATAGGGTAGTTTCCTTCACCAAAGAAAACGAAAGGCATTGATTGCGATTCCTTACCCACCATTAGTGTCATAATATACTAATTATTTGGTTTTAGAAATCCCAGTTGAGACGAATGGCAATGGTCAATTTGTATCCTCATTTGAAAAAGGCCATATTGGCGCCCATGCGATGCCACTCCACGTGAGGTCACAGGGACCTAGTTTCTATAGGAGTAGATAGGAGTTCTACATCCTCTGAGATTACCAATGCATGCATGAGGCACAGAGCTCAGGGAAACATGTCTTCATAATCACCTATTAAAATTGCCTATGGTCGGAAAGTTACCTTCGTTGGATAGGGTATTAGTAATCCTTATTTAAGCCAAGCGCTACCTGCTAGCATCCGGCATCGTGACGGCTCTCATAGCCTTGCACCAAGGTGGCTTCACATGGTGGCAGCCAGAACCAGAATGACGTCACATGGGCTTTTCCCAGCATTTATACTTAGCGGTCGCTTTTTCGCGGGCTTGAAAATTTTCACTTTTCATTTAATCGTGAAAAACAGATATCGTCATTTAAGAATCTAAAAGAGTGAAATACAGGGTTTGTCCCAAAAGTAATGAGCCTTTTTAAAAAAAAATAGATTTATTGATCAAACATATAATACAACTTAATACTCTTCAAAATAGTCTCCTCCCGCGTCTATACACCTTTGCCAACGTGTTTTCCGTGCATCGTAGGCCCTCTGGAACTCGCTTTGCGGAATGCTGTTAAGGCACCTCGTCGTGGTTTTTTTAATGCTGTCCAGGGTCTCCAGATGCCTTCCTTTCAGCTCCCTTTTTACCCTAGGAAACAAGAAGGAGTCTGCCGGGGCTATAGGGGGGCTGTGGCACCGTTGAAACACCGATCCGGGTCAGATAGTAGTTGACTACAAAGGCGGTGTGACTCGGCGCGTTGTCATGGTGGAGTCTCCATGACGACCGACTCTCTGGCCGGACGCGGGTAACTCTGTGAACAATTCGATGAACATCTGTTTTCGGCAAATTTAATTGTTCTATCATCAAACGAACACTCATTCGGTGGTCTTTGTTCAGCAAATCTCGCACACGAGTGTCATTATCGTCCGTTCGCGATGTTGATGGACGCCCAGAACGGGCCTCATCGGCCACTTCTTCCCGGCCTTCCTTGAACGACTTGTGCCACTTTTTGACCTGCGAGTACGACAAGCAATCATCCTTGAAGGCCTCATTGAGCGAATAAAATGTATCCTTCGCCGTCATTTGAAGTTTGACGCAAAACTTTATCGCATAGCGTTGCTCCGAAGTTCTCTCCATCCTAACCACGACGAGGCACTGCGCGGAGGTTTACTAAAAATGAAGTCCTACAGTTCTGAAAGCTCGTATACAACTGAAAGAGGCATCGCTGACAAGCTTAGAGTCCCTTCCACCACTTCCAACCAGTCGCACAGGTGGCGTTGTACAGTCGCGTTGCAAAAAAAATGAAGCTCATTACTTTTGGGACAAACCCTGTACGTACTCCAGGAGTAATAATCTTTCGATTTAGGCAATAAAAAAGAATAGGAAACCACCCTATAATGAAAACTCCTTACAACAGGTCTGCACTTGGATACAAAACGAGAATAAAGCACCTGCTTTGACAAAATTATGTAACAGAAATGTACTATTTATGGTTTACAGGTCATTTTTCGATTGATATTGACATGAACAGTAGGTGACCCAGAGTTGACGGTACCCAGCCAGTACTGCTCAGAGCCTTCCTCTCAGCAGTGCCTTAATGGTATGCAATGCACTTCATTGCAATGGGATAACTAAATAGTTAAAATAGTAAAGAATGAAACACTCGTTCTTGTATTTTTTGATCGCCAAAGAAAGATGTAAAAACAGCGCATCTAGTCGGAATCAATATGTTTGGTACGCGGTGGAAGTTTTTGGATAATTTTGTGAATAAGTACTGCCGACAATATCAGTTATATCAAGTTTTCAAATGTTTAACCAGTACATCAGTCAGTTGAAAAAATTGGCGAAACGATTCACTGAATTACGGCATGATTTGGTGGTTGAAGATATTTCACCCCATTGGAAATGTAGTCAGCTTTTGCCTTAAATATCGCACCGTTTATGGGCAGTCCTGCATTCCCCTCCCATTGATAGCAGGGCCTAACAAAAGAAAAACATAAAAGGGGAGTGCACGGATCATACTCAAGGCTGTAAATCACATTAATGCTTGGACATAACTGGTTTTAGGTGTAGTGGATCTAACACACATCTTATATTTTTAGTTTAATAAACAGATAATACAAAGCATAATAGTTAATGCTTGCTCAGCAGTGCATCGCCCTCGAGAAATATCTGTCGTAATGCCTGGCGTACACTGTGAAAGGAACTTTTTATCCTCGCTACATCCGAATTATTTTACATGTAAAACATAGGCCGTTTGGCAGTACAAAGACATATCACTCGCTAAAATGCCATACTCGCAAATCCAGGCTTCCACTATATCTCCTACTTAAGAAAGAACCATAATTGAAGCTCTTGGGCACAGTGCACGAGAACTTAAACATAGCGCAATGAGTATGATGTAGCATAGTGTGTATCCATGTAAATGCCGTAGCTTACCTGTGGAACTTCATAGTAAAGTTCATTTTATGACCACAGGAACGAGGACTGACATTCGTAATTTTGTGATAACAAAAATTTTGCAATAGCATTTCTTTTCCTATATATTGGATTAGCCTTTTCATCGGGACCAACGATTTATTTCATAAAAAACTATAACTTCGTAATAACATTGCTCGTATTAACGAGAGTCTACTGTATAGGTAAGATCTGAAACATATTGTCGTTAGCAAGAAAGAAAAGATTAGGTGGAGGCATTGTTATTTTAATTAAAGACTCATTAGGTTATCCACAAATTAATCATAACTTTGTCTCTCTTGAGCGTGTGCATTTTATATACACCTGACATTTAAGTGTATGTCATGGGCATTTACAGACTGGACTAATTTAAGACCAATGGACTTAATACATGAATGAGAAGAAGCTCATAACCTTTCTTTTCTGAACACACATGGTAGTGTTGTCATACTAGGGGATATAAATATTTATCTAAAAAGGAAAACCTCTATGATCTCAGAATATAAATATACATAGAGTTATCGAAGGCTTTCCCAGCGTATTGAATTATGGAAGGCTACACGGGATTTCCACCGGGTCAGGTTCTCCAACTTCATCTCGGCCGACGTTTCGATGGGCGAGTTCGAGAACCTGACCTGGTGGAAATCCTGTGTAGCCTTCCACAATACATAGAGTTCTTTTAAGTTTAATTAATGTAATTACACTATACACTAGAGACGCATTTTTGGGGGAATTACGATATTTTCAATAGATCACACAATTTTCAAAGGAAACACAAAATTAGTGAACAGCCACATTGTTAAATCAAGATTAGATGGCCATTATGTCACGAGTGTGCCAATATATTTTCAACATGCCAATAACCCCCAACTTTAAATTTCAGCATGAATATCCCCATACAACAACTGCTGATGAAAATTAATCAACTGTTTGTTATGAGAAGAAGACATTGACAATATTCTAGCTGAGAGAGAACCAATGAAACACCTTCATTTGATAAAGGGTACTTTTAATACTTAAATGCTACTTCTGTTTCAACTAAACCAACGAACAATGTTATTACGAAGTTCTTGTTATTACAAAGCAAATTGTTGGTCCCGACGTATAGTCCTATCCAATTCATAGCTAAAGAAATGTCATTACGAAATTTTCATTATCACGAAATTACAAACCTCAGTCCAAGTCCCAGCAGTTACAAAATAAACTTTATTACAAAGTTCCACTAGCAATGGCATCTAGGAGGATATACACTAAGCTACGTTGTAATTATTGCACAATGTTTAAGTTCTCCTCATGTACTGTGCCCAAGAGCATCAATAATGGTTCTTTCTTCAGCAAGAGATACTTCAGCATCCACGCACCATCATTTAATAAGCTTCATTCCCATGGTTAGAACTCTTAACTTGCACGTACAGTTAGTCCTCTTCCTACGCACATTCGATTTACCAAATTTCAGAGATACAAATTTCAAGTGTGTCCAAAATTTGCAATGCAAATTATTCTAAGTTATAAAAATTATTGAGTTGCACGAGCACATCCACGAGGTAGTTTAGTTACTCATGTGTTGCCGAGTTACCCTCAATTAGTATGGAAAAATAGAATTTATCCTGCTTGAAAATGGAAAGACAAGGTGAAAAGTGGACATTTTCAATTGATGACAAAATGAAAATTTTAGAGCAAGTTGATTCCCATACCAGAACCCGAATCAGTCTGGCTAAGCAACTCAGATTGTCATTCTCAAGATTGAATACCATTGTGAAAAATCGCAATGCGATCGTAGAACATGCAAACCAGAGCGGACATTTGTTAAAGAAGAGAAAATATGTGAAGAATTCCAAGTATGAAGAATTCGAACAAATGCTGACAGAGAGGTTCAACCGAAATTCAGCCATAGACCAGTGATAACACAAGTTTTTAACACAAATTTCAACAATTAAAACACGATTTTTATCACCTTTCATTCTTATGTTCAGACTGTTGCCATGAAATTCCTTTCGCAGCATAAGCAAGCCACACTGTTCCATTAAACTAAGGATCTGGATAATTCATTTTACAATTTTCCACTAATATGTTGTGAATAAGAATACTTAAGCACAGGAATCCAAATAGTGAGCAATTCTTGGGAGTTTCGTCACCTAATATTAGGTCTATCTTGACATAACACTGTCTTCACCAGCAGAATACATTACGTGGCTCTAATTAAGTTAATTTTTTTAAATATCCATGATGGATGGCTGATTGATATTTGAAGAAAACTGGTCTACTCATCAGAAGAATTCATGATGACTTCGGAGAAATTCAGTAAGTACAGAGGAAGCCCCGTTTAGCGAATTATGAAAAATTTAATTTATCCTGCTTGAAAATGGAAAGACAAGGTGAAAAATGGACATTGTGCATGCAAAATGGACATGGTTTAGAGAACAGCATTTCACGAGAATCACGTTTTAGGAAGTAATAGTCTTCGTACTGCCAAAAGGCCTGTGTTTTACATGTAAAATAAATCAGATATAGGCAGGTTAAAAAACATCCTTCCACTGTGTATCCTCGGAATTACGACATATTTCTTGCAGGACCGTTGAGCAAGCATTAACTATTATGTTTTGTATTATCCGTTTATAAACTAAAAATTAGAGGTGGGTCACATAACATTTTTCTCGAATTTGAATATCGAATAAGAGTACTTAAATTTTTTTCAAATACTTCACTCGAATAGCAAAGACTGCAGTACACCCATGTCTCGTATAGCGCAATTTCGATTAGCGCAATTTCGATATAGCGCAAATTCGTTCCTCGGGGAAACATTGCAACGCAGTGTAGCCTAATCAAAAATTTTAAACGCTCTCGTGATAAAACGTGAACTTGCGCTAAGTACACGTAATTTCTATCAATTTACGCATATTAATATTATTTCTTGCCTCAAATCTTCTTTTTTGTTTATATATTAATCGAAATTCATTGCTGTGCAATTGCCAAAAGTATTACTCGTCATTGGGTCCAGATAGCCGGCCTACCGAAGATTTATCTCATCTCCTTAACAGAATGATAATAAATAATTTAGATCGTTAATTAAGCGTGGGGCTAGTGGAAATGAGTTTTTTTTCAGCCATACGGTTTGAGACGTATTTTTGCCGTCGTAGGTTACCGGGCGATTGTCTTCCAGGTAGAGGGTCTACGCTAAAGCCTTCAAGGTCATCGGTATTCACGGGGGAGAAATGGAGCGGTGGCCGAGTTGCGCATGAATAGCATCAACACATAGAAGGGTCCGCTATAGAGTCTCAAACACAATGGCTTCGTTCCCTCCCCGCAGTCATAGGCCTTCTGCGTCTCAGGAATACAGTTCAGCAGAAGAAGGTGATTTAGATAGAGCCATACAGAGTAAAAACCAAGAGAATATGGCAAAAAATAGGAATGCGTGTAGAAAAATCAAGAATTTATCAAGAAAAACCATAAACCTAGAAGAGGACTTGAGAGAGGTCAATTGCTTTGAAAATGGAGAGCGTCAAAGCGATACTGCATGGAAGTTTAAACTCACGATGTCTTATTCTGAATAAAGACGCAGCTAAAATATCAGTGACCTCAGCCGCACCAACTTCAACCAAGCGGTCTACACATACGGAAAGTTCATGGTGAATCAGTACAAAAAGACGAGAGTGGTAATCGCTCCGAGACATTTAGTGAAAGTGGTTGGTTCCAGAATTTAAACGGCAAGCAGGTATTTTCAGTGCGGCGATATCAGGTGAATCTGCAAGTGTTGATAGCGCAGCCACCACAACATTTTCTGATGAACTCCAAGCTGTTATTGAAAGTGGCTCCTTTCCCCCTCAACTAGATCTAGTGTTGACGAGACGATATTCTTTTGGAAAAGAATGCTTTCTTGTTCATTCATTTTCAGGGAAGGATAACCTGGGTCAGGTTTCAAGGCATTTAAAGACTGTTTCACGTAGCTGCTAATGACTCGCAGGACTTCAAATTAAAATGATTTATCATTCATAAACTCCGCTAGCTATGAAATGGCATTTAAAGTAGCATTTTCCTGTCATTTCGATGAGCTACAAAAGGGCCTGGGTGACACAACAGTTGTTTTTAGACTAGTTTTAAAAATCGTCAACTGCCGGCAACGCATTACGATCCCCTGAGATAGCAGATGTTAGCCCACCCGGCACGACAGGATGGAATTTCGAAAGCACGTAAGAATTTTTTTTAACGTGAATAAAAGTCTTTGAATGCGTGAATACTATCTTTAAAGATGTTTTAAACTATAAATATTTATAGAAATAATGTTTTCTAAGGCTTTTTATGGGAATATAGATGTTTTAGAGGAAATTCAATACCAAAGACCTATGCTACCAGGAACGCATCCCTATCTTCCCTATGTTAAAACGCTCTCGTATAACGCAAATTCGTATAGCGCAAAGACCCCAAGGAACGCATCCCTTGCGCTATACGAGACATGAGACATTATTCCACAAATTTTAAATGCAAATGAAAATTTTAAATGTAAATGAAAATTTTGCATGTCGTTCCACTTCAATACGGTTCCCAAATTCTAACGCAACTGTCGCCCACAATTAGATCAAACTTGCGTGCATGAAGCACCGCCATGTTTTTGCTTTTCCTTATATACAGCAGACTCCCGATGATCCACGGCTGCGGTTCATCCAAACTGGGTTGCAGATTATCAGTGCATGATTTTCAATCTTGCTCAATTTTTTCCATGATCTTTCTTATAAAAAGCGGAAGCAAAATCATCGGAAATACGGCATTAATGCTAAGACACATCTGGATTCCCATTAGAATCCCCTTCGTAAAACGGAAGCGATCACACTCCTTGATCACGGATACACTATACACAGATATACTACACCTACACACGTATGTATGTACTGAAACACGGATACACTGGTGGTGTCTGACAGTGTAGTTTCCGACGTCGAGCAGTGGTTTTGAAGTAATTGTTCAAACCACTTTTCTGCATCCGTGATCACACAGCCACGGATGTGTAGTTTTCGAAACCAGGCCTTACATGGAGAATTAATAATACGAGTACAATCATATTATCGCCGCTAAAAAGATCACTGACTGGCGAAGAAAGCTCTCAATTAATCCGGGAAGCACTCTTAAAAAACAGAATAACTGCATAAATAATAATATATTTATTGTTTGTTTTACGTGAATTACGACCATTACAAGACGTTTAAGTGAAAGTTTGGGTTATCTGTGTTTTCCAATTATTCGTTCCGTCTCTCCCCATCGTTAATTAGCCCATTAGGATTAATTGGGAGAGTACTGTTCATCTATGCACATTGAAGGGTTTATAATCAGTAATACTTTACTTCATTCTTTAAAAAACCAAAAACCAAAAATCAAAAATAAAATCGAAACGTCCAATTTATGAGCCTTTATGAGTGGGTCACCATGACTCCAGAGGAATGAAGTTTATTATATGATGTTGCGTGTAAATTGAGTAAAGAGCCATAAATGGCGCTCTTGGGCACAGTACACGAGAAGAACTTAAACGTGGCACAATTATTAACACTTAGTGCAGTGAACATCCACCTAAATGCCATTGCTTATGCGTGAAACTTCGTAATAAAGTTCATTTTGTTACCGCTGGGACCGGGACTGTAGTTCGTAATTTCATAAAAATGAAAATTTCGAAATAACTTTTCTTTTACTGTAGCTTAGATAGGCCTTTTCGTCTGGACCAAGAATTTGCTTCGTAATTACAAGAACTTCGTAATAAAGTTGTTCGTATTAACGAGAGTCTACAGTAAAAATAAAAGATGTGTGTCTGATCTACAACACCTAAAGACAGTTATGCCCAAGCATTTATGTGATTGAATTAGAAAGATTTAGTGCTTTCCCGGTGAATAGACTGAATGAAATGTTCTCGGGATCGCCACCGGGTCATGAACTGCATTACTGCCGACGTTTCGAATGTCCGACTCGGTCATCGTCCTCAGGGCTGTGAGAGTAAAGTGAGATTTTTCCTTGCTTATATCCAGTCACTCTCGTGGTCCGGCAACTGCTGATTGGCTGCCACAACAGCCAAATTTCCAGAGTGTTCCCAGAAGCCTGTAAATCACTGAGTATTTCCAGTTTTCTGGTTTGTAGACACCGTTATAATAGGCTTCAATTAATATTGATCAAAGATTATGATTCTTGCAATATTTTTGTTAAGCTCAATAATTCCACTTTTCCTTTTTATATCATTTAACACTAGAAGGACAACAGGCATCATTAGATCCATTTGCAAAAATCAAATTTTTTTTTTGCAACATATAAACATATTTAAAACTTTTATTAATTTTCTACTTTCTCAATTTTTACATGAAATTTGACAAAATTAACCAAAAATATTTATGATTGTGTTTTGTCAATTTTTCCCAGAGGATAAGGTCAACTGGTGGTCATTTAGCACACAATCTATTTTCACTCCGCATTTCTACATTTCTCTGACCCCTAATTGTTATGAAAGTCCTATTACTTGGCAGCATGATGATACAAGGGGAATAGGACTTGACTGTTGACAAAAACAGTGCCGCATTCGTCTTCAGGTATGTAATTGATGACTCGAATGCAGCTGTTTCAATCGGTACTCGCATTTTGTGGAACTTATCAGGAGGGAGGAACTTATTGGGGAGTGGGTGTACATAATAGTGAGATAGAATGATGCGAGGCCTGATGGGAGGGGAAAAATGAACTCTGGGAATGTGCTACGTAGTTCCAATGCAGCAGTGCTGAGCTTCTCTAAATAGCAGCTCTGTCTATCTCTTGAAGAAGATTCACAGACACATGATGTGCCTGTCAATTTAGCCTTCGTGCAAATTGTACTTCAAAGTTTAATATTTCTTGAAGTCACCAAAGTCACTACATATGTGAGGTATACAGCCTTGGTGGAGGGTAATATTTCAAATGCAAACCCTTAGCGAGTTCCCAAGCAGCTTAGTTGCATTATCTGAAAGGTCGGAATCAAGGAAACCCACTGGCTACAGGTAAGACAATGTCGCCCAACATGTCATAGGAAGCAAAGGAGTTAAAGCTGGTAGCCTATTGCAATTAAAAAACTACATTTACATAGACGCAATGAGAAGGATGAATGGAAAAATGTCTTTAGATGTAAATAAAACAATACATTGAAAGGCAACCCAAGAATTCACTTTTCATGAAATGTTTACGCTAACGTAATTGTACCCAAGATTCTAATGAAATGTCTTCCAAAATCATTATAAGTTATTAAAAAACACAAATGAGTGAAAAATACCTGAAAAACATTGTTGATTTTCTTCTGGGCTGCGACAACTTGGTTGATAAACTGGACAGTGGCATTTAAATTCTCAATACAAATTCTACAGACATGCAGAGGTGGCCCCATATTTCTTGAAACCTATAGAAAAGATAATGGATCACATTAAAGCCACAAGCAATAAACCAAATGAAAATGAGCTTATTTGCACACACCCCTAGAATAGATAAATGCTAGAGGTTTGTTAGAAACTAAGTCTTTTAGCAAGTAATACATCGAAGAAACTGTTCCTGAGATACCAAAACTGCCACGTCCACTTAAATACATAGGTATGTGTATACTCGAGGTATAACTGAATTAGTTTATAAGCTTGCATTACAGTTAATAATAGTAATTCCAGGAGTGTGTATATGGCACTCCAGGATTCCACACCACCGCTTAAGCAATGCTAAAACAGAAACTTGTTAAATTCTCAGACAAGTTTTAGAAAATATATTGAAATATTGGCAAATTAGTTTGCATGCATTCTTACACCTATACTGTGAGACATAAATCAACATTAAAAACTTCTGAAGATCAACTGCTGCATGAATCACCAATTAGCCCCAAAGGTGTCTAAAAATGAATTTTGGCAATCAGTATTATACTTTTGTTAAATTGAGATATTAGTGATGTGCACGTAATTAAAAAAAGAATGATACCAAACACGACGTATTTCTAACGTTATTTAAGCATTTTAAGCAAGGAAATAGTTGGAATAATACGATAGTGATTTCTGGCGAATATTGATATCCTCGCAGCTGATAGTGAGCTTCACGGCAGTTGATGCGGATTTTGTTTTTCGACAATGGTTACAATTTACGAGTTATGCTACAAGTCTCACCTGTCTGAGTTGCTAACAAAGCGATGTCTTCTCAAGATATTTAGTTTCTCCCTACTAGCATTCTGAATTCATCTGCTCATCTAGAGCTACGCTATTTATTGTTAAATTGAGTGGGTGAGTTGACTTCTCTATAGGATAAAAAATTTCATTGCGCATTCATATGGTCATGCTTCACCCTCTGCAGTAAGCTCTGCTTATGCCGTACTCGATAGCATTAGTGCCGAACTTCACCTCGTACGAGTGGTTCCGTACTTTCCACGGTGGGTTGACTTGAAACCAGTGAGGGTTTTCTGTGTGGGTTCAATGGAGTCCGGTTTCATTTTTATTAGTTTTATTCTTATTCGTCTTCGGACCATGACCCTTCCAAAGGCACAAGTGAGAACTTGAAAAGATGGACTGAAAATAATCAAAGATGAGGAAAAGAATCCGGGCTAGAAATGCGCGAATATTGCAGAATGCCTCGGTATGTCCGGTAGCACATGACGGCAGGGGTGGGGGTAGAGCGAGATCCCTTGTGAAAACGAGAAATGGGATGAAGCCAAGGTTCAGGTGGGCGTGCCGCTGACAACTAACGCCACATTGCCACAATCATATTAAAAATTTAATTGCTAGAAAGGAACATTTCAAATAATTGACTATTTTTGGTCTTTGATCCATCTCATAACCAATCACTGCGACAGCAAAATCAGTTGTTTGTGGCGTAACACGCACATTTATCTCGTAAATACGAGTAATTGGAATGGCATTTGATGGATAAGAATTTTTACAGTGAAATAACAGTGAAAATTCCTAGTGGAGTGCAAACATTTTTTAGCAAGGCGGCACAAGTTCCTTTAGGATATTTGAAAGAGATATAATTCGAATCAACAATATGACCTAGGTGTTTCGATAAAGTACAGTGGAACCCCAATTTATCGTTCCCGCATTAATCGTTTTCCCGCATTCATCGTTCGCCGCTCCTGGTCCCAAATTAAGTTCCATAAGGACAATGTAATTTTTTCCCGCATCTATCGTTCCCCGAAGTATCGTTTTCCCGCATTGATCGTTTGAAGAACGCGGTCCCGTCGTATAATTTTCCCGCATTCATCGTTTGACAAAAATAAGACGAAATGTTTACAACGTGTTGTTTATGGCTAATAACGAGAGACACAAAGTTTGAATCTTCCCCAGGAGATTGAAATACGATAGGGAGAAGCTGAGTGCCGTGGAATAGTCACATTATCGCATTTCCCAAGATCCGGTTTCCCCCTCCATTCAGCACTCGCCTCTCCCCGTCTGAAGCGTACCTCTTCTCCGAAAAAAAAAGGTTCCAGCTCGAGCAGGGATCGTATTACGAAGACCTTAGCTTCGAAAGAAAATATCAAGTTACTCGAGAACAAAAGAAACCTTTTTCATGCTTCCACCCAGCCCCCTCCAACTCGGCTGTTACGCCGCTGGTTGGCTTGTCCCAAAATCCTCCCACGTTATTCAATTTTTTTAGTTCGTTACAGAGTGGCGCTGCGAGCCTGTCGCGCGCCCAGTATCGCGTTGCTGTTACATTCATTTCAATGGTGAACCAGCGAAGCTCATCACTTGGAAGATGTGTTATATTGCTAAAAAGCTATTAAATTTGAAGATGGTTCGTGCATCGCGCTTTTAATATGTGTCTAATAATTCTACAAGATACAGGAAAACCAGGAAGGAATGCTGAGCTGAAAATAAAAGTTTTTTCAAAGCAGTGGTAAGTACTCAAAATGCGGTGGGTTACCGATGTTAGTTTTATGGCTCTGTTATCGTTAATTTGGTAATTTTTTCGTGGTTTTAGATCCCAGTGACCTCGTTTTTTATTTGAAAATATGTGTTATTCGCTAAGAATAAATTAGCGGTGCAAATAGATAGCGGAAATACTGCAGTATCTGCAATGGCGGCTTTGTTTACTCTTCCATGCATGCCCTTTCTCTTGTTTTTAAAGAGGATATGGCAAAGCATCCGATATTTATTTACGGAAATTTTTATTTTTATCTTCGCGGGAAATCAATGGTTCATGTTTTTCACATAATACCGAAATAATATCATGCCATGTTGCCGTGGAGGCATAGTTCCATCAGTTTTTACTAATTGTGTTATTGTACTTAATTACAATTGCATAACCTCGGTGGTTTCGTAGCTCGCTTTGCAATTAATTGATGGCTTTAGATATTTAGTGAAGAATTTTGTGTCAGTACAGAAAGAGGAGGAAAAATATCGCTCCACCACGAATTGAAAACTTGTATTGTTTCATTCCTATTAGATACAGTTGTGCAGAGAATTTATGTTTTTATGATCATGGTGAAAGTGTTAATGTGCATCCTACTCTAGTTTTAGGACTTAATGACAGTGAAATTATAATGGTAGCTTCTGTTATCTGGTGGGATAATATTTATGGCGCCCTAGCGATAGTTATGCTTGCATCCATGCTCATTTTATGCAAGTATTGATGTTGTTTAGCGTACAATAATATACACGGACTAACGGTGATCCGCCTACGGATGTTGAAATATAATTAATTTCATATTTTTTTACTTTGTGGATTTGCTGCCATTGCAGTTTAGAAATTGTTGTAGTTGTAAACAAAGTGCAACAACAGTAATGTGGTCAGGATATTTTTTGCTGAAAAGGGGCAGGGGTTACTATCTGTAATAAAAAAGGAAGTCATGAGAATAGAGTAAATGGTGGTAATATTAAGAATTGAAAGGATGAATTTAGCTCTTGATATTTGCAATCGAAAATTTGGCCCCACCCTTTCATTATGATATTTTTCTCGGGCCTCAAAGCCTCACATTTTTGGTGTGACATAACCTCGTGTAACGCCATTATTAGCTAACTGTGGAGATTTTTCGTGGTAAAAGTACTGTCATTCCACATTTATAACTGATACGACCTAGGATTGCAACTCATTTTTTAAATATATTTTTTTAAATTTTGCCTAATTTTGAAAAATTTCTATTTCTAGGCGGTCATTCATCTCCAGATCTTTTGGTGGAAGTGATACTGCCACAACCGTGGAAAACCCTCAAATCTTCACGAACTTCGAGATTTATTTACATTTTTCACACTTCCAACCTTTGCCCTTATCCTTTAAGCTCGCCTGTACAGTGTTAATGATAGTGCTTGTGCTTTCATGAATAAATGCATTTTAAATTTAACAACAATCACTTCCTTCAACTACCGTTCCCAGACGTCCCCTTTTCCTTTACATTGGTTGCTGTTTCGGTTGATCGTGTGATGTGTATTTCTGTGACTTTCTTGGGTTAAGAATTTAGCAAGGTGTTTTTGTTGTGCCCAAAGTCTTAATTAGGGTTCTCAAACGTACATTTTCCATTTCAGAATAACCATTAAGTCTTAATCTAATCTTAATATGAGTCGTTATGTGAAGCTTTCAGTAATTAATTTTGGGCCAGTTTTTCTCATTGCGGATCTTGTAATTTCTGAATCGGAGATAACCGTATCATCATAGCTACCAGTTTAGGATTGCCTGTTTAAGGTGACCTAATGAGAGTTTAAAGGAGATATCTGCAGCCAAAACTTATTTCCCCATTCAGCATAATTGCGCTGGAGTTCCTTGGAGGAGGAAACGCCGACTCGATTGTCTGTATCGCCAATTTTTTTTGGGGGACCGATACCTTGATAATTATATGTCAGGCAGTATGCCGTTAGCGATAAATATATGATGATCAGGACGCAAATAACTTCTTTTTTACGAAGTAGAGCTAATAAAATACGACTGCTAGCAGACGACAACATCTCATTTTCAATTTCTTCTAAAGACAATGTTTTTTGTGCATGGACTTTCTAACTGGCTGTCAATGAAATTAAAAGGCTATTGAATTGCTTCTTAGTGTTCAATTCAGTTAAAGGCATTTTAAATTCGTTGTTCCAGCGATCAAGTATTGTATTTGGTTCAATGCAATTTCGTAATGCTGGACGCGCAAACACCCACTAGTACCATCTATCGGCGATTCCCTCGCACGGAAGCTTTTGGGCCACCTAGCGGCCGGGAGTTGGAGGGGGCTGCTTCCACCTTTCTCGACCGCTGACTTTTTTTTTAGCTGACTCGCTTCAAAGATCCCCACCTCTGGAGGTCAACTGCTGCATGAATCACCGATTAGCCCAAAAGGTGTGTAAAAATGAATTTCGGCAATTGGTATTATACTTTAATTAGATTTAGTAATTAGTGATGTGCACCTAATTCAAAAACAGATGATACCAAACACGACGTATTTCTAACGTTATTTAACCATTTTAAGCAAGGAAATAATTGGTATAATAAGATGGTGATTTCTGGCGAATATCGATATCCTCGCAGCTGATAATGAGCTTCACGGCAGTTGATGCGGATTTTTTTCGAAAACAGGGCGTCTGGTTACAATTTACGAGTTATGCTACAAGTCTCACCTGTCTGAGGTGCTAACGAAGCGATGTCTTCTCAGGATATTTTGTTTCTCCCTACTAGCAATCTGAATTCATCTGCTCATCTAGAGCTACGCTACTTATCGCTAAAAATGAGTGGGTAAGCTGCCTTCTCCATAGAATAAAAAAAATTGCACAGTCTTATGGTCATGCTTCACCCTCTGCAGTAAGCTCTGCTTACGCCGTACGCGATAGCATTAGTGCCGAACTTCACCTCGTACGAGTGGTTCCGTACTTTCCAGGGTGGGTTGACTTAAAGCCGGCGAGTGTTTTCCGTGTGGGTTCAATAGAGTCCGGTTTCATTTGTATTAGTTTTATTCTTATTCGTCTTCGGAAGGACCATGGCCCTTCCGAAGACACTAGTGAGAACTTTAAAAGATAGACTGAAAATAATTGGAGACGAAGAAAAGAATCCGGGCTAGAAATGCGTGAATATTACAGCACGCCTCGGTATGTCCGCTAGTACATGACGGCAGGGGTCGGGGTAGAGCAAGATCCCTGGTGAAAAGCAAGAAGTGGGATGAAGCCGAGGATTAGGTGGGCGTGCCGCTGACGATTAACGCCACATTGCCTCAATCATATTAAAAATTTAATAGCAAGAAAGGAACATTTCAAATAATAAACTATTTTTGGCCTTCTTGATACATCCTATAACCAATCACTGCGACGGCGAAATCAGTTGTTTGAGGCATAACACGCACATTTCTCTCGTAAATACGTGTACTTGAAATGGCATTTGATGGATAAGAATTTTTACATCGGACAGAAATGCATAATAGCAGTGAAAATTCCGAGTGGAGTAAAACATTTTTTTAGCAAGGCGGTGTGGCGTGTTCCTTCAGGATATTTGATAGAGATATAATCCGAATCAACAATATGACCTTAGTGTTTCGATACAGGAATAATATTCCTGTAATTAGCTAATATCTTTTTTGAATCCATTAATGAATGTCATAATTCGCAAAAAAAATCCAGCGTTTCCTGAGACATAGGCAACCCGGACAAACTTTCCCGCATTTATCGTTTTCCCGCATTCATCGTTTTTTTCATCCATCCCCTTGAAAAACGATAAATCGAGGTTCCACTGTAATAATATTCTTGTAATCAGCTAAAATCTTCTTTGAATCCATTCATGAATATCATAATTCGCAAAAATCAAGCGTTTCCTGGAACATAGGCAACCCGGACAACCATTCCTGCATCGTTCGTTTTCCCGCATTCATCGTTTTTATCACCCATCCCCCTGGAAAACGATAGATCGAGGTTCCACTGTAACTTGGTGGTAGTCCATTATAACTTTTACTGGATATCACACGATTACTAATACCACTTTCAATGATTAATCATAATTTGCACCTCAAGATGATGATATGAACTCATTGAAACCCAGGTTGCGCTCTGTGAAAAAGAAGTGGTATAAGTAATAGTGTGATATCCGGGAAAACAAAGAAGTTTAGTTACATTATTTATTAATCAAGAGCGGCTGTGCCGATTTTTATCATTTTTGACTTATTACAATAAAATAAGGGAAAAAATTCAATAAACCACAAAAATATGTATTGCAATGGCTTTTATAGAAGATATTTTCTTTACTTTCATTTTCATGGATTTTTTCAATGAATTTTCTAATTCTTTTTACTGTCTACCTCAGGGAATTCTAGGCATTGTGGTATTATAAAGCAATTTTATGTATTCAATTATTCAACAGACCTGGATCTAAAAAAATTTTTTTATGTCCAGGTCTGTTGCGTAAACTTGCCCCATTCTTGGGACACGTTTATGCAATGTTAGACAGATTCTTGACTGACGCTCAAATTCATGCGAGAATAATTCCTTGGGAGCAACATGCCATGACTTGTGGTGCACCAGTTATCATGAGCTTTGGAAAAAGTGTGTAAGCAAGCCTTAGGTGTAAACGTGCTCCAGTCTACAATACACTTTCCAGTTTATTCTCTTGAGTCAAGCACCTTCTGATATATTTACCACAGTACTTTGTTATGTAGCGCAAGAACAAATTAAGAGGATGGTTTACCAACCCAAACAAATAACACATTCAATTGACCATGAGAACTTGGGTTTTCATGATCACATGAGCACAAACACCACTAACACTCAACAATTGACCATGTGATATCTTAATCGTCATAGCGAATGCAACATGAATTGGAAAAATATGATTAGTTTTAACTCAAAGGGCATATCAGTGGGGATGATGGGAATCCTTGGGATGAGAACTTCCTCATCTTTAAATTTCTCTTTGTGTTTAATTAGTTTCATTATGTATTTTAATTAGAGATGTGTGAATATTATCCACAAATACTCGAATACCTCGAATAGGTACTATAAAGTATTTGATATTCGAGATCTCAAATAATTTTGCTAAAGGTATGCTCTCGAATACCTCAAATACTTCGAATTTCACACCATACACTGTTGCATGCACGTCGCTGGTAGTTGACTCGGAAAAATGTAGAGACCTCTAGTCGTTTAGTGCATGCAGCGCCATTTTAGGCAAGTTGACGAACTACATCAAATTCGCGGGTTAGAGCAGTGAAAAGAGTTCGACGTGGGGAACTGAAAATGATCAGGTGAAAAAAATCTGAAAATCCCCGGTTTCCCCCACCAGGAGAACATCAGTGCCGTGGGATAGTAACTACATAGCACAATTCGCAAAATACGCTACCCCCTCCATCCATCAGCCCTCGGCCACTCCTCCGACGCTTTCCTCCTCTCCGAAATCAAACTAAAGGCCCCAACTCGCGCAGGGTTCGTGTTACGAAGACCATAAATGAAAAGCTTCAAAAGAAAATATCAGTTACAGGAGAATAATAGAATCGTGGTTCACCCTTCCCTTTCACGCTGATGAATCCATGCTGATTTTGACTCATCAAGTTTTCCCTATCTGATGACTATGTTTTCTAGTATTTTGCATGAGATAGATGTGAGGGAAATAGATCTGCAGTTACTGGAATTTATTTTATCATTGCTCTTAAAGATAGGGGTAACGTTTGCTATTTCCCATTGTTCCCTTGCAATAAATTTTAAATCATACTGACCCATATTGGCAGCGACACATTTATCTTGTCTTCTAGCCGCATTCTGAGACCCTCTTCTCCATAAATGGATACCGCATCACTTGCTAGCGTAGCACATAGTCTGCAATACATGACTTCCTCTGCAACGCTTAAGCTGAAAACATCTGAAAATTTCCAGAACAAATACAAATTTTTATGTAATTATAGAACACCAGTGCCTTAAAATAATTTCGAAAACATTCTCATGAATGCACCAAAGAATGAGAAACAAGAGCTCACTGGAGCGCGTGCTGGATGCCATTCATGCAATCAAATATAAAAGCTAATTATACAAATCGCTCTCACCATTACTTAACCCACAACAAAATGTGTAATTGACAACAACACCAAATATTAAATTCCTGCTTCCACCCCAATGGAGGTGGAAGTCCAAATCAATTATTTAAAGATAACAATGATAATTCAACTATCTTTGATTTGGTGTACATGTCATAATTTTTCTGAACATTCCACACTACTACCACATGACATAAATAAAAGCAAACATCAACAGCCCCTATGAAAAAATTGTATAAACCTGTTTCAAATTTTTATACATTTTTATACATTGCCATGGAGCTGCTACCATTTCCATGAAATACCCAGCAGTAGGTCACGAAATGAGAGGGCACACAACCCTGATTCATCACATTGGTATGCAACCTTATACCACATTTAGTGGTACATGGTGGTACCACAAGGAATAAGTCATCGCATGAGCTATATACACATATGTCTGTGTAAGGATGAAGCAGAGGGTTTCAAAAAGAAACAAGGAAGCAGCCAGGGAACATTGCAATTCAGATTAAAGAACAAAATTTTGCAAGATATGATGCGCTTGCCATTTTGTTAGTATTTCTTGGCTTTCATGCTGACTGTTTGGTCGTGTCGTTGGTTTATACGTTACGTATGTTACGTTAAGTATGTAAATCCATTGTGCATAGAAAGAGGACTAACTGTAAGTCCAATTTACGAGTGGTTATGAGTGGGTAACCAAGAATCCACAGGAATGATCCATATTATATAATGTTGCGTGAATACTGAAGAAAGAACCATATTCGAAGCCATTAGGCACAGTACACAAGAACTTAAATGTGGCGCAATTATTAAAACTAAGCGAAATGTATATCCACCTTAATGCCGTTACTTATTCGTGGAACTTCAAAAAAAAGTTCATTTTATAAATGCCGGGGCCGGGACTGAGTTTCATAATTTTGTTATAACGAAAATTTCATTATTTCGTTTCTTTTACTATAGATTGGAAAGGTGTTTTCGGTGGGACCAACTATTTGCTTCGTAATAACTACAACTTCGTGATAACTACAACTTCGTAATAACGTTATTCGTATGAACAATAGTCTACTGTATTACCTTAGCTCTGCCAGGTGGCAAGCATTTATTTTTTAAAAGAGTGGGAGTTAATGTAAATGCCCACTGAGAATAACTCGCGTCATCAGTCGTCATGTAATCATTAAAGTCAAATTCAAACGTAAAAGATAAGGCTGTTCCTTTTGACTCAGGAATGCCTTAGTACCATTATCTTGCAGTACACAAACTGTCCGGTGTTGTTACCAGGAATGGGAAAGTAAAATATCCCATGAAGACAAATCACTCGGCTTTTGAGTCGAAGGTCCTGGTGCTGAATTTGTGGAAGAATCCCGACAGAGAAGCTATACCCAGGAGATTCAACCTACTATTACTAAAATTTCATGGGAAACTTCTTTTTTAATGCGTTATCATTATAAACAGGGGAGATATTTCCCGGGCTCTTAATCTATTTTTGTTCATTCACCACTGATTGCAGTTGCATGGTTATTTAACTTGCTCACTCAATAAGAGTGATTTAAACACCGGAAAAATCTTAATAGGGTGGATTCCTATTATTTTTTTATTGCCTAAATTGAAAGAATATTACTCCTGGAGTACGTATTTCATGCATTTAGATTTTTAAATGACGATATCTATTTTTCGCGATCAAATGAAAAGTGACAATTTTCTAGCGCGCGAAAACGCGACGGCTATGTTTGAATGCTGGGAAAACCTCATGTGACGTCGCTCTGGTTCCCGCTGCCGCACGTGAGGTGACCTTGGGGCGAGGCTTTGGGCGCTGATACGATGCAGGATGCTAGCAGGTTGCAGAGTACCCTGCTAGCTGGTAGCGCTTGGCTTAAATAAGGATTATTAATGTCTTATCAAACAAAGAAAACTTTCCGACCTTAACCAGTTTTAATAGGTGATTATTAATACATGTTTCCCTGAGCTCTGTGCCTCATGCATGCATTGGTAATCTCAGACGATGTAAAACTCCTAGCTACTCATGTAGAAACTAGGTCCCTGTGACGTCACGTGGAGTGGCATCGCTTGGGCGCCAATCTGGCCTTTTTCAAATGAGGATAAAATTGACCATTAACATTTGTCTAAACCGGTATTTCTAAAACCAAATAACTTGTATATTATGAATACACTAATGGTGGGTAACAAATCACAACCAATGCCTTTTGTTTTCTTTGATGAAGGAAACTACCCTTATTATGGAATATTCTGGGTGCCATGTGTCCCATATTATCCATGGTATGGCATTTGGAGGGAGGTAACAGACAATTGGGGTCATTTTCACCATGAGGTGAAGGTGGGTGGATAGAAACCCTGAGTTGGAATTAGCCAGGTTGTAATAATAGGCTTAACCAGAGTGTAGTGTCCCATCTGTCAGACAGTGTGTTGCACTGGATGTTCTCTCCGCACTACTCTCAAGCAGGGACACAACCATCTCTGAAAAGTTTCTGCCACTGCCAGGACTTGAACCCAGGACACAGGGTGTGAAGTCTTTGTGATGAATTAGTGAAATTTTGCTCCCTAGTTATGGGGTTAATTTGGATGACTTTCCTGAGGTATATCATTTCTTCAATCTCCAATCTTGGATTTTTATATAGGTGGTCAAATGAATTTCCTGAAAGCTGCTGATATGAGAGAAAAATTGGCTTCTACGTAAACATTTAGTATCATCATTCTGAAATATCTCCAGTATGATAGCCCTGCAGTTCAGTGCCAGTCATGCTAGCAATTTGACCAAGATGTTCAACTGTGGGTAATGTTGTTCAGGAATGCAAAGTTATGTTTTTCTTAAAGTAACACATCATCTGTGGTGTTGCTTGTGAGTAAATAAGATTATTAGGCTTCAATTTCTAGCCTCCAAATGAGTAATTGCATCCTCGAAACAATGCAGACCCTATTGCAAAGGATTTCATGCTCCTATACCGAAAAACCACACGTATGAAACTTCCTCACTTTTTTTGGTTTTGATAAAGCCACTCATGCCAAGAATTCAATAACGGTTGAGATGTTAAGATATGTAGGTGAGTGTGTTCATAGTCATATCAAAAGTTTAATTTTAATACTAAGGAAGCTAGGAAAAATACCAAAGGACTGGAAGAAGGCAGTTACAGTGAAGGAAGTCTATCTATGAAACAGACAATAAATTGGATTCTAAAGAATAACAGAGGAATGTCCTCAGATGACAGCATAATCAGACAGAAAATGTGGACAATAATGCATAAAAACAAGGTACATACCACAAAACTAAATGAACTAAATTATAAGAAGTATTCAAGTACGACAAGTAGACAAAGTATTGAAATAAATACACGAGTTAGAATGGGAATGGATTTTTCTACTACCTTTAACTTAGTCACAGAAAAAGCTATAGGAAGCAAAACAAATTCCATTGGAGGAGCTAGCGACACTGAAAGCAAAATTAATGGGCTAGTGTTTTCTAATGGCTTGCTTCCTTGTACCCATGATAAAACATAGCAGTTTATGATTATTTGGCCATGATTAAAGAAGCTAAGATAACATTATGGTCATACACGAGGGCGTACCCACGATAAAAAATAGGGCTGGGGGCAAGCTATGGTTGTTCAAGTTGCAGTTAAGATTTAAGCAAGGAAAAAGTGAATGAAATCAACATTTTAAGGAAACTGTAACAGCTCTTTATTAGTTTTAAAAATTATTTGCTTGAAAAAATATTATTTTCCATTAAAACATTTGCAATTTTTGCTTCTAGGGGGGGGGCGGCTGCCCCCTCCTGCCCCTAGCTGGGTATGCCCATGGTCATACCGTGCTTGATGAAAAACTGAACGGCAGAAGGACTTTGGAAAGACCAGACTTCAGTGGGAAGACCAAGTGTGGAAGGACCAGAGAAAACTAGGAGCAGTGATGGCGGCAGCCAAAGACAGAAGAGAGCGGAGGCAAACAGACGCCATGGCTAAAACTATCTTGGGTTTCAGTGGCAATAGAAGTAAGCTAAGTCCTATATTATGTTTAACAAAATAATCACCCACAATACACAGAGACAATAGATCACAACCAAATTTCAGTTCTATAAGACAGACCACACCTAAAATTACTATCACGTTTGGCGTTTCTACATATCTTAATGCGTTAGCATAAATAAATTACACCTATCACGCCTAAACCAAAATCACGTTGGTATCGGCTCCCCCTTACCTGCAATACATATGTTGGATGGTTCATCACGTACTCCTCTGTTCTGCATTCTTGAACTTTCCCCAAGTAATAACTCCATGGCTGAAATATTTTTCTTCGATATTACCTGTAAACAGAGAGAGAAACAAGGCTTAACTACGGACAAGTGGGCAAAATTTACACTTGAGTACGGTGCATGTTGCAATGAAATTTAATAATTATCGGGAAATTCAAAGTGCAAATAAAGAAGGTAAAAAGCGATTCCCAGCACTAATTATAACTTTTCGACGAATCTATGTAGTTCGCAGCGGCCGTAAAAACGTTTCCAACCCTTCGCCCCGCAGGTTCAATTTCCCGCCAATGCTGATTAAGGAAAATTGTCCAACGAAGAACAATCCGTTAAAATTGTGAACACTTTCTCGTGAATTCACTAAATAATAAGAAACTAGAGCTCACTGGAGTGCACGCTGGATGACATTCTCGCAATCAAATATAAAAACCGAGTAAACAAGTCTCCAGGCAATCCATAACTCTCCTTAATGCTGGGCATAAGTTGAAACACGTAAACAAATGGCTCTAACAATAATTTAACCCACCACAAAATGTGTAAGATAAGCACACCAAGAATAAAATTCTTGCACGCCTCCCAGTGTGGTTACATCAAGTTCAATTCATGCTCATTTCCATAAATAAATAAAATCCGTATTTGTAATTCTTCTTAGTATGTAACAAACGTTCAAACAAGCGAAAGAGTAAAATTATACATACCAAAGTCGATCATCCATTGGCTTCAAATGGATTTCCTGGGATTTCCGATTAAAACGTGGACATAATAACAACGACCGCCAAATACATGAAAAACAGCCACATTTGCGCTGCGCAAGTGTTTACTGTAGTGATCTTAGACCATTTAAGTAAGTAGACCTGCCGTTCGGGCGGAACGCTGTGGCCAACATCGCACGGCGGGGAAGTGAGTGGGATGAGGGCGCGTGACGTCACGGTTGGGACCGCAGACGATATTCTGTATGCGCGCTTGAGATATTTTAACGCTCATCCGCTGCAAAGTCGCTGAAAAGTGACAATATTGGGCACGCAAAATGATTATACACTTAATAAATATATTTTTACGATGAACTAAGGCATTTTATAGCCTTGATTGTGCGCAAAAAGCTAAATAAATCAAGATAAAGCGAGAAGCGATCGCATTAAATAAATTGATTAAGAATGTCATATGTAAACATGGGCGTACCCAGCGAAGGGCAGGGGGAGCAGCTGTCCCCCTAGAAGCAAAAATCGCAAAAGTCCATAAGCAAAATCAGTACTGAATTGAAACGAAAGTATTCAACAAATTTTCTTCAAACCAACGAAAAATGATATGTATTAGTATAAGATAAGTAACTGAAATAAAACTATTTTTTCAAGGAAATAATCTCATAAACTAATAAAGCGCTGTTATAATTTTCTTATAATGTTGGTTTCATTCATCTTTTCCATGCTAAAATGTCACAACTTGGCTTGCCCCCCCTCCTAGATCATGGCTTCCCCCCCTAGACCATGGCTTTCCTCCCCCTAGACCATGGCTTCACCCCCTCTAGGTAAAAAGAAAGGGTCCTGGCAAGTATCACGTAATTTTTTCCGCAAAAACCAGTTTATTGCGATCTCGGTAATCTTCAATAAAAATAATTAAACAAATCGTTTTATTTATAAACCCAACACAATGAAGCCTAGATTAACGTATTTACACTGAAAATACGTATTTTGAAAAATCCTACGTGAGATTAGAAAGAAGGCAAAATCCCACGATATCTCACAAAGGATGAAGGGAGGGGTCCATAAAAAGGCAAAATTATTTTAGAAATATTACTTATTACTAGTAGATTAACCTAACGGTGACATTCCTAGAAAATGAATATTAAGACTGTCCCAACGGTCGTGTGTCATTTTTAACCCGTAATTTTAGTAACTTTGCATCGAGCAATATTCATGAAAATTGGCACACTTATGGGGAAAGGTCCTAAGTTTTGTTGAGTGTAAGCAAAATTTTACAATTTTGACCTTTTGACCTCACAATGTGGGTCCAAACCAAAAATTTTAATTTGCCTTATGTGGTTTTAATCTAAAAAAAATCGAGATAGAAAAAAGTCTACATTTCATCGACCAAGATGTCAATTCTCAGGTTTTCAAACCCGAGAAACCCGAAAATAACACTTTCATTTACGAAAATTCAACCGTTGACCCAGTTAGGTCATCGTCAAGGTCATAAGGGTGGCAAAAAGAATAGCAAATATGATGCATTAAAACTTAAGTTTCGTATAATTTTTTCTTTGGCATATTTCTTATATTTGAGTGATTTTTTTCTTCATTTCTTTTGCGGAAAAGGTCGTGAAATTTTTCACACGAATTTGTTTAGTTATATTTCACACATTGAATTGCTTTTCTGATGCACACACTTCATTTACAGTAGAAAAAACGAGTTCAGTCGCAGCAATTGCTTGTGGTAAGGGCAAAGAATATTTCTTAATTTTAGGGCAATATTGTATGGAATATGCTTTGTTTCAAATGATGAAATATTTATAACCATTTGTACTCTATCAAGAATTGTGCTGAAGCCCAATATTTTACCCTTTTTTAACCAATATATTTTTTTAAATAATGATACCTCATTAAAAAGATCGTTTTTGGAAATATTATTATATGGAAAATTTTATGCACAATGATCGAATGATTTTAGAACATCATTCCAATTAAGTTTATCTTTTAATGTAATCCAATGAAAATGTTCAATATAATTTTAATATAGCGTCCACTCTTCTAAATAATCTTTGCAGTTACGATAGAAATTTTTAACGTGATTCATGATATCTGCATGATTTATTGCACCCACTTCGAGCTCACTTATGCTCTTATCGATGGTTAATGGAAAAAAATTACTTTCTGACCGCTTTTGACTCAGATATTTTTAACTTCATTCGCTACTTCGATTACCAAAATTTTATCATCTTCAATAACTTCAATAGCATTTTGAAAAAGAGGTGATTGATTGTTTTTAAACTCTAGCTAAATTTGAGGATTCTTTTCAAAACTCTCTTCTACAATTTTAGGATATTGAACCTGATATTGATAGTAGGAATTCATAGTGTGGTATAATTTAAAAATTCTATCTACAGCTGACGAAAGAGGTAACTAGCGCGTTTTACAGTAACCAAGTATTTTCTTATACATGCGACTTCCGCAGTTTCACAAAATTCTTTCAGCATTTGAAGACGCACAGTGTAATTTAGAAATAAAAATATATTTTAATGACAATATTTTCCACATCTGCGGGCAACAAAACAGCAGCTGTTTGAACGGCGTTATGACATAAATATGTGCGCTGCAAAACCGATTTGATAAATTGTGATGTACAGGCCTTACATCTGAAGGAAAGACTATGAAAAATAGAATGGAAAGACATCCTTCTGCTAATGCTAGTTTCTTTTCTTCGTCTCCATAAATTGTTTTTACTAAAAATTTCTGTATTTTGGAGGAAGATGCAGCAGTATTTAAATATCTTTTATGCTCTTGCGTCTCCAAGTGCTTCGAAATATCATACTGCCGTGAAAAATAGAAAATTATCCGTTATATTTCACACATTTGACAAGAGTAATCGCTTCTGGATTTTTTAATAAAATGAGATTCACTTCTTAGATAATTTTTGAATCCGCATCTTCTTTTCTTATGTATTGTGACAAGAATATAAAAAATTAAATTATGTCGTAAATAGTTTTAAAAAATTTAATTGAAAACTCTGTAAGTACATATGTACGAATTTACGTACAACATTACATGAAAATATTTAATTAGTTATTCAATGAATTACATATAATTGATTGTTTTATAGCAAATTTATTTTTAAAATTATTTTAATCCAATCCTCTCTTTCTTTCTAATTATAAATATGTTAATAGGTATTATTTATTCCCAGAATTATCAGTAGCGAACTTAAATCGTAGGTGTCACTTGCAAAGCCGGCGCTAGACCTTTTTCCACCATCGCAAAATATAAATAACACGAGAGCTGTCTGCTAAGTAAAAAAATATGCATTTATGAAATAACTAAATTACTTACCTAAATCATAAGATTGCTGATTTGTTGACATCACTTTTTAATAGCACTAGCGCGCAATTCAATTTGCATCGCATAATCGACCGTTTAAAAATTACTATATGCGAAGGCGTTGCCGCGTTACTTCGTGGACGACCGGCAAATTCTTTACACCATGACCCTTTTCCTCTCTAAAATTCCCCCGTTTACAACTTTTGTGCAAGATTTCATGTTTTCATAACGATGTTCCGAATGATGCTAGATCGCTAACGAGATAAGAAAAAAATCTGCGGAAGTTTACAAAGGGCTTTGTCTTCATTTTACTGCCACAATATTTTTTCGTCGCTGCCAATGCCGAAAAAGGCCACTGTTTATTAATTGTAAGTTCACCAATCCTACCATGGCTGAGAGAATACTTCTCGTACATAACGCAATATATATTAGTACTTTTAATTGAAAAATCGTGAAGAAAATGGTCAAAATACCGCAGTGATACAGTGAATCCCCATTCGTTGCCATGCGCTACGACGATGAGCGTCCCAACCGTTACGTCACGCCCCTTTAAAAGTGGGCGGGGAAGGAAGGGAGCGGAGGGGAGATGTTGGCCACACGGCGAGACATGGGTAGGGGTGGGGAATGGCGGGTCTAGTTCTTATATGGTCTAAGGTAGTGATGGGTCGATCATGAACGATTCGATCAAAAAGATTGAATCACTAGGTGAATCAAATGACTCATGATTCATTTCGTTAAACAAGTCGATCATCAATCACTCCGACTTCCGGTTTCATATCAATCATCTCGGTTTCCGGTTTGTTTCAAAATTTGGAACGATAGATGCTTGATCTCTTTTCCTCAGGGCAGAAATAGTTGTGAGAAAATTAAATACTATGTTATGAAGAACTGAATACTTGTGTAATCTTTTTCTTAAATGTTTTCCAGCAGTTATCAGTATTAATAACACCAATACACGTAAAAGGAAAATATTAAGATGACTCCTGTAGGAGAACGTTAAGAAGTAGAAGTTAAAGCTGGTTACATTTTATTGTGCCGTTCATAAAATTATCCTGCAGATCAGATTCATGCATAGTGTGTGGTGTATTTTGTGTTATATTTTCATCAACTATAGTTAGAAATTATTTTATTAGTGTTAAGAAACTGTGGCAGTTTTGCCTTCCCAAATATTTTCATGACAATACTTCCTTCATTTTTGAAATCTAATTTACTCATCTAGGAATTCACAATCAAAATGGTATATGAAATCATAATATGGATAGCAATCAGCGTTACCAATGCTCTTCGCAGATGAGGCAGTATTTATTTGATTATTCAAAGTGATTTATTACATCCATTGATTGAGTCTTTTCGATCTTGATTCCTTTTGAGTCTTTTCGATCATGATTCCTTTTGAGTCTTTTCAATCATGACTCCTTTGAGTCTTTTCGATCTTGATTCATTTGAGTCTTTTCGATCATAGTGATTGAATCAATTGATTGAATCACTTATGTGACTCGAGTCAAAATGATTGAATCACTAAAATGATCGACTTTGCCCGTCACTAGTTTACTGGATCGGTATGGGTAGGATGCTTCCGAGGCCAAGTAATGCGTCTCGATGCCCGCGCCCCCGCCCATTATATATCACTCCAACTTTTGTCACTAGCGGCGCGAGAATCGATAGATATCTGTGCCATTGGCGGCCTTTGGATTTGAATTCTTATGTGAGCTGAATATGCTTTACCACGAATATTAAATTAGTAATGGAATCCCGTTGTGTGTTACCTTGATCCAGTGACTACGGTACTCTACTTTCATGCCACTACCTTTGCAAGGATACCTGAATATGCTTTACCACGAATATTACATTAGTAATGGAGTCCCCTTGTGTGTTATGTGTTACCTTGATCCAGTGACTACGGTATTCTACTTTCATGCCAAAGTTATTTCTTTGACGCAACATGACGCATTTTTAAGATACACATGCCATTGGTTTCCTTCTATGCTGCATTGCCATCGTTGGAAAAAGAACCGTTCAAATCCATAGAAGGCGAGCCAGGAAGGGAAAGGTCTCTTCGTCCAGAGTTCCACTCAGAATGTAATCGCGTACCTCTGCTCCAACGAATGCTGTATTTTCGGCTTGCACCACTCACAGAAATGCGTCGGGCAAAAATGTCTGTCCTGACTCTCCAGGTGCTCGGAGACAAACGACCAGCCGCTCGTTCGTTAGCTAGTAACACCCTCTATCGAATCCAGCCTATTTCTGAAGGAATATACAGTCTCCATGCAGCGTCGCACCACCGCCTTCCCCGGTCTGGGTCGTTTGGCACCACAAAAAATACTTTTCTGGCGTTTATTGAGAGGTAAATTCACATCTCGGCACACAACAATATACACAAGGTTTCCTCCCACTCATTTAAAATTCTCCGTTTTATCTAGTATTTACTTATACTCGAAATAACGTATACGACAATGCACTCCTTATGCAAGCAATGCATATATCATGAGGTTCACACGTCATCAACATGGCGTCGCCCCAGAAATACGTTTTTGGCGCGGAATTCAAGTTGAAACTTCAAACTGCTCTAGGGGCGAAATTATTCTGCGCTCAATGGTAAAATTTGGTGAGAGCCTTTCTTACACCCATAGCTTTATAAATCAGACAAAATATTTGGTATTGTAATCCCTTCTATTCACTCGCACGAGCCATCTCGCCCTCGAAGCGTTCGAGGCGGAATTCGGTACGACGGAAGCATCTTCGAATAGTGTTGTGCGAGGAAGGAAAGATTCTCGTTTCAAGACGTGGCAACTTCGGTAGGATAAGGCTTCCGGACAGCGTGCCCCTCCCCCTTTCTGTGCGTACTCTTTTTTCCAGGAATTCTGCTTTGTTGCTAACGACCTCAGAGTAAGGATTGGGGTAGAGGGCGCTTTCAGTCTGCGCAGTAGCAGATTCTTGTAGTCAACATGGTTACCACGTGATCGTGGGAAGTAGTGCGGGAATCCCTTGTGGGAAGAATTGTGGGAAGTGTGGGATGTATATGCTGTATATGCGGGATCTTGACTACATGCGCAGTAGCCAAAGCGCACTCTCCCCCATCCTTACTCTGAGCTAACGACCTTCTACGAGCATTCTTCCCCGCATGGGACAAAGGATGCCATGATACTATGGAAGGGAATGACCATACTACTCCACTCGTGGTGCGGAGTAAATAAATCGTGTAAGAAGTAGAGGAAAGTGAGAGCATTATATTGCTAAACGGTGTTTTAGTTTGAAACGATATTTCATGAAGTTAAGCCTGTAGGATGCGATTGTAGTTACTTGTGCTTGTGCATAAAATTGTTTGTAGGAATGATGACGATTTTTTAAATCGCACGTAATTATTTTCATAAATTTCAGGTATTTCGGTTAGCTTCAAAATGGATTTTCCATTGTTGTTTGTTGATTTAAAGGTTTATTTATTAAATATTTTATTGGTCTGTTAACATGAGCAATCGTTAAGTCTGTCCCGCGCGTTCGCTGCAATATGTAGGTGCATAGCCAGTAGGTGATGGTCATTGTACCAATTAAATATTTTGCCCGAGACGCAGTAGCGGATACAGAAAAAAACTCGAGGGGGGGGGGAAGGCGCAAAAGATATCTTGAGTTACCTTTGCTGTTATCCTGATAAATATAATCAAGTCACATGCAGAGTTTAAGAAATCTTTAATTAAATTTATTACACACACATACAAGACAATGCCATCTTATGATATTAAAGTTATAATTGTGGTTCTGCAATGTTTGGCACTACGGGCGGGTCCGCAAGGGGAGGGGCGCCCCCTCCCCCCCCCCCCCCCATCTGAATCCGCCACTGCCGTGACGGGATGAAGAAGACGACCGTTTCGCCGTCCTCATTGTTTTTCGCGTGTTTTTCTCCACTCTTTCGACCTTAGAAGCTAAGCGTCTACGCTCACACAGTTATCAATGATTCATTATCATAGTCGAATACACGAAAGGTAAAATTATGCATCACACGACCCTGTAGAGCATCGGCATAATTTCATACCAATGCTTCAAGTGCAGTGTTTTTCATTTTCCTAGCTGATAGCAGTGTGTTTACGCGTGCGTCTAAAAAGGTTTCCATTGGGTTCGAGTGAGGAAGCGAATTTTCGTACGTACGAGCTCACTCCCCCGACTCGAGCATACCAAATTCACTCGTAGTTCGAGAAAAAGCCACGTGACCCCTCAGTTTCCACTCACTCGCATGCGAGTGAAAACTCAGGCATAGGCCCCGAAAGGGTTGCGGATTAGCGACTCTTCGGAGGGTATGCCACGCCCAACAAGAGACTACCTGCCTTATGGCCCCTAGAAAACTCATTTTAACCGATATATTTTTGCTGATAGCCCAGACAAATTCTGAAACCAAAGTTTTTCATGGACAAAGCAATGGCTTTAAGACTACGTTAAATTATTTCTATAGTCTTCTCTAATAATAATCATTTAATATTGACGCTGAGGACTCATTTATTTCACCGCAACGTGGATTTAAACTGAGTAGGCCATCAATAAAAGAAAAGAGACTTCATTATTAGTAAATATGCAACGAGAAAGAATTAGTACCGAAGCTGCGATTTGCGGACGACATAACTGTCATTATTTAAGACACAAAAGGACTTGAAGAAGATCGATAAATACGGATATGAAAATGGCCATATATCATCGAAAAATCAATAAAAATAAAACTAAGAGATGCATCGAAGAGAGGAGACCAAGACAAATATTGAACTTAACATAATAAGGATAAAAAAAGACGTATGAAATTAATTAGTGTTGCTACCTCAGCAGCCGAGTCACCAGCGATTAATGAAGCAAGAAATAAATGGTAAAATATCGCACTCTATCGGGCATTCTACCAATAGAAAAGAGCTGTGTGCTGCTTAAAATACGACCATAGAAGCAAGAAAGCAATGGATCAACTGAAAGTTTCTGTACGGGATCGAGGCATGGACGTTGACAACAGCTGAGAAGTTAAAGGATCTGAATCATTCAAAATAGAGAGTTAAAGAAGAATAGTGAAGATCAAATGAGTGAGAGAGAATGAAAAATCAAATCGAGTGAGCAACGGAACACCCAAAATCAGTTCAATAGATCAGTTTATTATGGATGTATTACAGATTAAATTTGCAATAAGTGAAATATTACTTGATGGGAGAGCGGTGTGGACAGCCCATTTTCAAATCAATGACTTATGATGATGGTGGTAGACGAATTAGCGTTTATTCTTTAATTTTCATTAAATTAGATCAGCACATAGGTGTTTCAAGACAGTTTAGTTAAAAAATTTCCTCATAATATTTGTTGTAAAACAAAAAAATGTTTCCTTGGTACATATTCTATAATAACTAAATGTGGAATTATATTATTATTATTATTATTTTTGCCCTGAATTCAATATTAAAAAGAGTGCCAATAGGAAAACAGGAACACGTCCGAAGATACAGACATCATCAGCCAAAAGAAATCCTTCCTCCCCTACGCCAAAGGAACGACAGATGATATCGATAACATACTTTGGCAGTTTGACATGAAGGCCACTTTCATACCCCACATCCAATTACGATAATTCTTGGGAGCACAGGACACCGCTTCAAATTGAAGGAGTTTAAGAAATCCCCTGCGGAACTAACGACAATGAATGCATCGGGGAAACAATACGCACAGTCAAAATTCGACTAGAGGGACATATGCGGGACATTCGAATGGGGTACTCAAATAACTCTGCCGTAGCGGAACACGAACCCCCACGACACGCGATCGATTTAGAAAAATCCAGAGTCATCGTGAAATCTAAAAAGCTAGACTCATCCGTGAAGCCGTCGAGATAAGGAAGAACGACGATAAATTGAAGAGGGTCACCGGATTGAGGAACAGCAATACATGTAACCCAGGGCGTAGTCCAGTACACGCTCCCAATGCTCCCAAGTGCTCCCGCTACAGACGCTACAGATTCGTGGTCCACTTTCGCTCCTATCGCTCCCAGTGCTACCCTACTGGATCACGGCTGGAGCGATTGGCGATTGTAGCATTTGTTAGTCGTTTGTTTTACTAGTATCGTCTGCTCGGATATTAGATCGTCTGAATTAGGGATTGTTATAGCCCCTTGTACTTTACTTAGCTTGTTAGAGAGGTCAGTAATATAAATGACAAAAAGAATATGACCATGGGGTACACCACAAGAAATCTATTTAATATTAGATCTTCATTGGATACCATGATCGGGCACCACAGCAGACCGATGCTTGTCCTGAAGATTTTACCCACTGGTTTGCAAATCCTCAAACAACAAGGTGATAAACTTAAACTATAAAGAGCAGATCATATGATACATATGAAAGAAGATAAGACTGATTAAATACCTTATTAGAGAAATTTCAATTAAACGAAAAATAAGCCTAATTAACTTAACTCACCTAAAAGCCTGCGTTTAAACGATACAGGTACAAGTTAATGCCTATTTGCGTGAATTATTTTTGTGGACCGAAACGGAACATGTACGAATGTTTGAACCTAGCTAAAATAGGTTAAATTTGTCGATCATGCATTTGCACAAGTTGAGTGGTTACACGTGAAACCACTTAACGTGCAACAACGCAACCGTACGGTACATTTCGTGTTCTTTCTCGCGTTCATACATAATTAAATTTAGACTTGTACGGATTTATGTAGGTGTAAAAAGGCCTTAAGTGGAGTGTCCTTTATACGATTTATCAATTGCACTCATGACATTGTATGACAGTCTCAAAAGCAGTCCTACACTTGAACCAATCTCGTCAACAACGAGCCTTAAGCATAAATGCAATGCGTGTCAACCTGACCTTAAGAAAATTACATAAGTAAAATACAACCGAACATCAATAATTGATTAAACTTCAGTTGAAGATTAGAGGAAGATATCATCATTTAACAGAGAATACAATCTTCATGGGGAAAGCTTGAAGAAAACCTAGGTTGGCCGCCAAAAAGCAACAAACGGAATGCTTTAACTAGAAGTTCACGTACCCTAACCTAAGAAGTCATATTCTATCTCAATTTCACGCAATATCAAGTTCAAATAACTAATAATTGATCTAAATAACAAATAAATCAATATAACTTACAAAATTAACATAATTCTTATATGTAACGGACGGAATTAATGCTTCGACCGGAAAGTTCACTCACTACATGTCTTATTAATTTCGAATAGCCATTTTCTATCTCCCCTTCTCGCTAGCTCAAACCACTATTATAATAATTAAATAATATTATATATAATTAATTATCACAACAACAAATTTTATAAGATATCTTGGTCTTGCCGCTCAATTTCTTCCCCGATCTGGCCCGTGGCGACTCTGAATTGTGAAACCATTGAGTTACAGCCATTTGCCTCACCGTAATATCCCCCGAATAGTTCTTTAACCATTTGTTTTTAGCATTTACTATCCAGGCTCTCTTAGCGACTTCTTCCATCAACTCCAAATGGTCATATTATTGCCGGCCAGGTCCACAATTGTTATGAACACCATTTTCTTTTGCCTTCCTTCCCGTTCAAATTCGCGCTGAAAACCGGTTCGCTCCAGCCGCCCTACCTATTTCTTGGGAGCGTTTGTAGCGAGAGAGAAGCGAATATAGTGACGTCATGCGTGACGTACGAGAGCGCCACGGGAGCTTTTGTAGCTTCTACTGGACCACGAAAAGACTCGCTTCCAGTGCTTCGGAGCACTGGGAGCTTGTACTGGACTACGCCCCCAGTCATACCGTATTCCTCCCCCAGTCCTCACCCCCTACGTCCACCTCTCCCACTTGAAATAAAATCCAGCAGTGTCGAACGCCACCAACATTCCCTTGAAGAAGTGACCCGCAGTAGGGCACGAAACATCGGGGCATAATCCTATGTACCACGAGGCAAGCCGCTATTAGTAACCAAGTAAAAGCGGTCGCTCAACGAAATGTCATCCGGAAGAGTAGATAATTAATACCTTCCACCAGAGGATTAACTGGTCGCTTTTTAGGTGACTGCTGAATAAAAGTAGCGATTATAAGGTTCTGCGTAAGTTCAACGTCATGTAATGAGTTGCTGAGGAACTTAATTGCACAAAATTAGATAAATTATTGAGAATGTGTTAAATTTATTAAGTTATAAAAAATGCAAGTGATTATTCCCTTGTTTAAAAAGGTTACACAGAATTTGAACATTCTCCAGAGTCGCTGAAATAAAGTCAATATTTAGGAATTCCTTGCATGAGTCTCCACGATGATGCGACACACAGCTCGCGCTCTTTCTTCACGACGTTATAAAATCTGGTGAATCGAAAAGACAAGTTGACGCACTATTTCTAGATTTTAAGAAAGCTTTCGACACTGCTCCTCACACCAAACTGTTATACAAATTACAGTCATGCGGATTAAACGAAACAGTTGTAAACTGGATACGCGACTTTCTCAGTGATCGTAAACAAAAAGTAGTTCTTGACGGAATTAGCTCTGATGTTGTAAAAGTTACATCAGGTGTTCCACAAGGAAGCGTAATCGGCCCCCTGTTGTTCATTATATACATATACTAGCTGACCCGGCGGACTTCGTACCCCCTAACAATCAATGAACTAACAGTTTAGTTACACATTTATAAATCAAGAGCGGCTGTATCGTTTATAATCATGTTTATTATAATAAAATAAGATACTAATTCAATAAAACTACGTAAATGAGCATGAAAATAGCTTAAGAAATTTTGGGCATTGTAGTTTTATAAAGCAGTTAATGAAATAAAAATTATACGCATTCACTTTCTGGCTATTTGATGCTGGCTTTTAACCGTAAAAAAAGTTTTTAAGTCCAAGTCTGTTGCGTAAACTTAGCCCGTTCACGGGGCAGGTTAACACAACGCCAGACCGACGCTTGACTGATGCTCAAAATCGTGTAAGAAAAGCCCCTATGAAGCAGCAGCATTCGTATCAAATGACTTTAGGCGCGCCAGTTACAGTATCTCTGTTTGGAAAAAATGCACTGCGTAAACGCACCTCGGTATGTCCTACACATTCGGGTTTAATGTAGTGCGTCAAGCACCTTATGATAAACAACAGTTTTTCTTTTATCAGGCGCAATATAAAACAGATGACGCTAGATAAATATGGCGAAGCGAATCAGTGACGCACTGAGGGGGGTTTTGGGGGGTTAAAACCTCCCCAAGAGCTCAGAGAACTTATTTATAAAAAAATTTGTTACTAATATTAGGGGGACGGATAGGTAACAAACAAAACATATTTAACTATTCACACAGCCGCAAAATCCACTATTTTGAACCATTTATCTTGAAAAAATGTCTGGGGGAGGGCCCCCACACCTCTCGCTTACCTTAGCGAGTTTTCCATACCCTAAAGACCCGTAGTATTAGCTGCGCCCTTGAAGCGAAGGAAGAAATACAGCGGATGGTTTACCGACTCGTAAACATAGCAGGTTTAATTTACCATGAGAAAATCATGGGTTTTCATTAGCACATGAGCACAAACATCACTAAAACTGAAAGACTTACCATGCGATTTGTTAATCGTTATCGCGAATGCAACACTACTTGGAAATTGAATACATTTAAGCTCAAAAGGGCATATATGTTGGGATCATGGAAAGATGAGGAATGAGAACTTCCTCATCTTTGAGTTTTCCTTTGAGTAAAGTCGCGTGAGTCACATTCATTATCAATTTTTTAAATAACCAAACGCGTTCCGTTGGATAGCTATGGTGAGTTTAGGTTTCGAAATATCATGAACACAGAGCCTTCCTTTAGCTGTTAATCGTGCCGTGGTAAGCAAGGTACGTCCAAGGACTTTATATATTCAGTTAGATGGTTGGTGACTTCGTCTTCGTTTATTACTCAGTTAAAAGATTTGAATTCATGCAGAGTACCAATTATTTGATCCTGATTTACCTAGTTTGAGTGATCCACATCTTCGTTCTAGGCCGTCGAAATTGCTCACTCAATCAACCATTTTTGATTTTTGTGGTGATCAATCATATTCTGGAACTCTTTGTTGATGAGCTCACCTTCCAAAAAAAATTGCAAATATTCGGAGAAAGTGTAATCAAACTGCTCGATTCCTCGACAGGAACACGGACATTACCTTTTGTCAACAATTGCTTGGAGATTTGTTTACAAACACGGTAGTGAAGAGTCAACTCGAGCTGGGCTTAAAATTAGCTAGAATTAAATATTTTAAATGCAATTTCAATATTTTGAATATATTTAGTAATTAAAATATTATATTGTTACGAAGTTCAGTTATTAAATGGGTAAAAACAAAACAAATAATTTAATTGGTAGTTTTGACCGACTTATCAATTGCTGTTGCGTTGCTAACTCCTAAAAACATATTGTTAGAAAGAGATGAATTTTTTTTGTGAAATTATCCTTTTTTTAATGGCCTATATGTTAACCCCGCCTGAGACGAATCCAAAGAACCAAATCTCATTGAAATCGGTGCAGCCGTTCTCGAGTTATAAGTGTTCTAACTAACACGATTTTCGACTTTCTTTTATATATATAAAGATATATGATCTCTGCTCCCGCATTAGCAGTAAAATACGTTTATTTGCTGACAACGCTGTCATCTATCGCGAAATTAGTGATCACTCTGACTATGAAATTCTATCATCTGACTTAAACAACGTTAATTTGTAGAGCCAAGAGTGGGGACTCGAACATAATCTGAGCAAATGCATGACGGTACATTTCTTGCGGAATTCGTCCAACTATAACCATTTTTATGCAGTGGATGGCATTAACATAAAGGCAAAAGACGAAGTGAAGTACCTGGGAGTTACGATAACCTCGAACCTTACGTGGGGAACACATATGAAGAATATTTGCGGCATAGCCCTGAAGAAATTAGGATTCGTCAAGCGTATTGTGGGAAGATTTTCGGAAGAGAAAGTACAAGAAAGGTGCTATTTCGCTCTCGTCCGACCGCACCTTGAATATGCAGCGAACGTATGGGATCCGGTGCAGAAAGACTTAATCCGCAAACTTAATAAAATACAAAGGAAGGCTGCGCGTTTCGTCAAAAACTGCTACGGGCGTACAGACAATGTTACCCAGATGCAAAGCGAATTGGGCTGGGAGCCGTTGGAGGCTCGGAGGCTGCGTGCTAGGCTTAGACTGCTTGAACAATTGAAAATGGATCAGTGGCGGCTCGTGAGTCAAATGCTGGGGGGGCGCACTCCACCGAGGGGTCATATATTTTCAATATTTTGTGTATTTTATTGAGTTTTTTAAGGCAATATAGGTATTAAATTTTGTGATACCATAGGTAAAGTTCTCCCAGAATGAGTTAAACTACTCCAGATCATCGGCAGCATACAAATGACAACAGCAGAAAGTGAAAGATGTTTTTCAACATTGAAACGAATAAAGACATTTACTACAACACGGTAAAAGAAGATAAACTTAGTGCCCTTGCCAAATGTTCAATCGAAAAAAATTATTGCCCGGCGCTGATTTCAACGAACGTGTAATTAATCACTTTGCTGGACAAAGGGAAATAAGGATGGACTTCTGCTACAAGCCATATAACTAAAGACATGTTTTTTGCAACTGTAAGCTCCAAATAAGTTCAGCAGAAATTGTCGAAACCTACCTTCTACCGATTCTACCCTCCGAGTGACCATTATTATTTTCTATTTTTCTCAAAAATTCACCTTTAATTATTATCCGGTCCTTGAACTGTCTTTGATCGCCTATATATTTAATGCTCTAAATTCAAATATAATGATAATAGAACTTATAGCACAGCGGAACTTCCCCAGGTCGCACCTCCAGTTTATGCTTCCAAATTTTTTTCCTGTTTTCTCTGCATTCAAAAAGTGAATGAGATAAATTTCAGATAGTGGGTAGGCCCTATATTGAGCAGTGTCCCAAGCCTACAATGATGTCGGTGCGTCACTGGGGGAAATCCAATACCTATGCGGAAGCAGTTCTACTTGTTCCAATATTAAATAATCAGGTTGGGGAAGGACGTATGGACTACTGCACTTCAATGTCGTAGTAGGTATTACAACTTTTTGTTTTGCGAGGTAATGGCAATTTCCACCTCGCTATATTTAAAAATATAATATGTGAGTAACTAATGTGATTAAATGTTTATATTAAATGTGTATAATAATGTTTATATTAATGTTTATGTTTATGGATGATTCAATACCTATATTTACATAGAGATGAGTATTGTTGTTGTTGTTTATCTCTGCTAATAAATTCGAGTAGTATCAAATGGTGATCGATGCGAGAGATATCTTTATTATTTACCGGCCATCAGTCACAACATGAGAATGTTGACTGTTTATCTCGCGCCCAGGCCTCAACATCTAGTCCTTCTCTAGAAATCTCTATCGATCAAGAAATCAACGCTTTGCATGCTGAAACCCTGCTACAAATCTCGAGCGCATCAATCACTGCAGATATTGTTGCTGAGGAAACCGCCAAGGATCCAGAGTTGCAAGCGCTTCTACAGGAGCTCAAGACCAGCCGCAAGGATAGCCCGTACACTGTCTCTGGTGACATGTTGTTCCGCTCTGATCGTGCAGTAATTCCGAAGTCACTCCAAGCACAAATTCTTAAAGAGCTTCATATGTCGCATTTGGGAGTCACGAAGATGAAGCAACTTGCCCGGAGATACGTGTACTGGGAAGGGTTAGACAAAGATATAGAACGTCTTGTTAAGAGTTGCGAGCCCTGTGCTAAGGTCCGCCACAGTCCGCCGAAAGCGCCGATTCATCACTGGAATCAGCCTGATGAGAATTGGGAGAGGGTGCATATCGATTTTGCAGGGCCATTTGATAGCCAATTTTTCCTAATGTGTGTGGATGCAAGGTCGAAGTGGGCAGAAGTCCGCATGATCCATGGCGCTCCATCCTCTGCCAAAACAATCGCTACGCTGGAGGGCATCTTTTCAGTACATGGCTACCCTTCCGTAATGGTGTCGGACAATGCAAGCATCTTCAGGAGCGAAGAGTTCCTAAAATACTGCAAAGAGCGTGGAATATTCCAGAAGTTCAGCGCACCTAATCACCCAGCCACAAATGGACTTGCAGAACGCAGCATCCAGACATTGAAGAGGAGACTTATAGCTGCTGCCGATGATCCTACTCCACTAACCACCAAGTTACGGGACATTATGTTCCGCTATAGGGCAACACCTTTGGCCTCAGGTCGGACTCCTGCAGAGCTGTACTTAAAGAGGAGGATCCGCACTCGTCTCGATGTCCTGCTTCCCAACTGCAAAGCTTTTGTCCCAACAAAACATACTAACTCACGAATTCGCAGTCTCCAGTTGGGGGAGAGAGTACAGGTGAAGATTTATGCAGGAATTCATCACAGTTGGCAGTTTGGCATCGTATTAAAGAAGCTCGGCAATTGCCATTACATCGTAAAGTTGGATAACGGTCGAATCATAAAACGTCACATCAATCAGCTGATAGCCACCTTGGTTCCAAAGAAACAAGTCACATTCTCGCCTTTGTTTCCACAGCACACAATGGGTGTGCCATCCTCAGCAGGAGCTGCAGGGGTGCCTCCTGATTATCAATTGCCGCCAACCCACCAATCGCCGCTGGCACCTTCTCCTCCGCAAGTCGTTCGACCAACCCCGTCTCCTTCGGCCAGTAGCCTCCTACCGCACCTTCCCAGGAACCGGCAAAAGCCGACCTATCTTAAAGACTATGTTGTCTTCAAATAAGTGGGGGAGAACTAATGTGATTAAATGTTTATATTAAATGTGTATAATAATGTTTATATTAATGTTTATGTTTATGGATGATTCAATACCTATATTTACATAGAGATGAGTATTGTTGTTGTTGTTTATCTCTGCTAATAAATTCGAGTAGTATCAAATGGTGATCGATGCGAGAGATATCTTTATTATTTACCGGCCATCAGTCACAACAGTAATCAAACTACTTTTTATGGTTAATTTCCTCCGCTAGCAATAATAATTGATATAACTTTATTCAAAGTTAAATTGAACCAGCTTCTGATTTCTCACATGAGAATACGTTTAAAAAATCAATAAAAACGAGGGATTTCAATTTGAAATCGAAATAACTTTTGATTCAAAGGATTAATTATTGTTTTATACTATGTCTCTTTTAAACTTTATTAATCTTATGATTACCCTAAAATATCAATCACGTCGGAGGCAACAATTGATTTCAAGTACCCTTCATTCGTTACCATGGATGAGATGTTCAAGGCTCTGGCGCTGAGCAACAATGGGAGTTCCATGGAGACCACTTCTCGGGTTCCTCATTTGGCCTGTATAGCTGCTTAGTTGTGGACTTGCTGTCTTTAAGCCATAGCTAAGACATATAATGGGCTGCGTTCTTTGCTGCTGCGGACGCCAGGAGGAGGAGGAGACGGAGGAGGAGGTGACGGTCCTGGCTGAAGCAGTGATGGAGGGAGTTGTGGAGGGAGATGATCCCTCCGAGATTTCGCTGGATGCGTCCAGCGATATCTCGGAGGGAGGCTATCTGGGGGACATAGAAGACGAAGGAGAGGAGGAGCTTCTACCTGTCCCCCACGATGGCAGCGGTGAGGGCTCGGGGTCCTATCACCACTTTCAGCCGCTGGTTGAGAGGGGCCATGGGTCTTTCGAGCGCAGCCTGATGGCTGGAGGTGACTTCTCGATGGATGACATCTTCCACGAGTGGTTCCTGCATGACCTTCTTTAATACTAGTATTTAAGGAGGCCATGGGTACCTCAGTCAGCAAGCTGTGGAGTGAGTGAGAATGAACGGGGCCAGAGGAGGGTCACGGCCCTACTCTGACCTCGGGGGTGCGTGGTATAGGCCTGACCGGAACCGAAGGGGACCGGAAGGGGAATCCCCACGTTAAACAGGATAACGAGCCGAAAGCGCGGCCTCCTGGGCTCGGCATGGAATGCGCTGAAGAAACGGTGGAACGCAACAATTATTCAACCCAAATAAAATTGAAATCAACCCATGTAAATTAATTACTCAAATAAAATATATTTTCGTATGTGTCTTGCCTTTATTAATCCTTCGTCCTTCAATCCCGACGAGAGTCATTGGATGTCCATGAGTTTTAAATATTTTTTTATATTTCTCTGAGGCTTTGGAGGAGGATCTATCCCCTCACTCCCCCCCCCCCTCCCTCCATAGTTACGCCACTGTCATGAGACATCAATGCCTGACGGAGTCGAGTTACAACTGGATGGCAGGAATGGAAAAGGAAGACCACGAATAGACTACGTGGAACAGATTAAGGACGTGAAATACAAGATACTTATACGTACAGTGGCGGCTCGTGAGTCAAATGCTGGGGGGGCGCACTCCACCGAGGGGTCATAAATTTTTAATATTTTGTGTATTTTTTGAGTTTTTTTAAGGCAATATAGGTATTAAATTTTATGATACCATGTGTTCCGTTTTTTTCAACAGAAATACCTAGTTTTCCTAATAAAGCTTGATTAATAAATACTAAATGCAGTAGACTCTCGGCCATACGGATCAGCTTAGTCCGGACTCTCGATGGTACTGATCAATGATCTTGAAGAATAAAAATACATTTGTTGTGATATTTTACCAATACAAACGAAAATACGTAACTTTGCGTTTTAGTGCCTACATTTTTCGCGCGGATATGACCGCAATAGACTTCTTTTTCGTTTTTGCAATCATAATGCGTTATTTGTCAAATCTATACAATATTTGCAATGATTTAGGTAGCAATCACACTTGTAACACCTGAGGAGGGAAGGGAGGTCAATGACCTCCACTAGGCAAGAAACACTTCTAGAATGCGCGCGCTTTGTTATTGCAGATGTAACCTTCGATTGCTGTGTTTTCGTTGTTTCTTGAATACAGTATGATTTCAAATCAACAATAAAACATTTCTCACGCATTTTTGACAGAATCTGAAACACTCTACTTACCTGCCTTTAGTTATATGGCTTGTAGCAGAAGTCCATCCTTCTTTCCCTTTGTCCAGCAAAGTGATTAATTACACGTTCGTTGAAATCAGCGCCGGGCAACGATTTTTTTCGATTGAACACTTGGCAAGGGCACTAAGTTTATCTTCTTTTACCGTGTTGTAGTAAATGTCTTTATTCGTTTCAATGTTGAAAAACATCTTTCACTTTCTGCTGTTGTCATTTGTATGCTGCCGATGATCTGGAGTAGTTTAACTCATTCTGGGAGAACTTTTAGGTTGTTGTCATAAATAAAATTAAGAAGCCGCAATGAACCGGTTGCCTTTGAAAAATTTCTTCTGCTGTATATAACGAGAAGTTCTTGTTTCAGTTCCACTTTAATAGTTTAAATTTAGCTATGGTTTCAAGTTCACCACAGAATAGAACCTACTTTTTCTCTAAGTGAGGAGGTACTAATACCTGTAGCATTTAAAAAAGAAAAGGACTCTTATGATTGGGTTTACTTAATAAACAAGGGGCGACACAAAATAGGCCAACGAAAAATACGACCAAGAAGAACAAGGTGCCTCCACACAGAATTATTAGACGCGTCATAGCACCAGCAGCCCCCACCACTACCACTCTCCATATAACTGCATTTGGATGATTGGGACGTTCTGGCCAGCGCCCCACGGCTAAAAAATTTTTCGTGTTTTTCGTACACTCTCCATGCATGCGATTGAAAAAAACTTCGATTAATTAGATGCATAATTATAAATTAATGGATATTTATTTTTTTTCCTTTTTCAAATCTTTGGGAGGGGCGGCGTCCGAGAGTCCTTATGGGCAAGCCGCCACTGAAATGGATATCTTTAAAAACGACACAGAGAACATAATATTAGTGCAACACTATATTTCCAGGTCCGATAGAAGCGATACATTAAGTGAGATGTTTTGCCTATCGGTTAGATATGGGAATTCGTTTTTCCCCCGAACCATAAAGGACTTTAATAAACGCTAGTCCCAACCTCGTTAGAGCCCTTCATTTTTATGTGTAAACGGCTGGTGTCCTAACACCCCCTGCCACACGCCTTTTAGGCGACTTGCGGGGTATTATGTAGATGAGGTTGAGTATCTATTTCGTAAAAATTCAAAAATTAAGGGAAAGGAAAAATCTGATGCTTCATTATGTTGAAAAAGCATCGGGTTCTATACTGTGCGCAGAAGTTCAAGATTTTCGAAGTTTTTGAAAACATACGAGCCTCCAATGGAAGTTTATTTCGTCATTGAGCGGAGTACATCTCACCATATTGGTCCTAAGGATGTAGTAGAGTGCATTAGATAAAAAGCAACTGGCACACTTCAGGAATTATCAATGGTTATTATACTTGGAGGGACTTTTTTTGCCCTCGAACAAATTTTTTTTGCATTCCATGAGGAATTTTCACTTAAGTTTCTGCTACTAAAGTTAAATACTACCCTTTATCACATAAAAAATATGCAATAACGGGTTGTTACTTTAGGTTTGAGAAAAAGAATTCATTTCAGAGCCAGTCCTACCAGAACTACCCCAATTTCTACCCCTGATAACAACAGCATAAAATGTGCGAATGCCGTGTAGTAGCGAATAAATAAGGTTAGTCGAATACTGAAAGTGAGAACAACATTTTTTATCGTTAGTTTAGAAATATCTTGCGTCCTTTTATGCCCCGTTTAAACTAAGTTTGAGAATATTTCTCTCTTTCTAACCTTAAGAAATGGCTGAATATAACATTGCTTTCAATATGCAGAAGCCATACATCTAGTACGTAGTAAATGCCTCTGCTATAAAGGCCGTTTTACACGGGGCACGGAATTGCGCAGGTTAGAACAGCATTAATTTCTAAAATGGCGTGGAATTGTGCGAATGCATGAACGAAATTAGAACAGGGGCTATTTTGCCATCTCACGTGAACGTGAACGCATTCTTGCATGTTTTCCAGTAATTCACCGCTTTACACGACGCAATTTTGACTGCGCCTTTGTACACACGTCAGATTGTGCAAGTACGTGCCGTGTGTAAAACGGCCTTAAGAAAAGAGAACCTAATGTTCTCAAAAATAAGGTTGAAAATACGATCCAATAATTGTAGTCCGGTGTTAGAAACAAAGAGATATGGAAAAATAACGAACATATGCGTGGGCGGAATGAAATAGGAAGAAGCTGGAGAGTCCTGATAATTTTGTAGTACCTACAATGGAGAATCATAACATTTGCTCCTCCGAGGTCAAAAAAGTATAGCGTTAGCCAAGAAAATATGTACTATGGGGGGAAAAAAGTATCCCAACAAAGTTAGTGCCGCCACTATCGCTCCGTGGGATAGTGGGTTTCCTTTCCAGTGGGTTGTTATTCTTTGGTCAGCGAGGTAAATTCAAACAAGGCAAACAATTTCCTATCTTCGTCGTCCGAATACGTGACCGACTACTGAGTCTCCCGCAACCCAGAGCTTGACTCGCGATGAACTCCGTGGAATTGAGGCGCATTCGACGGCATCATGTGCGCACATTGGGAACGCTCCTCTGAATTGTCCTTCGCCTATCTCAACGAAACGACAAAAATCACTACGGACTATAGCAAGCCTTCTCTTACGGTAAACAAGACAGTAAACGAGAAATTTCTATGGGCCACGTATTTGAATGCAGTTGATTTTGAGGGAGTTTCAGCTTTTCCGGAAGGACCGACGAGAACATTTCCAGAACGCGTTTTTCTTTCGATCGAGAAGGATATGTTCCTATCTTGATTTAAGATGCCTTTGTCAGCAGACGAAAGTGGGAAAAATAGTCAGCTTGTTGGAGGCAGGCTTAACAGTGGCGGAAACATAGCGAAGGATGAATAAAAATTGAAGTACCGTGTACTACCATAGCCACCTAGAATACAAAGCCTGTTCACTAGCCTCTCAAATTGTGATGACGTCACGTACGGAAGTGCTATCGTTGCTACCACGCCATTGCGAGTTTGTTTGGTTTGTTGAGACGCCCACAGGCAGAAAACTTGTGTGTTTGGTTGTGTTGGTGGAGTTTTTGCATAATTATAGTGACGATATTGGTTTGTGGATTATTTTATTCATCTTATAAACCAATATTCTACTCTACGATAAAATGCCTAATACTTGCGTCGTGCCTGGATGCAAGGGCAATTATCGGAGTGGGCCAAAAGTGCAAGTGTTCAGCTTTCCGAAAGACCCTGAGCTACACAGAAAGTGGCTGCATGCAATAAGAAAAAAGGATTTCACATCTACCAAAAATAATAAGGTATGTATTATTTATTCCTAGTTTCCCCGAACGTAATTATGAATGATATTTTCCACTGAAAAGCTACGGATGGACTCATCAACAAGTTATTCCTAATGTGTATCATTTTTGTGACGGTATTGATATATTTACCTTCAATTGTCGTAATTAATATAATTACTAGGCTTATTTCTGAGCAAATCTCATTTCCGAGTGGACATTACAAAATGATTTTTTAAATATAAGTTTTAATTACACCACTACTAGTTATCCAAGTAGCAAAATCTTATGTAAAAATTATTTTAAAATATATTGCGAGGACATTTTAAAATGATTTTAACATAATTTTGAAAACATATTAGCTTTCTCTGTTTCAACGTTACAAATCTTTTTTTCGCCATTTCAAAATGATTTTAACATAAGTTTAAAATATGTTTACTCTTGTATGAGCTATGAAATATAGATTTTAAAATATGTTGTAACTAATTCAGCCTCTTTTAAAAATGATTAATTGCTATGTTAATATGATATAAGTAAACACTTGTTTGAAATTTCGAACTGTGCCAGGAACAGTAAAAAAAATTTCCCACCTAACAATTATCCTAGCGTCAACAGACATGAATTTTTTTAAGGAAGTGGTACATGCATCGTGAGAATTACAGAATCTACTTATCTGCGTGCTTTCACGGAGATCCCTCCATTGCCATGAATATCTTCACATCTTAGAAATCAGATGTCAGAGTTTGGATTAGAAACTAACCTATGTTTAGAATCCACATACTCAGACCTTATCCGTTTTTACTATGCAATAAAGCACATATTGAGAGTGTTTTCAGGTGTTCCTTGATTGCATTCTCGGATCGTTCAATGTCCATGTTTTGATGATATGCCTTCATTTTGGGATAATTTTTCCAGAAATTCATTATTTTAAATTTCTAGAAATATTACGGAAAACTGCCAAAAAATACAGTTTTGTGGATTTCAAGATGGCGAAATTCAAACTCACTTTTGAAAAAAGGGATTCATTTTTGGTAGACAAAGTCTCCAAAATCATCTGTATTAGGTACTTGTTTTATGTAAAGCTACTTGTCAGTTATCCACAATCACCTCCAAGGAATGAGAATTTTAATACTGGTTTATTTTATCACACTGGTATGACTAAGATTATATGTACCAATGAAAATTTATATGAGCGTTTTAAAATGATTTCAAAATAATGACCTAATTATTTCAAAATTATGTTAAAATGATTTTACCATTATGTTAAAATGATTAGAAAATAATTATCAAATTATTTCAAAATTATTTTATAATGTCTGTAAAATAATTTTGAAATAGTTTTAAAATAATGTTCACATAATTATTTTTCTGCGAAATTAAAAAAGGAACATTTTTGGCAAAAATAAGCCATTACTTCCTGCATATCCAAGAATATACTATCAACAAAATGAGATCAAATGGTATAAGCCTTAAAAAGAGCAACGCCTAATACATTATTTTAAAATTATTTTAAAATCTTGAAAAAGTCATGAATTTAGCCATCTTATGATATTTTGATTTTAAAATCATTTGAAATAATTTTAAAATCATTTTTCAATATTCTTTTGCTACTTGGGAACGTTACATTCAGTATCTCTATATATGCAATAGAAAGTCAAAAATCCTGTTAGTTAAAACACTTATAACTCGAAAACGGCTGCTCCGATTTTAATGTTATTAGGTTCTTTGGTCTCGTCTCAGTCCCGGATAACATATAGAACATTAAAAATAGGAAAAGTCCGCTAAAGAATTTCATCTTTTTCTTAGGGATATGCTTTTAGGAGATAGTAACACAGCAATAATTGATAAGTTGGTCAAAAGTACTAATTAAATTATTTGTTTTGTTTCTACCATTTTAATAGCTGAACTTCGTAAGTGTTTGTAAACAAATATCCGAGCAATTGTTGACAATCGGTAATGTCCGTGTTCCTGACGTGGAATCGAGCAGTTTCATATCACTTCCTCGTAATTTTTTGCAAATTAGTCTCATCGGAAGGTGAGCTCATAATTATTTAAAGCCCTTGGATGTACCTGGCTTGCCAAGGCACGGCTTACAGCTAAATGTAGGTTCTTTGTTCATGATCTTTCGAAACCTAAACCAACAAAAACTATCCAGTGGAACACGTTTGGTGATTAGAAAAATTGAAAATGAATATGATTCACGCGACTTTGCTCAAAGGAAAACTCAAAGATGAGGAAGTTGTCATTCCGAAGATTCCATAATCCTAAATTATATGCCCTTTTGAGCTTAAGCGTATTCAATTTCCAATTCGTGTTGCATTCGTGATAACGATTTACAAATCGCAAGGCCAGTCTTTCAGTTTTTATGATGTTTGTACTCATGTGTTAATGAAAACCCATGATTTTCTCATGGCCAATTAAATGTGGTATGTTTACGAGTCGGTAACCCATCCGCTGTATTTCTTCCTTCGCCTCAAGGGCGCAGTTAGGAATTAAGGATAGGGGGGGTTTTAGGCGCAGCTAATACTGGGGGTCTGTAGGGTACAGAAAACCCGCCAAGGTAAGAGAGAAGTGTGAGGGCCCTCCCTCAGGCATTTTTTAGGATAAATGGTTCAAAATGGTGCGTTTTGCGGCGTGTGAATAGTTAAATTTGTTTTGTTTGTGACTGAACCGCCCCCCTAATATTGGTAACAAAATTTTTTATAAAAAATTCTCTGAGCTCTTGGGGAGGTTTTATCCCCAAAAACCCTCCTCGCTGCGTCACAGCTTTTCTTCGCTATATTTCTTTAGCTTTATCCGTTTTATCTTACGCCTGATAATAAAACAAAAACTGTTGTTTATCAGAAGGTGCTTGACGCAAGACATTAAACCCGAATGTGTAGGGCACACCGTGGTGCGTTTACGCATGCAAAACGTTTACGCAGTGCATTTTTTCCAAACAGAGATACTATAACTGGCGCGCCTAAAGTCATTTGATACGAATGCTGCTTCATAGGGGCTTTTCCTACACGATTTTGTGCATAAGTAAAGCGTCAGTCTATCGTTGAGTTAACCTGCCCCGTGAACGGGCCAAGTTTACGCAACATACTTAGGCCTAAAAACATTTTTTACAGTTAATAACACAAATAGCTAACAACTAAATGCGTGTAATTTTTATTTCATTAACTGCTTTATAAAACCACAATTCCCAAAATGTCTTCAATTAAAACGTTAGAAATTCATTGAAAATAATCCGCGTAAACGTGCTCAGATTCACCCTATGTAGATTCAATAAAGAAAATGTCTTTTTGACAAGCAATTTTGATACTCATTTAGGTAGTTTTGTTGAAATTGTATTCTTCTTTTATTGTAATAAATCAAATATGATTAAAATAGCTCAGCCGCTCTTGGTTTATAAATGGTGTAACTGAACTGTAAGTTCATTGATTGTTAGGCGGAACGAAGTTCGCCGGGTCAGTTAGTTTAATGTTTTGTGCTAAATAGCTCTTACGATTCCCAAAACCATTGAAAGTCATGCGGGAAATACTTTAGAATCACGTAACCTCGCTAAAAATGTTTGCTCTCCACTCGATATTCACCCTGCTATTATTGATTTCTCTCTGATGTATAAATTCTTATCCATGAAACGCCATTTCCAGTACATGTATTCACGAGAGTAATGTTCATTTAATGCCTAAAACAAGCGCTTTCGCCGGCGCCGTGATTGGTTGTGAGATGGATCACATAGGCCTAAAATTGGCAATTATTTGTAATTTTCCTGTCTAAAGGCCTGGTTACACGGTACATTAGAATGTACAAGAATCTGTACATTTTTCTGAATGGTTTTCTGAACAGATTCTTGTACATTCTCATGGACAAGATCCACGAGTAGGTGGTTACACGGTACATTTTTTCGGACATTTTTTAATGCGCAACAAATTATTTCAACTTCAAATATAAACCAATGGGGAACATGCAAACTTTTTTAAAAGTACTAGAATAATAAGATCCTTACCTCAAATGTACTTGCCGAAAATTTCGCGGATGAATAATGTTTTATAGCTGAGATATGAGTCTTTAAAAATAATCTTCATCGACTGTTTGAAAACACGTGACGGAGCGTGCGCGCGTTACATCACGGCCTGGAATCCACTGATGACAGACTGAGGAAGTGGATAGAAAAACTGTCTATTTAGGGACTCAAACGCAAATTTGGCGAATATAATTGCTGCTTTAACGTCAAACTTCGGATTGTGAATATATTGGGTTGCCAAGGCGTCGTTGAAATAAATAAAGGCGATTGTTTGGGGAGCTTTGGAAAGATTAAATTAAAATAAGTTGATTGCAGATTGTGATCTACGTTACACACCTACATCATTTGCTTAATGCAGTAAGTATATTGTAGCATGGACCTTCAATAGAAAAACGTGTGAAAACCATATAAATAGTGTATCCTATAAAACCATATAAAGTGCCCCGACGTCTAGTACCTCTATTTACTCGCCGGAGAAGTTTTTTGCTTGTGTTCAAAGGGACAAAAATAAGAGTAATGAGTGGTTGATGATCCACAGAATGGAGTCAAATACATTTTCTATATTGTCAACGGGATATCCTCAACGTAAGTACACTATTAAATCAGGGTTACCGCAGGATTTTATCAAGTTACGTATTTCACTTTGTAAACAACTCTATAAATGTACCTATCATTCTACCCATTGTAGGATCAAATTATAAGGAAAGTGGCTGTTTACGAGAATAAATACTGATTACGGTGAAAAATAAGGAATGTAATGGGCGGCCGGCCTCTCGTCACAAGGAGCCCCTAACAAGGAATATTCTCAAAGTGTCTTTCGCCGATATCGTTAAAATTTTGTTGGATAGTAGTGTTCCATAATAAAAGCACATTTTCAAAATTTCTCGTGCCCTTAAGCCTTGTGATATAATAAACAGGACATAATAAAGGCAGTTGAATTTTAGATTTGAAAGCGAGTGTGTCGTGATTTCTCTCCATCCTTCTCCTGTGAATCGGCGCACGCTACAGGAATATACGAGAAATATGAGGCTTTTGGCAAGGTAAATTCAATATTTATTACTGCGATGCCCATAACGTTCGCTGCATGTCAACGCAACACCTAAAATTTCGACTCGCTTTGCAGTCGGTCTCGATTCAAAAACAGGAACTTGAGTAAATACAGCGTAAATAGTACTTGAATCTTATTTCTTTTCCTATCACATGCTTTTTATGACCTTTTAACGATCATTTGGATCTCAATCTTGGACAATTCTCGCGGTTCATACATTCAGCGCCTTTCCATCTGATCCTTCATTTTACCCATCCCCTTTTCTTGTGATCCATTCTTTCGCTACCTATATCCAATCAGTGAGATATCCAAGTCAAGCAAGATCATATCAAATCGAAATAACTATCGGGGCCGTACGTAAACAAAGAAGTCGCCTATACAAGCCAGATGAAATGAATGTGTCGTTTTCGTATTCTGCCACCAGGTGACTCTGAGTTCAAATTGTATGATTGTCTGAATGAAATTAGAGCAGGCGTTCAGAAATTCATACATGCTTACATTTTGCGTGGTTACACGGTGCATTTTCGCGTTCATTCTGAGATTCAGACATTCTCACATTTCCTTGTACATTCTCATGTACCGTGTAACCAGGCCTTTATAATATATTTTGCATGTAATCTAGGCAATGTGTAAAGCGTGAGCAATGTTGTGTTAATCGTCAGCGGCACGCCCACCTGAGCCTCGGCTTCATCCCACTTATTGTTTTCACCAGGTAGCTCGCTTTAACGCCACCCCTACCGTCATGTGCTTGCTGACAGCCCGAGACGTTCTCCAATATTCACGCTCATCATTCCCAGATGCTTTTCTTCATATTAAATTATTTTCAGACAATCTTTTAAAGTACTCACTTGTTTCTTCGGAAGGGCCTTGGTCCTAAGACGGATAAAAGTAAAACCAATGAAAATGAAACCTGGCTTTATTAAACCCACACGGAAAACACTCGCTAATTTGAATTCAACCCACCCTGGAAAGTACGGAACCACTCGTGCAAGGTGAAGTTAGGAACTGATGCTATCGCGTGCGTCTTCCGCAAAACATACTGTAGATGGTAAAGCATAAACATATGTCTGTCCTAAAGAGAAGACAACTAACAAATTCTCTTCTAATTTGTGTAGCGCCAAATGGGTAAATGAATTCGGAGTGTTAGTAGAGAGAAACAAAATATCCTGAGAAGATATGCCTTGCTCAGTAACTCTGACAAGTGAGACTCATAGTATAACATAGTATATATGACACAACACTATGGAGCCTCGGCAGAATTTCATAAAAATGCTTAAGTTCAACGTTCTACCTTTTTTGCGCCGATAGTAGTTGGTTTCAGTTCCCATCCCTAAAGATTCACTCTTGTAATTTATTTTATGTGATTCAAATACGCCAATTAACTGGACGGCTATATAATTATTACACTATTCACGGCAAAGGCAAGTTCATGAGTAATAATTTAGGTAAAAGTTGGCGTTCTATTGGCTGGAGACAGCTGAATGCCCAGCGCAGGACGACTTCCCGTCCGAGTACCGTAGCAACTTCCCTGGCACTTCTCTGAGTGACGTCACAAAGCAGTGAACAGGCCTTGTATTCTAGGTGGCTATGGTACTACTCGGAGAAACGCAACAGGGAGGGTAATGAGGCATTGAAAAATCGGAAAAGACCTCCACCTGATCTCCATCTGAGAAGTGACCGATTAGGACCGAGGTGTACAACCGGAGATGTAGATACCGATGTGTAATACATCGAAGTGCAGCTGACATTTCGAGTTTAATAAAGGAGGAGGAGAGATATTGTACCAAGTGAAGTGTGAATTCATTGGAGTATATTTTTCGTCCTTTTTTCCTCCATTATTTTTTTCCACAACACAGATGTTTATTTTACCCTTAAATATTGCCACAAGTATTTAGACTGCAAAATGTCATGCATTGTTTTTATTTTACAAAATTTGTTTTAAAATAAATCGGAAAGAAAGTGAGATATCAAATTGCAGAAAATAAATGTTTTTTCCACTGGCTAGGAAGAAATTAAATTTTAATTTTGTTTTATGATTTATGGAACTTACCTCGAAAAATTGTGTGTCGTCAATTAAATTTGTAGCAATCATGTGCATATCATTGTGAAAATTTTCAGCCGCAATTGACGCACTAAAACCTTTAAAATTGATAATTGTTTAGGTATCACTGGTCAACATAGATTTAGTTCAAGTGACGTTGTTGAGTGATCTTCGACGTATTTTTCCCCGTGTAGCATATTTGAGCCCGAAGGTCTTTTTTTTAGAGTAGAGAGTAGGAAAGGATGTAGATATAATGGCGGGTTGATAAATAAAAGGGTAAATTCAGATGATTTCACAGGCAAAAGTTCTTCCAGAAATGAGAATAGAGTGAAAGAAAGAAAAATCAGTCTTTCATAATCAGTATTACCAATTTATAATAATACAGATTATAACTTTAAGCATGAGAAACGTCAGTTGAGTCATAATTTCAAAGGCAGCAAGGTTAAAGTAGGGTAGACAATAAAATCTGCAGTTCCATGAAGTAGGGATATAGAGCCTAAGAATAGCTTAATCGACAAAAGCGAATCAGAAATAGTCCCGAATCGCAATAATACTAGTTAATAATAGTTAGTAATAACCTTGGCATTAGTTAATGGCCATAGTTTAAGGAATTAAAGTCGCGAATTCTACCATTTTATTCATGGAACGAAGTTAAATGTTAATATGGGAACAAATAGTTGACTAACAGATGAAGATTTAGACGGTCAAATCTTCCCAAAATCGTTCAAAGTTTATCGAAAGGATTGAATTAATCGAACTGGAGTATTTATAGCTGTAAAGAATTCAATCGTCTGATAAGCGGAAACCTTAACTGAGACCAGCGTCCAATCTGTGTGGTGTACAATTGAATATCTTAAATCTAAAAATATATTAGTAGCTAGTACTAAAGAGCATCCAACACAGATTTTACATCAAAGTTAGATTTTGAAACCCAAATAAACAGCATAGCATCCAAGTATCCTGAAAGAAACTTGATTTTAGGTGGAGATTTCAACGCACCTTCTAAGGATTAGGAGATGTATAGCTTCATTCCTGGTGGGGGGATTAATTGATTTGCGAGGCGTCATTACACGTTTTTATATAAAATTTATTGTTACAAATAGCATCCGTACCCAACAGAGGAGACAGTATTCTTGATTTATTAGCGACAAGTATACCTCATCAGGTAATAAACGTGAGAACCGCCGAAGGAATAAGTGACCATAGGGTAGTAACTTCAAAGGTTTCTCTAAATTCCACTGAAATGTTCAAGAAAGAACATAAAGTTTTCCTTTTTAAGAGCTGATTCTGATGGGTTTTTAGAGTCATCTGAAAAATGCTTTCCCCGCGTTATAAGTAATTACTTGAACCTAAGATTATTACAATTACAAAATTTTACGATTTCATTAGTAGCTTCCTATCCAGAATAGCGTAAAAATATTATGTGACAATAAATGAAGGCATTAGAGAAAATTAGTATTAGAGAGAGATAGGGTAGGATTTTGTGGAAAGGTTAATCGGAAAGGTTATTTTTGAGCCTTATTTATATCAGTGCAGCGTCAAGGAAAGCATTTTCTAGATATATGAGAGAACTTCACTGCAATTTAAAATTTACAAGCTTTACACCTGACATTCTCACTTTTCACAGTATTTTTTTATTATGAAAATCTAATTTTCATTGACTTTTATCTTGTTTTTAAAAGCCAGAATTGAGAAAAAAAATCTATTTCCGTGCATGCAATTTCCTAAAAATTTTCGAAGAGGACTACAGAATTCTCCGGTAAGGACTGCCCCACCATCTCAGCCCTTCTCAAGGGCTCCCCAATCTACCCAGACCGCCCCTGGATTCGTCAAGCTTTCTTGGAAATATTTGTGGATGGCATAGCAAGAGAGAGGTACTACTCCGCATACGAAATGCCATACCCTTAATGTGTAACGAGTATATAAGATTCGGCGCAGAAATACTGTGTACGTTAAATTAATAGAATACAAATAAAATCCGCGCAGTTAAAAAATACTGCTAAATCCGTAGCGAAAGCGATATACAAATTATCACAAATAAATTAGAATTGAAGCCGTTAGAGATTCAAAGGCTACGCTAATGGCTTATATTGTTTGAGCAATTAAAAATAAATATCATTTAGAGTAACATAAAGAACATAAAAAAAACCTCTTTATCATTTCATGACCAAGAGAAACCATAAACGAAGAAAGATGTTTTGCCTAGCGGAAAGGTGTAATAATTAGTTTTTTCCCGAGTTAAAAAGGACTAAAATAGGTGATAGGTGGTACTTTGTACACACATTTGGGGTCATGCGCCGCTATCGGCGACGCATGTTGATAACCGGGGCAATATGGATATTCTTGATCTCTGTGTGACAAAAAATATCCACCGACTTTCTACTCCCAAAGTAATTGATGATCTTTCAAGCGACCACTTCCCGATCCAAACGCATATTTGGGTGCACCTGAAGAGTTCTTTCCCTCACCTTCAGAGAAAACCAATTGGCAATTTTTTGTCAGTCATTCAAATGATTCCTTCTCCAAAATTCCTATCCCAACCAAAGCCACCCCTGATGCAATTGACGCGCATGTCAAGTTAATTACATCAAAACTCCAAGACGCTCATGCCCTGGCTTCCCTTCCGTACTTCCGTCCACCGGACAATCCAAATACCTTACCGCAACATATCCTAGAACTCATGAAGGAACGCAATCGAATGCGTAGACGATGGATTCGGAGACATGACGTTACTGACAGAAGACTTTACAATTTCCTTCCGCTCGCGTGAGGCAAGAAATTGGCCGACATCGTAGGGAATTATGGATGAACAAAATTAATTCTCTTTCTGTTGACGACAACTCCATTTAGAAGTTGGCGCGTTCCCTGACAAAAAAAGGGCCTATTCAGGTTCCTTTGCGACAAAATGACATGTTCATCCATGACGCTAAAGACAAAGCAGAGATCTTAGCTGACGCCTTTCAGGCCACAATGACGCTAAAAGCTGATTGGTCGGTGACTGACGACGACCAAGAAGTAGAAATAGAGTATTCTGCACTTGCAAATACTCCTACTCGTCCATTCATTCGTGCGACTGAGACTGAGGGCCGTATTCTTAGTCGACCCTACATATCCGTCCCTACATAACAAAAGGCCCCTACATGCGTTTCTCAGTCGACCCTACATAAGTGGTGGGGGGTGATTCCGTCGTCAACTTCTCTGAGATGACGAATTCTCATTGAAATTCAAAATCAATTGAAGTCAACAGAAAAAGCGCGCGTAACGCATTCAGAAATGTATGAGATAATTCTTTAGGAAATATCGTGGCTGAAAATTATCATGATCTGGTGGCTAATCTAATTAAATCGTTCCAAAAAATGGGCTGCAATATAAATTTAAAAATTTATTTTCTCGACTCACACCTTGCCTTTTTCCACCAAAACTCAGCGCTGTTAGAGATGAACACAGCGTTTCAACCAAGATATTTTACATTTGGAAAAATAGCACCAAGGAAATTTCAGCAACATGTTAGCAGATTACTAATGGAAACTGAATAGGGACTTACCAGATGCTAAATATACGAGAAAATCCTATGAAAGTACAATTTTTTCACATTTTTTTAAAATCACGATATATTTGCTTAAATATCCTTGAACCCTTATTTAATTCGGTTTTCCTAAAGAAACTAGACGTGATATAAAACATCTGAGCCCAAATTTGGAATCAGGACGAAAAGCACCTCTAGGATCACCCAACAACATCTCTAGGACAGAAGAAAGAGTTTTTTTGTTGACCAGTTTATTTAGATTAATTCCTGATGATCAAAATCGCTCCTCGCCATTGCTGCCTTGCAGATTACGTCTATCGAATATTTACCCCGTAAATTTTCAGAGAAGAGAAAACGAGGAAGTGGAGATGGCCTTTAAGTGAATTTTATTATGAGTGCAAGAGTAGTTGCAAAGAAGGAACGGAAAGGAGGGTTAGAGGGAGATAGCGGGTAAAAGGAAGGCAAAATTCCTTAGGATATCGAATGCGCCAACATTCTAGAGAGGAGTACGAAATACGCTCGGGCCTCGGTTGGAGGCAGGCAAATTCACCGTCACGACCTTGGTGGCTGAAAAAAGACCGTATTTGAATTTCCCTCGTCTTATTCCAAGGATTATATACCGTTAGAAAGGGAATCCATTCTTCTGCGAAGCGATGGTGGCGGCACAAACTTTGTTGGGATACTTTTTTCCCCCATAGTACATTTAAGAAAACTCTTGTAGTAAACATCAGCGGTAGGCAATGTTGAAAGGAGGAAGAATTTCCTGAAACATTTTAAATGCCGTGTGCCGACGCATGGGTGCGAGATACTTAGGAAGAGTGAAATGGCCTAACTATAAGCAGACATCTATAGAAAGAACCTTCTCACTACACTGAATCCTCAACTGATTTTCTAACTAAATGCATTCGGAACAAGTGAACGATTACGTAAGCAGCCGCGACTACAACTTAAACCATACTATATATACCAATGCAAAAACACGTCCACCGCTGTTGGCGATGCGAACTCATCGAAGGTTAATAGCTTTTCAGCAAAATTCTGCAAGACAAGCCCATTAAGAGTATTTTATAAGGTTAAAAGTTAACGAATAATTGCACGATAATAAAAAATAAGTAACATTGAGACAGAAATGTGTTAGTTTTACAAATGAACGAACCTCTTGCCCCAAAAATTAACAGTAGCGAAATGATTAAGGACAACCATTAACTAAGTGCCAACGTACCTAGAAGATCGCTCGTCAGGCATATTCAGAAGATGCTATTAACTCATAACAAATACTCTAGTGTGAGTAAAATTCTAGAAGCTACTAAGAGGTCAAATGGAAATTTTTGAAACATAAAATAATAACGTGCAAGGGAAATTTTTTAAATATCTTACTCAAAACATCTAAACGCACGAAGGTCTCAGTATCTTCTCTGGTATTTGATTTTTAATAATAAAATTCTCGGAGGAACAACCCAAGAAAAATAAAATTGTTTCGCCGTTGACTTAAGTATTCAGCCCCGTGTATTTAAAAAAATTGTTTCGATTTGAAGTAAAGATTAAGGATACCCTTTTCTATGGCAAAAACATTTTGGGATTTAACAAAACAGAGTGTTGTATAGTATTGAAATAAAGAAATTAGCTTACCATCCATTCCGCACGATCTCCTCCCAATGTAGAAGAATCCCAAGATATGTCACTCGTAAAATGGCACGCCTTTTTCACCCGGACTCGATTTACTGAGATGAAGAAAAAGACACACATCAATATAAAGCTTTCAACACGCAAAAGGCGAGAGTAGAAAATCCATAAAAGCTGAATAACGAAATGTTATCATAGCAGCATTCGGCTCTAACGATGACTACATTAGAAGTGAAATTGGTGAAATGTGATAGTTCATCCACTTGCTAATTCATTCATATGTTCTTATTGATTGACGATTACTAAGGCCAAATAAGTCAACAGCCAAGAAGGGAAAATTAAAGAAGGAATAAAGTCTTGGTTGGTTGAAGTCAGAGGGAGTGGCCGAATAATTGTGAAGTAAGCACTTGCTGACTACACCGAGGACAGGCGTCTATTTCAACTCTCAAAGCGAAATATTAACAAAGGAGTCACGGTACTCCCTGCATAACATCGTGTGACTGGTAAAACCCAGGTAGGGCAATATGCGGTCAAATGGTTTCACGAAAGGTGAAACTTTTATCTTGGTGACAAGGCCCCGAAAAATGACATCAGAATATTCTCGCGGCAATGGTTACGAAGACGCGAAAACTTGATCGCAATCGCTTTCAACCAGGGGCCGTATTCTGTATTTCGTCGGTGCCGCACCGGTCGGTTTCCCTTTCAAGCCCACCGACTGGACATCAAACCGTACCGACAACGGATTCCGCACCGACGACGACACTTTCAGCGATTCTGTAAGGTCGTCGGTTTCAAACCAGTCGGTACGGTTCCCCTTCCTTCCCAAACAGGGAAAATCCGAATATATCCGAAGTTTCACGTGTCTCCACCAATGAAAGAAGGGTAAAGACAAGTGAAGACTCATTGGCACAGTTTGTTGTCGTCATTCTCAATCTTTTTATTTGCGGAAATTACGACTTATTGCTAGATTAAGATAAACGATATTGGATAAGTTGTTGACAATGCTTATATAATGTGTGGTAGTAATGCTGTACCTACAGAATCGAAGGAAACAATATTACAACATCACAATAAAGTTTGTATGTGATGGAGATTGTTGTTGCTGGAATGAATTATTGAAACTATCCTTGAGATCGTAGTTTCTTTTTTTAAATATTGGTTCCGTATAATGCTATTTATTCATGATTTGGTAATATAGTTGTCATTAAGTAAGTTCCGTATAAATGTTATCAACGGAATGTTATGCCATTGGCACCGTAGCAGACGAAAATATGGAACGTGAACGTAGGATTCAAATGCAAATGTAATATTAGAGGAACAAGTTAGGAAATTGTTATAAAAATATGGAGCTGGGTGCAATTAAAAGAAGTGTAATGACGAGGAAGTAAATAAATTGTGATTGGGTGAAATACATATGTATAAGTTGCGCATTCCAAGTGAGAGAAAATGATAATATTGCGGTAAACCTCATACTTATTAACAAATATCTTCTTTTATCGTCAAGGGAATCAATGGCTGACGATGAAATGAAATATAGTTGCCCGTTACAAATGAAAGAAACTGATACCGTTGTGGCAAACTTCATACTTAAATAAAAAGATCTTATTTCTATGCCGAGAGAAACGCCAAATTGATGATTGAGTGAAATAACAGTCGCCTATTCAGAGTGATATAAAGTGATAACATTGCGGCAAAACTCATATTTAATCAAAAATATCTTTTTTATGTCAAAGGAGCAAAAAAATGATGATAGAGAGAAATAAAGCCTATTACAAGCGAGTGAAAAGTGCGGTAACATAAATGAGAGAAAGTCATTATATGTTAGCAAACCTCATTTTTATTAACCATTATCTTATATTTCTGTCAAGGTAATTAATATAGATGATGACACAGTGAATTATAGAGGCGTATTCGGAGGGGCAGGAAAAGATAACATTGGAGAAAACCTCATTATTTACTCGGTGATGAGGTAAAAACAAAATAAAACGTACAATGCGCACCGGGGAATTCATGAAACCCACTAGTCGGTGGCCGTACCGACACCTCTTTGCTGTCGGTACGGCTACCGACGATCTCCCGTCCTCTCGTCGGTGCCGCACCGACCGGGTTCGTACAGAATCGCACGACTTCTTATCGGGAGTCGGTGTGACGTCGCACCCGACGAATCGGTGCCGCACCGATCGGTTTGGAGTTACAGAATACGGCCCCAGCACCGGAATAGAAATCAATGTATGTTAGCTGTTCTCAAATCTCTTGAGAAATCACCCAAGTTGCACGTTCGAATGGCCTTGCGGAAAGCACTTCGTCGACGGTTCACAAATACTCAAATCAAGTAAAATTAATTAGAATCCACCGTAGTGACAAAATGACTAATGGATTGCGTCAAGGGACAATTCGCCATCATCTGATAACGTGCGGCATACTGATAATATTAATATTAATAGATTACCAGGCATCGTATTCGTATTTCGTTTCACAATTACAATCGAACTCGTGGTTAAGGGACGTATTGTAAAAATATCCCCATTACCCTCGTATATTCGGCAGGAATAATGATGATATCACAAAAACACTTCCTTCAAACCTTGAGGCTCTTTGTAAAGGGTAAAACAAGGTCTTGGGCAGAATAGAGCTCGATAAATTGGTGAACTACCGAAAATTATCGAGATTAATTGCAGCAAAATTACTGACATGACAAACATCAAAATGAAGCAGTAACGACATAGATATGAAACAGGGACACGATTACTTATACAAAGCGATTACTTACCTCGTGACTATAAGCCGGCTAACAACGAACTGAGAGAGATCGAAAGTCCCGAATATTTGAAAACTTTAAAAGTCATGTGATTGGATATCGCCTTTGACGTCACTAAAAATAAGTCCGATATGTTTCTATGTAAACAATAAAAATAGAGTTTCAGTATTAAATGAATAAGTATAATTTCATTGAAATTAATTTTAAAATGTTGTGTTTTATATAATTTGATTTTTAATAATTATTTTTTTCAAACAGCTATTTTCAGGTTGCGCGGCAAAACTGGAACGCCACCTGCTGTCAGGAGACCATGACTCATTCTCTTGTGCTGTTTGGAAGCGTTAAGCGTAACAAATTCTACTATACCTAGAGACCACCGTCCGTAACTTCGTCAACATCGGTGTGAAGCCCAAAGGATAAACGGTTTAGGGTGTGACTATTTTGTGCTGGCGAAATTTGAAAGGAGTGAAAAAATGTGTGCCTGTGGGATTTGAGTTAGATCACCTGGTGCAAACAGAAGCTTCCTCGGACTAATTTCAAGTGATTTGAGTGAGTGAGTAAAGTATTGTTAATGTGCATTTTTATTGCCACCATGGTTTTCGTTCGATTACTCAGTGCGAAGGTTGTCGGCAAATTGTCATAAAAGTGCAACAATATGATAGATTGAGGGGCATTTTATGATGCAGTTTCACTAAGTAAGCAATTGTCTAAAATATTCCTCAAGATGTTAGGTCGGTGAAAACTAATATTCCTTCAAACTTTGGGACTCTCCGATTAGGGGCTAAATCAGGGGGAGGGGGGCGGGGGTATTGTAGAGCACGACCCACAGGGTCAGGGGGGTTTGAATCTCCCTCAGGGAAAATATGAGCATTTTTATCTGTAGAAATCACATTTTATGCTTATTTTGAAATCGAAATTATGCAATCGATGGGTCGTCGGGAAACTGGTTTTGCTAAAAAAATATTGATAGAGTAGAATGAATTTTTTTTTCGGTTAATATTTTTTCTAAAACTAATTGGCTTGTGGGGCATGCACCTCCTGAGCCCCCCCTGGCTACACCACTGTATCCGATACATTCTGAGGAATTAAAAAAAAATCTTTTCAGTGTCTCTCACGTATTATGTGTATTTTACATCAAACCACTTCTATGCCGTTTTACCGTGCAATTATCCTAAGGTACTTACATTCAGGGGCGCAGCTAGGAATTAAGGCTGGGGGGGGGGGGGGGGTTTAGGTGCAACTAATACCGGGGTGTGTGGGGGCATGGAATACCCACCAGGATGAACAGTAGGTGCAAGATTGATAAATTGCGGAATTTTAAGATAAATGGTTCAAAATGATGTGTTTTACATCTTTCTGATGGGTATTTTATCAATTCTTACGCTATTATATTAGTAAAATCAATCCAATTAAGTAAAATGGATTAAACTTAAAATTTATTTGAGCTCTGGGGGGGGGGGGTTTATCCCCCAAAACCCCCCTCGCTGCGCCACTGCTTGCATTGGCTCTGCTTTGCTGCTTAAAGAGAATAAAAGGGGGAGATCTGGTGCGGACGTGCGTACGGAGCAGAAATCGTGATTAATAAGTGAGTGTACAACTCCTATGAATTATAAGTACCGTCATCTTAAATCAGCAATTCGAAGGTTGGTTTCACGCATTTGACTTCGCTCTCCCATCAGCAATTCTTTCCATATTTACATCTATATCCGATCCAACCATGGTGTCGAGGCATTGAGTCAGTGATGACATTAATTATACTCGTATTTTCGTAAACCCCACTCACTCACTCCTGTGGCCATTCGAAACCTAGAAGGTCTTTGGCCTCACCTACTAGGCGCCTCCACATTCTACGCTCGCCTGCCACATCCAGCTGGCCTCCTATCTTTCTCACATCCTTCTTAACTGCATCGCCCTAGCGCATTCTTGGTCTTCTTACCGGTCTTTTGCCTTCCAGAACTTGTTTCACCGTAGTGTCCTCGCTTCTTCTATGGAGGTGGCCCAGCCATCTTATTCTCTTGCTTTTAATTAGTCCCACGATATCTGGTCCTTTGTATAGGTTTCTCAACTCTTATTCTTCCTAATTCTCCATCTTTCTCCTTCCTTCATTGGGCCGAATATTCTTCTTAATACCTTGTTTTAAAAAATTATGAGCTTCTTTTGTGCAACTTTTGTAAACGCCCATGCTTCAGAGCCATATAATCATATTGGCATGACTATGGTTTTATATATTCCAAGTTTTGTTTTATTTGACAAGATTTTATTTTTAAAATAGTTTTTACCGGAAATGGAAGATTTTCAAATTATGCATAAAAATGTTGCTGTGTGACGTCTCAGAATAGCCAGCTATGACATACTATGCCTCGGGATTTGTACCTTTTCACTTTCAAGAACGCCTAACCTTCCTTTTCCCTTTCCTCTTGGTCGAAAACATCCTGGTTCTACTTCCATAATATATAAGAGCACGGTGGAGACGCTATGGACACACTCACTCGCTGGACTCTACTCAGTCACCAGTAGACTCGCCAAAGGTCAGTCAATAATGTAGCCGTCAGTTGGGGTAGAAGCGCGGGCCGTATGGCCCGTGCGACCGAAGCGCCTCGCTATCCACCCGTGTCATCACCAGCAGATCCTCTCCTTCCCGAGACTTTTGGTAATATCCTAAATTTGAGCAATTCTGGACGCACAAATTCATCATTACTTCGTGCCTTTTGCTTGAATGTATTTGGAAACTGGGATTTTAAAGTAGAATAAACTTTGGGTAAAAACCTTTAAACATTTGTGTGTGATTACTCGCTTCCCGACACCGAGGGCAAGAACCCACGCAATTTAAAGCGATCCGCGACTTCGAGGTGGCGGGCCGTACTACCTATTACACAGCGACTATCCGACCGATTTTCATCCTGCCACGACCTTAAGTTCTCCGAAGTCATTCATGAGGAGCAGTTTGAGCCCCCACCTCCAAACTTTTCTTTAAACCTACATTAACCGACGACCGCAACCCTGAATGAATAACCTTATCTCCAATCCTCTCTATTTTTCGAGCCGATTACATTTGTTTAAACTACCATAGAGCATCGCCAATTCGAATTGTTACGGGACCAAGTCCACATTATCAAAAACCATGGATATACAAATAGAGCCGAAAGAGATCGTTTGATACCTTTGAATACAAAAAAAAACTTTGAAAAAAGAAATTTAATTTCGCTACGGTTCTTTCGTTGCACTATTTTGTCAGGTTATTTTCCTTTCAGCCATTTCATACAGACTTGTTCCACAGTATTTCATTGAATATTACTATATCGGTATGTAGGCATGTACTTTAAAGTCACTTCACTTTATGTTCCGCTATATTGGAATCCAATCCAGTTTCAACAGTCTTATGTTTTGACATCCAGATGAATAATGCTCCACACTAATTCTTACCCTGAAGGTGTAGTTACTAAAATAGAAATTAAGAAATCTCCTGGTGGTTTCCTTCAAAGAAAACGAAAGGCATTGATTGCGATTCCTTACCCACCATTAGTGTATTCATAATATACAAATTATTTGGTTTTATAATTCCCAGTTTAAACGAATGTTAATGGTCAATTTTGACCTCATTTGAAAAAAGGCCAGATTGAAGGTCATGTGATGCCACTCCACGTGACATCACAGGGACCTAGATTCTATACGAGTAGACAGGAGTTTTACATCGTGTGAGATTACCAATGCATGCATGAGGCACAGAGATCAGGAAAACATTTCTTAATAATCACCTATTAAAACTGCCTATGGTCGGAAAGTTTCCTTCGCTTGGTAGGGTATTAATAATCCTTATTTAAGCCAAGCGCTTCCTGCTAGCTGGGTACTCTACGCTACCGCCATTCTCGGCAGCAAGTAGCCAGCATCGCAGCAGCGTTCATAGCCTCGCACCTAGGTAGCCTCACACAGCAACAGCCAGACGTCACACGGGATTTTCCCAGCATTCAAACTTAGCCGTCTCGTTTTCGCGCGCTTGAAAATTTTCACTTTTCATTTAATCGCGAAAAATAGATATCGTAATTTATAAATCTAAATGCGTGAAATACGAACTCCAGGAGTAATAATCTTTCGATTTAGGCAAAAAAAATAGTAGGAAACCAACTTATTGGCGAAGCAACCTTCGAACACTACATTATACATTTTAGATTTTTATATTTATAACACGAAATTTGAAACTTTTAGGTTGGGTTTAGTTTTAGTTGGTTTTAGGAGTGTTGATGCCATATTTCCTATTATTTTACGCCGGCCTCGGTGGCGGTGGGGTCTTCGCATGCCAAACCGAGGGTCGCGGGTTCGAGTCCCACCTGAGTGGGCTGCCCCTGTCATGGGTGTTTGTGATCGTCCGACATTGTTGTTTGTTAAATTCCCCCGCTGCGCTGAAAGGGCTTTAAATGCGCTTTTTTCGGGGTTTTGAAGATATTATATACGCCTTATAATTATAGGATATATAGAAAAAATTTATCAACAATACTCAACTACTATCAACAATTTTCAGCCTGCTGAATACGATTAGAATTTGATCGAAACCAACCCATCATGCATTAGAAGAATTTCATTTGGTAAAATCCACATATTCTGTATTTAGGACAGTGCTTCGTATTATTCCCCTGTTATAAAGTCGCGACAAAAATTCAAATGCTTTTTACCATTTAAATAATCTACTACATCTTGTAAACATCACCAGATATTGACGAACAAGAAAAAAAATTATGAAATTTGTTTGCTTCAATGAATGCTTCAAAAGACTTTCCGATGCTGCGAAATTTCCGCGTTACTATCCGCGATTTCTCCCAACATACTTCCATTTCTTTCAATGAGAGACCAGACCTAGATCGCAAGTTTAAAATTACCTTAAGAAAGTTATAGAAAAGAACCCTTAGCACCTGTCCATCACATGGCAGCTTAGAACCAGCAATTTGTTTCTCAAAATGACCAATTAAGAATATTTGGTCGGTGTTTCTAGTTTCCATTTCCAAATCCTATCCAGCAGTCCACTCCACTCCAAGCTCCACCTTAGCAGCCGCCTTCAAATCCAAGTAAATCTCTGGATCTTATACTGTAAACGTACATACAAACTGTCCGGTTTGCATAAAACATCTCCTGTGCCCATTATAATGTTTACTTCATTTACAGCTTATTGCCCTAATAACATCATTTGAATCTATTACTGAACAGTTCTAACTAGATAATGCTTTTTTATCTTGTTCTGCGCTGAAGTGTTTCATTGTTATCGGCAAGTTGGATTTCTCGTAATATTCAATTTTTCCTAAAGCCATTACTTTGTTTCACTCCTTGGTTTAACGTCCTAGTTTTTCGTTCTTATGATAACATGAATTCAGGAGGAAATTTTTGCTTCTACTCTGCCAACCGAATTGTAAGCAAGTGTATCGTAGGACCTTAAGGTGGACAGAAAATATCCCACTAAAAACCGTCAAAGGCTCCGCTCCGCGGCGTCATACAACGACCTTTTTCGCATTCGAATCCTTGGGGTTATGCATCGCAATGTAAAGAAGTTATACCGATCTTAGCTGGTATCTTTATAAGAGGTCTTTGTGTATGAGTCTCAGGAAAATAACTCACTTTTTCGAGTTTTGAACTCTTTTAATAAAAGCATGGTCCCCGATCGTATCCAAAGAAAACTAAATTAACTCCAATGAAACGTGCACTTACCTCGCATGGAAATCTTCCATTTTCTTTACCATAGAGCCTTTGAGGATCGATGTCTTGAAGTACAGCTTAAAAACGGCGAATGCTGAGCGTTAAAATCCATACAGTTTCTATGTATTATTATCTCCTTTCACCATAAAAATAACTCCTATTTTATTTAATTACACTCTAAATGGTACTTCACTCACAAGAACACAGGTTCTTAAAGACTTAGGTTTTTTTCTTGACCAGTCACTTACTTTTAACTATCATATAAGGGAAATTGCATCCAAGCCTTTTCGTATGCTTGGTTTCATTGTTCGACTGGCAAAAAAGACTAAGGATATTAGCATATTAAGGACCCTATATTCTTCCGTAATACAACCTACCCTTGAATTTAACTCTATTATCTGGTCTCCCTGTATAAAAAACCAAATTAACCATGTAGACAGAGTTCAAAAGAAGTTCCTAAGGGTAGTCAATTTTTATGCTGGTCTTCCTACTATTGGTGTTCCATATAAGCAGACACTGGAAATTTTAGACTTGCACCCATTAAGAGTCCGCCGCTAGCTTGCTGATCTACTATTTCTCTACAGACTATGTAATAACAAAATCAATAGTCCATTCCTTATACATCTTTTATCCTTCGATACTACCCTCAATTTCACGAGGAAAACCAAACTTTCTATTTAAAAATTTTCTGTAGAAACTTCACATTCAATGCACTCATTATCAGACTTCTGCGCACATATAACTTACTTAGTGGAACCAGTAGTAGATATTCACTTTGACTCTGTTTTTATCTTTAAAAAAATGTCTGGCTAAATTGATGTCTTAATATTCCATCTCTTTTAGTTAAATAATTTGAGTGTATTTTTTATCCATGCTCTTGATCATTTTTTGGTAATGATATATTTTATATTTCCTAACGTGATTTTAATCATATGCTATTTTATAATTTTTATATTGATCTCATGTTACCTTTTGCTACCCTTTACTTTTTTAACGTGTTAAATAATGCTTATTAATGTTTATATGCTTCTTACACATACTTAATTATGTAACACTATGCCTATATGCTTATTAATGTAACTTATATAATGTATATGCTTTTTCTGTACATTGGGTTAACACCCGTAAGAACAAACAATTATGACTATGATAACCTTACCGCGTCGCGGCTAATCCAGCTCCCGATGCGCGGAGACGAACCCTGCTGCGCGATCGAAAAATCAATTTAATATCCGGCGTCGCTAACTTTTTTCGAAGTGAAACTGTATATATACCTCGAAAACTCTTCAACTAATTCTCTGATATAAGATACTTCACGTGACCTTGCCGAAAACCCATTTGAAACTCTAAATAAACATTAAATTTTGTCGAAAAACAGTGTCCGACATTTTGTAACTACATGGTAAGAATTTATCGAATATATTCGTTAAGATTACGGAAACTAAAAGAAAAAATGCCATAATAACAGGTTATATATTTTTTTATTCCGTAAGAATCCACCTTTAACTAATCACCATCTACTTCATTTGGAAGATTTTCAGAGAAAATAGAAGATGGGCATTTTTATGGAAATTTGCTCACGTTTTTCCATCTCTGTAACGAGTCAGAATCATGTCAAATCAGGTAAATTTCCATAAATTTCGATAATGCTTGAGTTAAAATGCGTAATTTCAAATTTCTATCTCAAAAACAGCCATTTTGCAATTTTGTCCGGCTTTTTTTGTATTGCCGCCCAGTGTGCGTTGTCGGAAAAAATGAGAGCGTTATTAGGAAGCCTGAGAAGAACGTTCTCAAGCAGGGGCGCAGCTAGGAATTAAGGTTGGGGGGGTTTGTGTGCAGCTAATACCGGGGTGTGTGAGGGTATGGAGTACCCACCAGGAGAAGCGGTAGGTGCGAGATTAATAAATTGCGGAATTGGTTCAAAATGGTGAGTTTTACGGCTTTATGAGGGATATTTTATTAATCCTTACACTATTCTATTAGTAATATCAATACAATTAAGTAAAATGGATTAAACTTAAAAATTTCTCGGAGCTCTAGGGGGGGGGGCGGGTTTATCCCCCAAAACCCCCCCTCGCTGCGCCACTGCTCTCAAGGCCTAATCAATAGGGTGGTTTCCAATTATTGTTTTATTGCCTAAATCGAAAGATTATTCCTGTAGTACGCATTTCACACTTTTAGATTTTTAAATGACGATATCTATTTTTTCGCGATTAAATGAAAAGTGAAAATTTTCAAGCCCGCGAAAACGGGACGGCTAAGTATGAATGCCGGGAAAAACCCGTGTGACGTCATTCTAGTTCCGGCTGCCGCCGTGTGAGGTCACCTAGGTGAGAGGCTATGAGCGCCGCTACGATGCAGGGTGCTAACAGGTAGCGCTTGGCTTAAATGAGGATTATTAATATCCTTTCAAACGAAAGAAACTTTCCGTCCATAGGCAATTTTAATAGGTGATTATCAAGGTTCTTAGACGGTAAGGTTGCCTCATTCGTAACTGCGCATGCGCCAGCAGAAGTCCCGTTACGTCACTGTAGACCCTGCATCCCAGCAGATCCTAGCCATTTCATTGTTTGCACGCTAGAAATTGAGAGAGAATATGTTCCTGAGACCTTGCGCCGCCTTGTGTTTAACGCGAATCTGAACACATTTCCTGCAATTTCACTGGAAATCGTCTTTGTAATCCACTACTCATAAGACGAACTTTTTGTGGGTGAAGAGCGCCATTAATCGTCGGATATGCCAGGCTGCCGTTGCACTGAGGCAACGTCCCTAGTAGCACAAAAAGGATTATATCTGTATATTTTTAAGATTTCGAAATACATCCGTATACATATTTGCAAATCTGTATATCATACATATTTTATACATGTCTGATGATCCATGGTTACACCATAAGGATATTAATTGTATATTTTAAAGATTCTGGTATACATCATATACAGATACACATATCTGTATTATATATATATTTATCATATATTTTAAAATCTCTGCTTCTCTTTCAAACATCCCCACACAGCACAAGAACTCGCGTACATAATGTATTTACCAAGGAAATTGATGTATACTATACATAATGTATTTTGTAACGTATTATTGCTGTATTACAGCGTTATTATATGTAGGGATTTACATTATGTATATTGGTGTATCCATACCGGCATAAACCTTTGAGTTCATATTAGCGACTAAAAATATTAATGTAACATATAGATGAGTATACTGCCGAGGAAAATTATATTTGTGGATTAATATTCACTCTGAAAACCAATAATTGCCTAGTTGCACATTATCGGTTTTAATGAGTCCACTCATAAGATCATCTTTGAGCGAAGTAGTGATATCCTTGAAACTCCTACGTTGTTTACGAGTGTATTTACGTTACGTTTCACCACTTTATAGGGATTTTTGTGGTGTAAGTTGTTGAAAATTGAAGTTTCTGAGGATAGTGAATTTTCCTTTATTCTTGAATTTCATTCGCTGGGCTTAAGAAACGTGTGTTTGTGAGACATTTTTGTTAAAAACGCCTTTCATGTGTTCAGTACCGGGGTGCGAAGAAAACTCCAGAGTGGACCCAAAGTTTAAGGTTTTAGCTTTCCAAAATATCTTGAGTTGGAGATCAAGTGGATTCGGGCGATCAGAAGAGACAATTTCACCTCCACGAAAAACAGTAAGGTATGTACCCTTTCACGCTGTAATTATTTGGATGTAATTTCTAGCTAGATGTGGCTTGGGGATGTTGATGAATGTCTCCAATACTAAAAGTGGTGGTTTAAAATATTGTAGCGGCAATTCGACTGAAAATTCTTCTATTTTAGTTGTTTTTTGTATTATTTCGTTCAGTAAACGTGTGGTTGAAGGAGTTAGTTGGAATTATAATTCAGCAGCCAAGTTTATGGTATCGAATATTATTTCTTAGCTTGCCCTTTGGTGTGTTATGCGTCTGAAACTCAGTACTCAGTTAAAAATACTTATTTAACTTAGATTTGAAAAGCTGTTTGAATTATTTACGCCCTAAGTTATATACTAGGGTATTTTCGATGAGGCTTCCTGAGTCATTGTATTTTTGGCGTAGTACCGTATATTACGGGGGAAAGCACATACCTTTTAAGGTATTCATGCTTTCGAATTAATTTGAGCTTATGTATCATTTCGCAAGACCAGTGATACTCAATTAATAAGTTGCATGGAAAGCAATGCTGAGACATTCATTGAGTCTCGTCAGAAACTTCTATACTATTAGTGTGTATGAACCGCCGTGAATGGAAATATGCGTTTTTCTCTTACAATCGTGAGTGGTGCAATGAACCGGAATTTAACTGTGTCCGGCTTTTATCAGCTCAAATTATCTTATGCTTATATCTAGTTTTTTTATAAAAAAATCATTGAGGTATATAGTTATCTCCTGTATTTACCAGCCAAGTCATTAGATATATTTCTCATTCAGAAATGCCTTAAATTGAAAATGAAATGACTAAGTAATTTACTTGGTATTCTCTTATTTATTAATTTTAGGTGTGTGAGCTGCACTTCACATCGATTGATATCAGAAAAGAATCTGTGGCCTTGCACGAGAAGATGGGGAGATAATTCGTGTTGAATTAAAGGTGCCGAGACTGGAGGAAGGTGCCATTTCTTCAGTTACCAAACTATCATTCAGAAGACAGAAAGACAGTGGTATTAGTGACGTATAGAACTATGGTGGATGTGGATTTTTTTTAAGTGGATGATGTGACAATAGACATTCGTTGGAGAAACTATTGAAGATAGTATGGCTTCTGTCAATGCACTTAAAAATAATTTTTGTTCAAAGAGAATGACAGTATTTGTTTCAGCAAAGTATTTCATGGTAACAAGAGAGGATTGCAGCTATTATTGTGATTGAATAATGAAAATAAAAAATATGTATTTTAATTGTTTTTTTCTTTCCTGCCACTAAAATTCATTATGGTGATGTCCTCATGCATGCTAAGAGCTGAGAGATTAAGAGACATCATATTCTTTTTACATATTTTTATGCTGGTGGTTTGGCAGGACTTTCAAATTTTTATTAGATTGATACATCTACTGAAGTGACATTGAAACTTTTGCTCATCCCATACAATATTTCAAATACATATCCGCCTGGGACTGGTACGTTTTAGTAGCTGAGGTTGGACTAGTAGTTGAGGTTTGGATTGATCTTTGCTTTTGCTGGCATAGTGGAAGTACAATCCTTTCAGACATATTTAGTTGAAAATATTATTTTTCTCGCGAATTTTACATTGTCAATAGTTCTTTGTGGCAAGTATAGTCTCTCTCTATTATCTCGTAGGTATATGGAGGGTTAATATATATTATCTTATTATATTATGGATTATATTTTGAATATATATTATGGAGGGTTATATTATGTCGCATATTTAATCTGTATAAAATCCATATTATTGCAGCAGATATAATACGTATAATATCTAGATATTATATGCGTGGGAGAGGACATTTGCATGGATTTTATACAGATATAATCTGTATACAGTGTATACAATGATACGTATTATATCTAGATATAATCCTTTTTGTGCTACTAGGGGTGCTCCAACAGCTTGTCGAAAACGAAGAAAGCTGGACGGAATGTCTCATATCACAGGCGGATGCTTAAATTGAAAAGTCTTTTTATTGTATATATTAACTAATCGAATCATTGACCGTGTCTCGCCCCCCACACATGTGAAGAAAGTGTTGAAAGTGAATCGGTCAGACAAACTAAGTGGATATGCTAAAGAGTTCGTAATCAAGAACTTAGATGCCCCTATTGCATTGGAAAATCTGGACTTCTTCCCTTTTAAGGCAAATTGAACTTAATATTTTGCGCACTCATTCATGCAGGGACTATTTTGCAAATTCATTGTTTAACTCGTATGCTATGAGTAACATCGTGTACCAATGGTAAGATATCAGGTAAACAAATTTCTAGTACTAAGTCTATAAATTTGAGTCCTTTCGCATGCCTTTGAGACCTAAGAATAGTCATCTTGGTCAATGAAATTCAGACTTTTTTCTATCTCGATTTTTTAAACATTGAAACCCCATGAGGCAAATTGAAATTTTTGGTTTGGACCCGCATTGTGAGGTCAAAAGGTCAAAATTGTAAAATTTTGCTTACACTCAACAAAACTTAGGACCTTTTCCCATAAGTACATATGCCAATTTTCATGAACATTGCTCGATGAAAAGTTACTAAAATTACAGGTCAAAAATGACACACGACCCTTGGGACAATCTGTATTTTCAAAGCCCGGCGAGGAATGAAAACGAGCATAATTTCTATTTAAAAAGTTGCAGAACTGTAATTTTTTGAAGCAACTAATTTGGTTTTTGTGTATTTTCCTCCAAGCCATATTAATCTAAGTTTAAATTATAATGCGGAAGTAGCAAGGAAAACAGTGTTTTGAGAGTTACAGGAAGGAAGTGTGGACACGGAATCAACTCGCACACCTTCCCATTTCATCACTTCATCAGGAAATTATGGCGTCTGAATACACGAATTTATCTTTTTTTAAATCTTATCATCATTATTTTCATAAATCGGCCTTCAATTTCAAATTCGGCTAATAGTGTTCGATAGAGGGTAAATTCAAGAACTCGCTGCGGTAAGCAGTTACGCCCGCGGAAAGGCTAGAATTTGAAATGGCGCTGGAAGTTGGGTCTTCAGTGGCGTCAAGCCAATGGGAGCCCGAGTCGCGAATGAGGCAACCTTTACTCTAAGAACCTTGGGTGATTATTATGATTTGTTTCCCTGAGATCTTTGCCTCATGCATGCATTTGTAATCTCAGACGATGTAAAACTCCTGACTGCTCGTATAGCATCTGGGTCCCTACGACGTCATGTGGAGTGGCATCGCTTGGGCGCCAATCCGGCCTTTTTCAAATGAGGTTGAAATTGACCATTGTCATTCGTCTAAACTGGGATTTCTAAAACCAAATAATTTGTATGTTATGAATACTGTAATGGTGCGTAATGAATCGCAATCAATGCCTTTCGTTTTCTTTGATGGAGGAAACTACCCCATTACGTTAACAATATATATGGCGGCACTAGCGTAATCAGAGCTCGTAGGAGAAATAGTTACTCTTGGGCATCCTAAAAGTTAGAGTTCAGATATCTCATCGGTGGAAATAATTTCCTTGTCATTCATTCAATGCATCGCATAGAAGTGCGGAACGAAATTCCCGCTATTGCGACCGTTTTTTATGCCCCCTCGGGGCATTAGATCCTCTTTTATTAAAAAAATGCTGTCATCTGCGCTTCTTATTTCTTCCTTATCCTTGGTTGTTATTGCGTGTGGCCGTCACCTCTTAGTTGTACGGTTGATATGGGGCGATGGTTATCTGCTAGGGATCTTTTGCTAAATAAAGACGATTTACGGAATATTTGCCGGAAATCCCGTGATTTGTGGGGCAAAATCCTTTCTTATGGATAAAACGAAATCCCGTTTATAACAGAATAGAGAGAGGGATCCCTGACATTCGATATAAGCGAGTTTTACTGTATTGTGTATTAATTGCGTCATTTCGAACTACTTAAAGGCATAAAAAATTTTAGGAGCCACAGAAATATGTTCAGTATTTTTTCAGTCGTTGGCAAGTTTTTTACTTACAGCCTCAGACCCGTATCGTAAATGCCTCTCATAAATATAGTAAATATATCTATGCATGATCAATAGAAAAACCAAGCGCTTATTGAAAAAAGAAAGTAAGCTCCATTGAAGCAGCCTCTCGAGAAAGGCATGCAGTTTTCCCGATGTTCCTTAAATAACCGATGAAGTATCTTGTAATCGTTCTTCGATACGCATAATGGAAATTCTAAGTTCCGTTAAAGAAAATTGGGAATAGTATTGATTCAGCAACCTAGTCCTCTGGAAGTGAGGCGTTAGCAAGCCACTACCGCTTGTCTTTTCAAGGTCCTTTCCTTAGCCGTACAGGATTGAATGGTTTTTGGGAAGAGGAGGAAGGGGCAACCCATTATAAATATCGCAACTCAAAACGGCCTTTTCCGACGGCTTCAGAACTTTTTTTGAAAGGCATGCTGGGAAGAAGGCCCTGGCTAAACGCCCGCAGTCAGTGGCGTAACTCTGGGGGGGGGGGGGGGGGGGGAGGGATGAGGGGATAGTACCCCCCAAAGCATCAGAGAAATAAAAAAGTTTTTTAAAAATATTGCCTCGTTTTGAAATATAATAATTGCATCTGCTTAAATTTAAATTTTTAGTGCCAAAATGATGTAAAATGTATATTCAGGCTTGTCATTTTTCAAAAACTTTCCCGCCCCAGGCCATCTCATCCCCCCCAAAGCATATTCCCAGTTACACCACTGCCCAGTCGAGTCTTTGTTGTCCTTTTTCAGCGGAGTCATGGTTCTGTGGCATTGCCTAATTGGCATCAATTCAGGACTTCAAAAAATTCTGGCTCCTGGGTGCTAAAATTTTTCTGTCTAGGACTATCCATTCTATACACGGACGATCAAAGGACGGGATGCTTTCGACATCCGATTTGATAGCGCACAGTGGGGCATTTCACATGCTCCTCAAGGGGTAGAGATCAACCGTCAAGACTCCCCGATATGAGGGAATGACAGCACTTGCTCGAGTATATTCAGTTTTCGAACCATTCGCAAAGATGGGAAGGAAGGCTGGGTAATAGCAAAGAACTACCCAAATGAGGCATTGATTGCAGGGGTGGATTTGGGGTGGAGGGTCATGACCAACAGTGGTTTTCTGAACCCCCCTGGACCCAGTTCATGACTCCCCCTGAAATTTGATGCTGAATCTGCCCTTGATGGATTGTTGGTAAACTGGACTGGTTGCTTTGGATTGCTCACACCAGGTATCGACCAAATATGCATGTGCAAAATACACTCGGTGCTGTATGGGAATGCAAGAAAATACATAATAACTATGGATGGTCGGATCGGATACCTTGGATCCAAATATTCGCGGATATTGCCCTTCATCAGATACATCGGATCCAAAGTCGCAGAGGACATTGGATCTGGATTCGAGGTTACGTAGCAGAATTTCAGCCGTGGAAAATAAAAAAAGGCAAAATACGACTGACACATAGTGTGACTCTTTCCAAGAGATTGAGCAATCATTGGGGAAATCTCAGTGTCGTAGGATAATAACTACAAAAAAATTAATTACGCCGCAGATTTCAGAAAACCACCCTCAGCCGTCCATCAGCCCGTGCTTTTGTTGTTCTTTTTCCAAAATCACACAGACCATAAATCATTGTCTTCATTAGGTGGGGGTCCAAAACCAGGGGGGGAATTTTTAAACAACAGAGTACAAAGTAGAGGGTTTCAAACTAATTTTAACACCCTTCATAATCGAAAAAACTTCATTTTTCAAAAATCTATTGTAAATTCATGATTTTTCAATATTTTGATTCCTTTTATGAAGGAAAGTACTTGAATAATTATGTACTTCGTATAATAGCAGAAATATGAAAATGCATTAGAATCTGAAAATATTCAATCCGAAAGATCCGGCTCCAAAAATCAAGGATCCAATCCGAATCCGGATCCGAAAAAAATCCTGTATCAGTCCATCCCTAATAATAACATTTTCAGTCTCAGCTCCTTTAGATAACGTCGCCCATGTTATATAGCTAGAATAGCTAGAATATTCTCCGTCCGTGGTCACCGAAGTTTGATACTTTGTTCCATTAAGCCTCTCCAACTGTTTCGGCTAGCCGTATTTCAGTTGATGTGATGCATCAGGGGAGAAATAGTGTGTAAGTCGATTCTGTGCTTAAAGTTCCCAGACGATGGGTGTATTAAGTATTTTGGCACAAAATTGTTCATGAAGAGAAATTTTAATCGTGATATGGGCTCTCGTAAGAACTTGCAAGGAATACAATATCCCATTTGTGGAGGGAAAAAAATCCTATTCAGAGGCAGTGAACCAGGTACGTATGATGCACAACTTTTAAGTGTACATAAGGAAAAATAACTGTAAAAATATTTCCCTAGGTTTCTCATGGTATGTTATGTCTGCATTAACAGAGAATTACTTTCAAAATTTTTATTATGCATTTGTTACAGGCATTGGTTTTCATCAATTTCATTCGCCTATAAGCTTTAATGGCAAGGGATAATTAATTTGTCTACGAGGCTAGTGCCCGCAGAATGGGCAAATTTCCCTTGCATACAGAAGATGAGTTAAAAGAAAAAAGTTGTGGGTCCCTAGAATGGCATGTTGAGACCGTAGGCACCAAATTTGCACTTGGTTTGACAAATAATTAAAAATTTGCTTGGTTATAATCAAGTAACAGCAGCAGAGAACCAACAAATGAATATTATCACTTCAACAAATCTCAGAACAAATTTTAAGGCTGTAATCGGCTTAATTTAGTTGGTGAGCACAACAGATTCAAGGGGGTGTTGATTTAATGGGCTAGCTATCAAAGCTCTCCAAGCATGTCCAAAAGATTTTTCCACAGCGTAATACTCAATCCAATAAAAAATGCAAGGTCCAAAGGTTTAGACCATGTACTTAAACTTTTCTTGGGTTTCCGCATGGGTAAGATATTCAAAGAGTGCCGACGGTTTGGGTTCCGACTTGTCACTCATTCCCTAGGCTACATAGGTACCATGAGAACCATACCGTGCAATAGGTTTAGACCATGCATCACATATATGGATGAGAAAAGAGGTAGATGTAGAGTATGCAAAACATCTGCCACTCTGATGAATTTTACAAAGTGCAAGGAATACCTATTTAAGAAATTAAGAAAATACTTCCAAGACTTTCATAAAAAATAAAAAGTATAAATTTCCTGTCTTTGATGCTATTACAAGATATGTAATAACTAAATGCAATTTTGAACCTTCAAAGAGACATACTGAAATTAAGTCATAATTAATCTCACACACCATTTCTTCATAGATAATGTGCAAATTTACGTGGAAATATTTATGCAGGCGAAGAGAGAAAAAAAGAAGACAACTTTCAACATAGATTATTCCAGAAGATGAGTTTGGAAAGTAATAATTTTGACATAACAGCATTAAGATGCAATACATGTACTACCTACATACTTTTAAGATGAGAAAAATTAAAAAGAGTTTTTTGTTTTACTGCTCACCATTCTTTCTCACCAATGAATGGTGAGTTGTGGTCTGGGAGTCATGACTTCTTCATCACATTCGTATGACATGTAATTAATAGACATCAACTTTCCATAAATAACTTATTATTATAAGTTCACAGTCACTGATCCACAAGTATGAAAATTCTGGCCATTAAAATTACATTATATTTTTCAATGCCATAGAACTTCCAGGCTGCCACCTTTGGAAAGTCTCTTGCAGTGTTTCCTGCAGGTTACTCATTAGAAATTCCCCGGTGGAAGCAGCAACAGAGGTGTAGAAGTCCTAGCTAGTTGTGCACTTTGACTGATTTGTCCTCTTTAGAAAGACTTTAGGAAGGTCATTTCTTCTTATGCTATCCAAAGCATATTCCAACGTTCTTTTAGATGGTACACGGTTAGCAGTAAGAACCAAAATTTGCACTGGAAATAAAAACATACATTTAAGATATAAATGTTTACTCCATCATTAATTGCAAAATTGAAATAGCATAAGTCACAATAGCACTGAATTACATTGCATACTCAGGTCCCTATTGAACAAAATTCAAGATTTGATTTAAAACAAGGAGTTGAAGGAGTCATTTAGATTCTTCGGTAAAAGCCAGTTTGTACACAATTTGAGGTAAGTTATCTAATACCTGCCTGTGGATAACCAATAAGTCAAAGGAAATAAGTTGGTGTTCTAGATTGGTATCATGTTCTGCAAGTATATATATGTATTGTGAATCAGTTTTTTGCTACTATGGGAGCCACAGAGGATTACAAGAAACTTAAATACCCAGGTATGCAAAGTGTAGGAAAACTGGTCTGGAAGAGGTGATGAAGGACAAAAAAGAGAGGTCAGCAATATGCATACAAGGAAAGATGACGAGGGTAGGATTCCCAAAGCACAATTGGAACATCCATTAGATATGACTCTCGGCTGAATTACATATTGTGAAGTGAAGCAAAGTGAAAGTAGAAAAATACATACAGTACATAGTGATCTCATGAGAAAAGTCTATTCTATGTAGATACTTCACAGGGGCATAGCCAGGAATTTCGTTCGGGGGGTGGAGTTCCAAAACAAGGGGGGAAAAGTTTTGAAAAATGGGGTAATAAGTAATGGGTTTTAAACTAATTTTAACCCTTTTCATATTCGAAAAAAACTAATTTGTTAAATATTTTGTAAATTCAGGATTTTTCAGTATTTTTTTTATGAGGAAAAATTATGTATTGAGAATTATATTTTGGGGGGGGTCTGGACCCCCTGAACCCCCCCCCCCTGGCTATGCCACTGGTACTTCAAATGGTGGTGACCAGAATATATTGACTTTTGCTTATTGACTAACGTGCATTCTCTTCCTCCACAGCATTTGCATACAGACAGCAAACACAACAACCATGGTTGTTGCAACCACAACAGACCGAAAAATAAGTACATACACAGATTAGTATGTGGTGGTGTAAATGATGGCGGTCCTCCTTGCTTCAGCATATGTGCAAAAAATGCTCAGGGTTTTGGAGTGGGGGTCCAGAGTCAGGGAAGAGTTAAGACTTCATTAATTGGAGTGGGTAAATGGTGCTGGTGGAACAACTCAGTTGCAGTGACTGCAGCAGAATGCCAAGGTCTTATGAAAGTGAAATTATGTCACTGCACTGAGATGTTATGTCAATATCCTCCTCTAACAAACATGCTGGAGCTGCCACGGGCACAATTGAAAACCAAAAACATTCAGTCGTAGTAATTATTTAAATAGACTTTAACGCATTAGATCATCAACAATCTGTAATTGATCTATCTCACTTCACTCCGTTTGAAATTTCAGTTCCAAAAATGTTATGCAAATTCTTTAAATGCAAAATCACTAGGTTTTAATTTGGTTAGTACCATACATCTAATTTTATGTGTATGTATAATAAACTAAGGTAAGTACTCACTTATGTGAAAAAATCCATAGTTGGTACATGAATACAACACCATCCATCTGTTGCGTTTATAGCCAATTATGATGAAGTTGTTGGGGAAAAATTCTGAAAATGAAAGTAAGTTTTGATAAAGTGCATGAAATGTGGATTGTCAAGAGCTCTGCATGCTTTAAGAGTAAAATCTGAACAGCAATAGCACAAGCTCGTAAATTGATAAAAATTTCTGAAAAGTCAAATAAGTAAAAAATATGACTCTTGGCTGAATTGTTATGAAGAATTAGAGCAGAGTAAAAGTTGAAAAAAATGGTAAATTCAGAATAAGAAATACGTGCTGACATTTTTATTATTTTTGTATAAAATCACTCAAAATATGTACGTACTTAAATTTATACATGCTGAATTCATACAAAAAATCACGTGATTATTAATGAATTTTTAAAGTAATAATTGAATTGATAGGATGACACAAAAGACAAGGGGATAATACAAAGAGATGATAAATCACAGTTAACAAGCTGCTAATATTAATTTAATATTTTTTTAATGCCTGCACCAATGTATATGGAAGGCTGTTAAAATTTAATGACTGTGAAGATTAGAGGGAGTTTATTCAGCCCATAGTCTAGTGCACTCAATCAAGTAGACTCATGATAAACAGCAGCAATTCAATTAATTCAGTCCTGTTAATGTCAACAACTTACACTTTTCATCCAATTGATAAAGAAAGAGATTTTTCTTGTTGCTTCATGCCAAGAATATTATTGAAGACAAGGGTCTTCCAAGATCCAAAATAATATGAACTCAAATGACTGTTTCTCAGAATTAAGAATTACAATTACAGAGGTTAAATTTTGCTCAAGAATACATGTTGTCATTAAAAATATATGGCCTGTAGGTGCAGAATAATGTACAAACTCCTCATAATCACCTATTCTCTCCTTTATTTAATTTTATGATGGCAGTTAACAAATTTATTTCTTGGTAACTTATAGTCATAGAAATAATGCAATGTACTTACTTAAATTAGGATAGTCAACACTTATTACCGAGAATGTTGATTCAGCAAATGCAAAACTACCATGTAACGCTGTAATTTTTCCAGTCCTGAAAGAAAGTATTTTTAAATAAAAAAAATTACAATGACAGAAAATATCACAATTTTACGTCTCAGAGTTGCGCTCATCATTTCTTCACCCTTCCAACCATCAATAATCCTAACCTCAGGTGAATTTATACTTAGAGGCAGAAGTTAGATCAACACATTTTTCTCCAAATTTACATAAATTTAGCATTTCCCTCACTTAACAAGGCAGAGCCAATTCTTTTTTATTTTTATAACTCAAACATAATTCCGGTAATCAATAGAAACTTCCAAAAGTTTCAACTATGACCTTTTGGAAAATACGAGGATAAAATGTGGTCTGCTGGCTTGCAGAAGGAAAATCCAGAGCGATTATGAGCTCAAGTCAAAGGAATGAAACACACTAAGAATCCAAATGAAGCATTACATTCACACAAAAAGGGTTGGTAAACAGAATACTTTACAAACACCATGTGCCACCAGATCGCTCTATCCAGTAGAACTAAATCATACCCTGCAAAATTTTAATCCCATCCCATTTTCTAAGTTTGAAAAAAATGTGTTTTGGATGTTTTTTATTTATGATAAATCTTCAGCAGCTCATTACATACTACTTTGCGGTTTTTTTTTATAGTGAATACTAAGTTTAAAATTATCCAAAGCTGAGAATGATAGACAATGCAAGGTGTTCCCTCCACTATATACAGTAAAATTCGGTTATAACGCGGGTCTAGGGGGACATAGTTTACACCCGCGTTATCGGACAACCGCGTTATTACGGGAATCTGCGTGGGAAGCAATAAAAAAACCCTTAAAGGTAATTTTTATAGCCAATTTATCTGCGTAATACATTATTAAAATATTTATTTTATGATTTAGACGCTCTACTTTAACGGGAGTTACTTAAGTACTCGGATATTTTCTTTTGCCGCGATAGTTGATGGCGTTTCTTTGTCACGTAATTTTTTATGCTTTGCAAGTGCAACAGATGAATACTATCGCAATCACTTTGTCCCTCCAACCAATTCATCAATTCACTTATATTATGTAATAAATGGCCAATTTTTGGCATCTCGACCTCACTTTCGTCTTCTTCATTCTCGCTCTCATCTTCCGACGATGCAGCTGTTTTTGCGCGGCTCTGGACTGCAGCCACAATTTCTTCGTCACTCTTATAAGCAGATACATGAGTTTCCTCATCTTCGCGAACCCAGGCCTCGAGATCACTCACAAATAGTTTATTACGAAGAACATCTGAAGCTTCACGTGCGTCCTCTTCCGTGAAACCCAAAAACTCGTCTTCGTCTTCCATGCTATCGCCCGCTGTATACTCGCACTTTGACCAGCAATTTAGGATTGTAGCTGAAGTTATTTTCTTCCATGCCAAACCAATATTATAAGCCATGTTCTTCAGGGTGACTGTTTTCAGATATTCTTGTACCTGCAGTTCTGAATTTATGACACTAGTGAGCAATTCCCGCCGATAGTGGGCTTTAAATGCTCTGATTATCCCTTGGTCCATGGGCTGAATAAGAGCTGTCGTATTTTCTGGTAAAAACGAAGCCACTATTTTGCCATCCCTCGATATCAAGAGCTCAGAAGACGGATGTGCCGGACAGTTATCTAACAGAAGTAGTGCCTTCTCTTCTAACTTTTTTGATCTTAACCGATGGAACAAAATCTTCATTGAACCAAGATAAAAAAATGTCTCGAGTCATCCAGGCATTCTGACTGTTTTTGTAATTTATGGGTAGTGCTGTCACATTAACGTGCTTGAAGCACCGAGGACTTCGATTTTTACCAATACACAGAGGTTTTAACTTGTGACTTCCTGATTTGTTCGCGCACAGTAATAAAGTCACTCTTTCTTTGCTCATTTTTATTCCGGATTTATTTGCCGACTTCTTAATATCAAGTGATTTTGTTGGAAGCAATCTGTAGTAAAGAGCGGTTTCATCGCAGTTATACAATTGCTCTTCAGTGTACTCACCCTCATCAATCATCTTGCGTTAAGTCCCACAGAATTCTCTAGCTGCTTCACTGTCACTGGAACGAGATTCTCGAGGATCCTTGCATGTTAACTTGCGCTATCCCGTGGCGAATTTTCCACCTCGATAGCCAGCCAGCAGAAGCAACAAAATCATGAGCACCACCTATTTGTTTATTTAATTTAATTGCCTGTGCTTGTAAAAGTGGACCGGATAATGGAACACCTTCACTGCGCTTCTGAACAAACCAAGTAAACAAACATTCATCCACATCACCCGCAGCACTCAATCTAGCCTTTTTTCTATCAAGTCCTATTTCGTCATCCACTTGATCAACAAATGATCGTAATTTATCTTCTTCTTTCATCCAACCACGAATAGTTCCTTCAGGAACACCAAACTCCCTGAATAAACTTGATTTTGAATCACCGCGTTTCACTCTGTCGATTATGCCCAACTTTTCTTTAATTGTGTAAGTTTTCCTTTTAGCAGACATCGTTTTAACCCTAAAATCAATGAAAATTTTCGTGAAAAAGTAATTTTCATATTCATATTAAGCCTAAGACAAAGGTAAAACAGCCTATTCATCATTAAATGCTCGAAGCCTGTGAGCATTGAGTACCTACCTTGGTTTGAGCGCCGCGGTGCGAACGTACGAATGAGAATTATCTCAATCTCCCAGAATCTCGAAAATTATTATAGCCATGCAACACACTTTTCAGCTCGAGTTCACAAGACACAATGACCGATCAGGCATTACCGAGTTTTTTTTTATGGCTACGAAACAATGTATGGAATACGTCGCCAACCTCGTTAATACAGTCGCTTGAAGTTGCGACGCGTCGGTAGTCACGCCGAGATAAAATTCGCCACAAAGTTACCTACCTCAAAAAAAAAGGTCAATGTAATCATCTCGGGGGACATGGTGAGACCCGCGGTATATCCGAAACCGCGGTAAAGTGAGGCGCGTAATAACCGGAATTTACTGTACTACTGAACTGAGCAACTGCAGCCCTAAGCCTTATTTTGATAATGAAATATGATGAGACATCCTTCATTCATGGCAATTTTTCAGGATGACTTTAGAGAATATATCTTCGCCATTCGATGAGTAAGATATACTTACAATTTGTGAACTCCGATAATAGCTGATGGTAGTGAAGGCCCCACAACATTTAGCGAAACACCTTGTCTGGGGATATCTAGAGTGTCTTCAAGATCCCAATAGAAATCTTGTTGCCTATTACGGACTCTGAACCGTCTGTGGTGTGGTTTATGATGGCTGTTTTGTTGATTGCCTGATGGCCGACCTGCAAGGGAGTTTGGTCCAAAGGAGTACACCAGGCAGTTGTACCGGATCTCTCTCGGGGAAATGAACTTCAACTGCTCATACCAGTCTCCTTGGATCTGCAAATTTGGATGGAGGAGAATACATTCAGAGGCCCCATTAAAAAATGATTGCATGATATGCACTTATAGTGGCCCAGCGAGGGGGGGGGGGGGGGGGAGGTTTGGGGGATAAACAACCCCCCATCCCCAGAGCTCATAGAAATTTTTTAAGTTTCATCCATTTTATTTAATTGGATTGACATTACTAATAGAATAGGGTTAGGATTATTTAATATTCCTCAGAAAGCAGCAGTAAAACTCACCATTTTGAACAATTTACCTTAAAATTCCGCAATTTATTAACCTCGCACCTACTTATACTTATCCTGGGGGGTATTCCATACCCTCACACACACCCCTATTAGTTGCACCTAAACGCCCTCCAGCCTTAATTCCTAGCTGCCCCCCTGTGCACTTGAGTAATGTAAAGTTACTGCACTCACAGTCATATTGTGTCTTATAAAGTGTAAAATCCAACATAAGTATTATCATGACCAAGAAGGTAAAACAATATACTTTCATGACTCTATTTGACAATTCTGGCTTAGCGTGTAGGAACCACCCAAGCAGCATTCAATATCTGAACAACATCCAGAAATAATTGTCGGTGTTAACATATGACATCCTTGCAATGTCCATGTTAACCCTTCCGAGATGGTGGAGTTCTCTCCTCAGCATTTCTGCAGGACTGAGCCCAAAGAGACTCTTCCGTCCCCTCCGTACGGTGCATTTTTGCAGGTCATTCGTTAAGAAGGGTCTTGCAGATAATCACACACTCTCAGGACCAACCTTTTTCAACCCTTACTAATGGGGACTCTGCTTAATATCGGAGTCCAAGGGTAGTTGGGCTCCTTCCTTTTGTGGTTTATAACCCTACCAGCGGCATTGGTTTTCGGTCATTCATGCTTTGTTTATATGAATTAGTCATATGGATAACTGTTGCTAGCATGTAAATTGCTGACTTTGAATTGAATTCCTTGTTTTATACTAAGAATTGTTAAATTTTGTACAAAGCTCTACCGTCGATATTAACTCTTAATTTCCATGTCGATGTTTATTCTGAAACTGGGATATAAGTTAATATTAATCGTAGAAATTCCTTTAAAAATTGTAAACACTGTTCAAAAGACAAAAAATTCAATTCTTATAGTTAATATCTCTTGAGAAAAGAACAAATATTTATTTCGAAAGCTGACTGAATGAACAATTGAATGACCGTGGTCCCTTACCACAAAGAGGGGTAATATAAGACGAAGGGTCCGGGTACCTGCTCCCGGATTTCGAGGGCATGGCCCAAGTCCCGCTTTGTTAGTCCCGAAACTAACCCATGACTTTGTGAACTGGCGACAGTCATAAAAGGGGGAGAGCAAGGAAACATATTTTCGGCATTTGTTTGCCTCCAAGGAAAATTTGCTGCTTTCGTCTCATGGGTCAAGGAACATCCTGCCCATAGGCGGATCCAGGGGGGGGCACGGGGGCACGTGCCCCCCCCCAGACCCTCAAAAATATGCAAGATTTTTTATACCGTCCCATCATCATTGCGTTCGTTTTGTATTACGAGGTATCCTTGTGCCCCACCCAGAACAAAATCCTGGATACGGCCTTGCTTGTGCCCCTCCCAGAAAAAAATTCTGGATCCGCCCCTGATCCTGCCACATATTTTCTTTATTGGTAGGGAAAAGGTAAATTCAGTTAACATTGTATGGATACCTGTAAAATATCCAAAGGACCCACCAGTGGTGTAGCCACGGGGGGGATGAGGGGGAGTGGTTTACAAGTTAAAACCACCCATTGAGCCAATTCATATACTTTATTTTAGTAGATACTCGTACAAAATTATTGTTTTTGAGTCCAAAAAAGTCACATTCTCAGCATCAAAAATCCAAAAACTTCTCCGGAGAGGGGCCTGAGGATCCCCCTTTGCCCTGGGGTGTTTTCTACACTTCCCAGAAGGGCCCCAAAATCTCCGGTAAGCCCCCCCCCCCATTTGAAATTCCTGGCTACACCACTAGGACCCACCAAGCAATGTTGCAGTGATTTGCAACAGTGGACACAGAGGTCCAAATTGCATTATCTTCACAACATCTAATGAGTAGATATGTAGTGGGTGTTCTTACTATGGTACTTGGTCATCCTCAAACATAGCAACAAAACATTTGTGCTCTTGAATTCTATAGGAATTACAGAGGTGAAAAGAAAATCGAAGGCGGCGCAGCAAGGCATCGAGCAAGAAACGACGAGTACTAAAGGTGTTTCACGTAGTGGAAAAAAGGTTTTAACCAATGTATCAGTGTAAATGGAGAGTACTTCAAAAGTGACAAACTAAATTAACACAAAAATTTAAATTTTGAATTTTTTAAAAATTGTGTCCAGTTATTTTTGGGTCCCCCCTCGTGTGCTGCTTATGGACACAGTTTGGAATAACAACTTTTTAACATTACTGATATTACAACTTGGATATCTATGTGATGTTATTTTTACAACTTGCATGGATGTTACAAATAAGATTGGTGTATATGTAACGTTGTAAAAATATCCATCCTGTAATGCTGTGATGTGTTTTGGATACATCAACCTTATTTATATATCTGATAGATATCGTCTGCTGCTTGGGCATGATATAAGTAAGTAAAATCCACTTTTATGATTCCACACTGGCCATATCCGTTTGATCACACCACCATTATATTATGATTCAGGTTGGGATTCGAAGTATCACAGTGTGCCATGGTTCAATTAATACGGACATACCAGAGTTAACTCTTAAACTTATGAGTGGGCTTCACATTATTGATTTCATCTTGAATGGATATGTTAAACAAGGTTAAGGCTTCCATCACCAATTTCAAAAACTGTTTCTGATATGTGACAGCCAGCAAATCAATTACCCTAGCAAATGCATTTTATTTACAAGTACAAGAGTACAGTCTTTCTTGATCCTTTGCTGTAACGGGTGATGCAGATCATACACATAAACCAATCAATCCATTAAAGAATTAAGAAAAGCAACAATCATGGATGATTTCTCTCTTAAAATTCCACGGTGAATTGAATCACCAAAACACACAAGACATTTTTCCATTAATGACTGAATATTCATGAAGATTTTTACCCTAGAGCTTTATTGACTAAAATAATTGGAGAACTTAATGGAAATCATGGTATGATAACTCACAAAATTGTCATTTTTTTCAATATCTCTATAAAGCATTGCAAGTATAAACATAATAGTCCTATTTTTCCCGTGAGTACATATAAGAGGCAAACAGAATATGAGATACATGTAAATATGATACAATGATTGATAAATAGAAAGCATAAAATTTGCACTTATACCTCTACACATAAAAGGAGGAATCATTGCTGCCAACTAGTAAATAAACTCACTGATTTGAATGTGGTTTTACGTGCAGGGCGGACCAATGGACATGTACCGAGGCCAACAAGCTGTCCCCCAGAAGTTGCAAACAACAAGGGAATCAGTATCACAGTGACCAGTAAACCCGCCATCACTTCAGGTGGTCCCCATGTATCCTCCTGTAGCAAGCACAAGCAAAACAAATTCATCCCTATACTAAGCAAAAGTTGAGTGGCAACTTAATTAATATATATTGCATTGCCTGTGATATGGATAGCAATTAAACATTATTAATCTCAAATATCAAATAAAATTAGTAAATTCCTTAGGGAATGACAATAAAAATGAATGAATGAATATTTATTATTCTCTGGTAAAAACCGATAAGAGCAGAGAAAATAAAATACATAAAACGTTCTGCTCTGAAACATAATATCATTTTGACAAAATATTCCATATCAATGATACATAAATAAATATATGGCTTTGAAGAAATCATAGCAAGGCTTAACCAGAAAAAACATGTTTGTACAAGAACAAAATAAAATATTCAATGTCAATAACACAAAAATATAATTTTTAACACAAATTATAATAAAAACATACCTAAACTGAAAGTTTTGATAGCAACAAAGAATAAGAATGATAAAAAACTTAAATCCTGGTTTTCAAGTAAGAGTACAGTCTTCCTTTAAATTATTTAAGTGGTTGATGTTTTCATATCTGGCAGTGGGGAATTCTATAATCTAGATGCAGTAAGTTGATATATATTGGGGCAGGCTTGGGGAATTTGAAGGTCAAAATCATAACGATGACATAATGCTAACGATTATGTAATGGGCACGGAGATTTGGGAGTTACAAAAATATTCAGGTAAAGTTATAGAGAATATGATATTTGTTTGAGCTAGAAATAAGATCCATAGATGCTTATATGATACTCATCGAGATACCTGTTTTCCTTCAAGGTTAATGTTAATTGGTGACAAAGAATAAAGTTGAAATGAAGAACACATTAAAATTGAGATTTGGAAACCTGAAGGCTCACCCAACCTCATAACCTTACAATCCATATAATCCTACCTTAAATAATATAGCACTAAAAATGATAAATTTACCATTCCACCATGACTAGCTTTTTGGGGTCATAAAAAATGCTGATTTTTAATTCTTTTAGTTTATAACTCCAGTTTTTTTAAACCTCACTCATCTTCCATCCTTATTTAAATTTCTACACGCTATTACTTGTACTGAGTGCCTCTTTTGACCCTTTATTTTAATATACTAATTTTTTTGATTCCCCCTCTAGGAATTTTTCATTGTCTGAACCATGAAACCCTTCCCCACGCACGTGGGAAATCCTTGTGCACCAATCACTCGTTGTGTCCAATTTATGCTGCTGTATCATTTAAGTCTAAGGAGATGTTTATCAAATATAAATGCTCACGCGACCATAATGCAAGTCTTGTAAGCTCCATGGGCGGATCTAGGGAGGAGGGGGTCACGGGGGCATGTGCCCCCCCCCAGACCCTTAAAAAATATGCAAGACTTTTTTTATATGCTCCCATTATCATTGTGTTTGTTTTGTATTACGAGGTATCCTTGTCCCCTCCTTAGAAAGAAATTCAGGATCCGCACTTGGTAAGCTCATAGTAAACATTTATTTTACAGAGATATTTTAGCGTTCAATAGCCAATTTCAATGGCTACATTGCAATTGCCTGAAAATATGAAGTACGACCAAAAAGCCTTGGAAACTCACTGAATGGGACCCGTCCATAAAGGGCGACTGTCATTCATGGCAGCGAGGTCGGCAATGTACTAAAGGTTGTCAGCATGCAAAACCGTAACAGAGTATTATCAGCTGCAGCATTCAAGAAAGAAGACCAAGAAGATGGAGGAAATTAATGCAGCAGCAAATGTTGGGTGTAGCGTTCAAATCATTGCGTGCTATCACCGAAAGGCAGCACCTCCTGGAGGGAGACAGGCGGAGGACCCTTGGCGCCGGCAGGGTAACGGTACCCTGAGGATTTGGCACCCTTCTCCGAGGAGTAGCGTCCATGAGCCCACGCGAGAGAGACCTGCGAAGCCATAGCACGGAACTGCAACTGAATCCGCGGACATCGCAATTCACTGATTCCCGGAGTGCGACTCGAGTGTATCCGTGGCGAAATAAATTTATATACTGTTCATTGTTACTTAGGGCTTAGTTATTTTGCACAAAAATAACCCTTAGAGACCCTAAATTGGGTTATAGAATGTGAAGACAATGGTGAGGGCAAGAAAGCTAAAAAATATCTAATGGTAAACGAAATATGAGAATTTGGATTAGGAATTTAGAACGTCTGGGGAGAGAAAAGAGTGGAATTTTGCAGAAGAAACAAGTCATTCATAACAAACACATGGTTCAATCAACATAAAGGGTGTGGATACATATGGAAAAGTTCAGGAGATACAGGGGGGATATTAGATAGTTTACATCATGGTAAGACAGGTTTAGGAATAGTGTGAAAAATTCGCCCAGCTTCCCTGCTGCACATGTGGATTTACAAGAAACCTAGTGCAGTGGCACAGCGAGGGGGGGGTTTGGGGTAAAAAACCCCTCCCCAGAGCTCAGAGAAATGTTTAAGTTCAATCCATTTAACTTACATTGGATCAGTATTACTTATAGAATAGTGTTAAGATTAATCAAATATCTCTCTTAAAGCGGCAAAGCATTTTGAACCATTAATCTTAAAATTTTCTGGAGGAGGGCCCCCGTAACTCCCGCTTACCCCGGAGGGTATGCAATACCCTCACTCTCCAAAGTATTAATTGCGTCTAAAACACCCCTTAGCATTAGCTGCGCCCCTGACCTAGTGCATATGAAATGCAACGAAATATTGAAAAGACTTACAAAAATTATGAAGGCCGATAACCGAGGGAATGGTAAAAGGAATGGAGGTGAGAAGGAAGTGGAAGAACGTGGGCCCAGAGCAGGGCATAAAACTGGGGTAGGATTGGTAGGAAAGACTGTGAGGAAATTAAAAAGTTTCAAAAGGGAGAATTATGCCCATTGTACAATTGTAGTGCAACGCGCTTAATTCTCCCTTTTGAAAATTTAAGCTTAAAAAAAAACTTAAGTTTAAGTCGGCATCAGTCGGCAAAAGAGGGAAACTAAAGAGTCACGTCCAAAATTAAGGCAAAAGATGGAAGGATGCTTAACCGAGGGAGAGGAGGTCCAGAGTAGATCAGTGGCGGAGCCAGGGGGGGGGTCCCGGAATAAAAAAACACAATTATTTTCCTTCATAAATGAAACCAAATATTGAAAAATCATTAATTTACTAAATACTTCTATAACAAATTAGGTTTTTTCGATTATGAAAAGTGTTAAAATTAGTTAAAAACACAGTACTTAGTACACTGTTTTTAAAAAAATTTCCACCCTGGTTTTGGACCCCCCCCCCCCCCCTCACCGAACGAAATCCCTGGCTACGGCACTGGAGTAGATAGAAGGAATATGTGGAAGACCTGTATAACAGAAACTGTGAACAGGCCGGAAAGAATGAATTTAGAGGAGGAAAGTGCAGTGGAGGAGGATAATCTTGGGCCGGGGATCTTAAAAGCGGAAATTGAGAGAGTCCTTTGTGGCATTTTTTAGTGTCTCCCCCCCCCCCCCCCCCCCAAAAAAAAATTTCTCTCCCGCAAAGGACTTTTCGCGGTAAGGTTTTTCGCGCAAAGGATTTTCGCGCAAAGGCCCCGTAGCAAAAGGCCCTGTCTCGCAAAATCCTGTCTCCGGAAAATCCTGCCTCCGGAAAGCAGCATCCGAAAGCAGCATCCGAAAGCAGCACCGAAACCAGCCCCGAAACCAGCCTACCTGCAATCCAAGACTTATATAGGACTACTGCGGAGGAATACTTACTCCTTGGCAAGCAAGGGGAAATCGGTGCTAAGTCCATAGTATTGCACTTTGGAGTGAGAAGTTTTACCATAGTCTTATCACAACTCTCTCTCCCTCCAACACCTCACCCCACTATGTCTCTCCCCTCCTTGTGTTCCAATGAATATCCCTCTGATTCGACTGATGTCTCCAACCCAGAAGTTTGAGGGGCTGGCTGATATGTTGTTAACTCCAACCCAGGGACGAGGTTTAGCGGCGCAGCCTGTCAACAGGGGCAGTGGCGCAGCGGATGAATTCGCCCTGGCTACCCCTCCGCTGCTTGGAAAAACCCCTCCCCTCAAAATCCTGTCTCGTCTTGTAATAGGAAAGCTCTCTTCTGCTCGAGCCCTGGTAGTGGACGCATGGCTAGTGAGAAATGGCAAATTTAGAGAAATTATACTGCTGGTATTTAGCTGGTAATGTTTCCTATGGGATCATGAATTACTATCATTGTTTTTTGTAATACTTCTGATTTTGAATACTAATTGGAATAGATTTTGAACGAAAATACTCGTAAATTTTTGGAAATCTTTTCTTGTGAGCTGATTTTCTTGTTTGTGGAGTCTTTCCCTGATCCAGCTTGTGACCGACGGTTGGAGTTTTTCCTATGTCTTGGCTTACGTGAACAATCGACCAGATTTAGCGACGTAACGCCACACCTTTGTGACATGAAGGCTAGGAAAGCGGTTGGCACGGACAATAATCCATGTGAGCTTCCGAAGAATTTAGTAAGAAAGGGTTTTTCGAACTAGTTAGCAGGATCTAGGAGGAGGGATGTTGGCTGGAGCATTTCGTGAAAACTTTTCTAATTCCGCTACAAAAAAAAGAAAGCTGTAGAATGCGGAGGTCATACGACTATTAGGGCCCCCGCGCACTGGCAACTTTTACAGAGCAACTATTTAGTTGCTTTGAGGAAGTCCGTATGAAACACACGGCAGTTGCAGCAACTAAAAAGTCGCCTGTGCGCGGGGCCACAATCAATTCCGTGTGTTTCATTTGAACTTCCACAGAGCAACTAAATTGTTGCTTTGTAAAAGTTGCCAGTGCGCGGGGGCCCATAGGGACTTCCTCAAAGCAACTATTTTGTTGCTTTGAGGAAGTCCCTATGGAACACACGGCAGTTGCGGCAACTAAAAAGTTGCCCGTGCGCGGGGCCACAGTCAATTTCGTGTGTTTCATTTGAACATCCACAAAGCAACTAAATAGTTGCTTTGTAAAAGTTGCCAGTGCAAGGGGGCCCTTAGACTAGTATCGCACGCAGCGAGCGTGGTACTGAGGATATCAAACAGACAAATCGAGGCGAGGGCAAGCGAATATTTGATTTTTAGAGAAGATCAGTTTGGTTTCAGAAAATGAAAGTCAACTCGTGACGCAATAGCGATAATGAGGCAAAGAGAAACCTAGAGTATGATCAGGAGCCCTATCCAGTAATTACGTCCCCTCGTTTCCGAAATTTCGGAATGAAACTTTCCGTCTCCGATTCGCTTGCCGCCACTAGGAAGCGCATTTGTGCTATCCGTAATTCTAAACGCACTGCATTATTGAAAAGCGATAATGCTTATAAAGCCATAAACGCTTTCAACTGTTTTCGCCTGTAACTTTATTTAATTCCTAATTCAGATCGGATCCTTGATTTTCGATCCTGGATCTTTCGGATCGGATATTTTCGGATCCAAATGTATTTTACTGCAGTTCTTGCTTTGAACGAAGTAATTATTCAAGTTTATTCTGGGTACGTACAATCGAAGGAATGCTTTTTAAATTTTCATACATATTTAAATATTTTTATAAATTAAAAATCATTTTTATTCGCTTTCAAGTTGTTTTTTTAAACATCTTTACATGCTCTGGACCGAAACTGTTACGCTTGGGTTTGGAAATGAAAATAGGAAAAATCTTCGGATAAACCACTGACCAATGGCGTAGGACAATAATCGCATGCGACAGCACATTCGAAGAGAGAATCGGAACTCTTTCCACCCTTATGGGGCGTTGCATTCACTGAAGCTATTATTAAAAATTCCCGATCCAGATCCGATGTCTTCCGCGACTTTGGATCCAATGTATCCGATGAAGGGCAATATCCGCGGATATTTGAATCCGAGGTATCCGATCCGACCATCCCTAATTTTTAGTAAACATACTTTGCCAGTATGGCAAATTACTTGTAACTTCTTACCAGCTTTTGCAGTACAACTTTCGCGGTAAAAGTATTCCATAACTTACCAGCTGCGGCACATCTTTTTCGGATTCCGAGAAAAAGAAAGTCATTTTCCGAGACCCTCCTTCTCATCGGGCGTCCTCGGAAGAGTTTCCTTTACGGAAAAAAAGGCATCGATTGGAGGGATAGGCGACTCATTCGTAAACTGTACAATGTACATGGCCAAGACTGCGCAAGTGAGGGTAGCGGACGGAGAATCTGGGTGGGCAAGCATTGACCGAGGAGTGAGGCAATGTTGCCCACTATCACCGTCGCTTTTTAACGTGTACGCTGAGGAGATGGTAAGAGAGGCGTGGGATGAGTTGGAAGCTGAAGTAAAAGTAGGGAAAATGATGTTTATATCAATGTTGTTCGCGGATGATCAGGCATTGATTAGCCAGTCAGCGAGAGGACTGCAGCCTCTAGTGGATGCGTTATACGAGCGGTGCGAGGAGTATGGGATGATGATTAATCTCAAGAAGACCAAGGTTATGCGGTTTCGTATAGTATCCAGAGGCAGATAAAAATGGGGGTAACGGGGGGCGCGCTTCCCCTTTTCAGGGCCGCCCGCATTGCCGAACATTGCAGAACCGCAATAGTAACTTTTCTATATCATAATATGGTATCATCTTTTATGTGTGTATAATCAGTTTTGATAAAACTTTCTTAAACTTTGCATGCGACTTGATTATTTTTTATGACGATAAAAGTAAAGGTGGCTCAAAATATCTTTCGTGCCCCCTACCCCATTAAGTTCCTTTCTGTATCCGCTGCTGAAGGTATTGCGAGCAAAGAATGCGAGACTGAAGGTAAAAGTGGGAGGGTAAAAATTTGATCACGTGCAGCAATTCAGCTACATATTTGGGAAGCACAGTATAGGAAAACTGATACAGTAGGAAGGACATCAGGAAGAGAATTGCGTTAGCAAAGGAGGCGTTCGTGGACAGGAAGGAGCTCATGAGAGGATCGTTGTGTAAGAGTTAAAAGAAAAGGTTAGAGATGAGTCTAATCTGGATTGCAGCGCATAGCAGCGCGGTAACATGGAAACTTAAAAAGGAGGACGAGAAAAGACTCGAGGCGTTGGAGATGTTGGTTTGGAGAAGAATTGAGAAGGTGAGGATGAGGAACGACGAAGTGCTGGACATGGTGGTTTAAGAGAGGCAGCTTCTAGATGAGATACGGAAGAGACAAATATTATGGATGGAACGTGTAGGTACTTGACGTGACGGGACGGGATGTTGAAAACAGCGTTAGAGGGTAAAATGTTGGGTAAACGAGAGACAGGAAGAAAGAGAATAGGTCTTTCAAATAGAATAAAAGGGAATAGCTCTTATTGTGAATTGATGAGGGAAGTTCACGAAGTGCGGGGATACTCCCAGAATAGTTCTTTAGTATTCCATGGAAACCTCCCTAAATTGGTAGAGTACTTCAATAATAATAACAACGTTGTGTTAGAATCTTAGACGGCTGTTTTTTGCATTTAAAGGGTGTGACCCAATTACCAAGTACCAGTAATTTTATAATATTATGGTCACTAAGGTTCGTTTTACTTCCAAAGCCTTCGGGAATAGCCCCTCATCATAGGCCTCTCATGATTATCAAATAGCATTTCCCGCGTCAGGTCAAACTCATAAGAAATTGCTGGACCTTCGCTGGGAAATTCAGCTAAGAATTCCTGAAGTTGATGGACATTAAAAGGGTGCACGAGCGAATGGATTGCCGTTTTTTTTGTACCCGGAAGGTAAATGGATGGTTTACTATATACCCGCCACTTTATGACGAGAAAAATCCTCCTTCAATTTCGGTTTCTTTGCTTAAGTGGCCGAGGAATCTCTAATACCGTGCAGTGCCCCCGAGTCACCAGGTGTGGGGGTCAAGTGGTCACTAAAACATTACCTCAGTCATTGGCTTTCCTCAACTGGTTGATTCTCTATAGCGGAAACCTGAGGAGTTTGTTTATCGGTTCGTATTTCATGGCAAAGTCATTTTATCGTAAATCACCTCCATAACCTCAGACCGGGAGACGCACTTGCACGGTTGATTTCCATAACGGAATTAAAAAAAAACACTCCCCAAGGTCTCGACCCAGAGTCGTCAACGATTTTGGGTTTGCTGAAAACATTAAATGCATGACATCAGCCGACCTCATTTCAGCCGTTAGTATCACTGCCACCATTTCAGTCAGGGACCTTCATTCCCGAGCCTGTTTCCAAATCACGAAGATATGAGAAAATCCCTCCCATTTATAGCATTATTTTTTGTATCATAAATTAATACTAAATGACATTTTTAACTGGCTAGTCAATTACTTTTCGCCCGTACAAAAATCGATAGCGCTACCCATAAAACAATAAATTTCCTCATACACTATCGCGACACACAGCTTAAAATCAAGAGAAGGCATCACTCCTTCTAGAATAATCGAATTCTGCATTTTTGCGACAAATTACTCGCATAGGATTTTTCTTACGATCTTATATTGAGTAGAAATTTGCCAGCACATCGGAAAAAACTGGGGTAAAATTTTCCAATTTTGTGATCCAAAACATTTCAATACGATTGCGTAATTTTTAAACTAAATTATAACAATGTTTACTACGGGTGTTACAATTTTTATATCAATCAAAATTATACATTTTATTACGGGTGTTTACCCATTAAAATAATTAAAATGAAAAAAATTATTTGAAAATAAAATACTACTTACTTAGTACATTATTGCATGGCTAGGACAATTATCGAGGACAAATAAATAAAGTATGAAGCATAAGAACTAAATTCATAAATAATACGAATATGTAGTCTGAATTGGTTGCATTGGAGTATATTCTGTGTTAATTCAATTGGAGATATTACAGACATTCCCGGAAACATCCATTAATTTAGCCCTTGTGAGTTTCTCGCGATAGGTCAGTGATGTCTGATTCCATTTATCAAATCGGTATTCAAGTGATTAGCTTGATGAACACTCTGTTTCTTTACCGCAGCTTCAGCGATGTCTTTCGGCTTGTTATCTTTTCTTGAGAAATGACGTTGCCGCGATATTAAATTGTTCAGCATCAATCCGTTTGAAATTTTTGAGCAGCGGAAATACTGGAATATCCGATTATGGTACTAGTATATTCGTACCACATTTCGGATAATATGAGTAAATTTGAAAGACGCGCGAACGCAGAATATGGAAATGGCATCCTGGATTGTGGTCTCATTTCAATCGAAGGAGATAAGAGTATCATCGAAAAAACTACAAGAAGTATTTTTTCCTGCATTATACTCTAAGGAATGAACCAATTCTAATGATCAAATTAGTAATAAATAAGGTGTCTTGCCGATAGTTCCGAATGGACTTTGGTGTTTCGTGCTTAACCTTCATCGGAAGTTTCTTAACTGAAGCACCAACGTCAACTATGTTACATTAGAGTGACTGCAAATATAAACTTTTCAAAATGTTTTCAAGTATCTTACCTACTTGTCTACTCTTATAATGGACATCAAACAAAGATATTTTAATCAAATCAATAGTGCGCCACAATGAGAAGAAAACAGAAAATAATTACTCGAAAAGCACTAGCATTTACCCAAACGTTTTCCCAAGGGTCATTATACAGCATAGATATACCTAAAACAAGCTACGATTAATATTAACGATAACGAAGCATGAGCGACGGCTTTCTCAGCTAACCCATAGGCTCAGTCTATGTTTAGACTGTGCTTAGGCTGTGCCATAGGTCCATTCTTTAGGCAATGTTAAGGCACCTGGGAGTAGAGCAATCGAGCAATCCCATGCCACCGTAATCTAGCAAGCAAGCTGCATGCGGCCAATTCACTAAATAAATTAACTTTGCGCTGGTAAGTGGGCCACGCCGAGTCTGATCAAAATGATAACGTGAGTCTGTTTATCGTTATTGCGTATAGTCATTAATTAATCTTCATTTTGCATTTAAATTCGATTTGAGCTCAGAATGTAAGTGACCACTTCGCGACGTAATTAGAGACCATCGATACGGAAGCATGCTCACAGTCCCTCGCAATTGAATTCCAAGTTCAGCGCACAGCTCGAGTTGAAGATCGCCTTCTGTGGGAAGGAGGTAATCTGGAGGCCGATACAAATAAAAACGAGTAGAGATGTGCTGAAGGTTGTTGTTCTAGGGACGGGCGATATCATGGCGGTGCCTTTATTGATCATGGGAAGGAGCGGACGGTTCGGTCGGCTCCTTAGTCTTCGCCCACATCTTCGCCCTCTTCCCCGGAATGCTTCCGGATCGCCGCGAGGGGTCTGCGCACAGATGAGAGGATTTTATTCTCGATGTGAATGCTGAGATAACTTTGGATGATGAATGGCAGTCACGGTTTTCGTACGAGGCATTTTAATACGTCAAATACCTGTTGAATGAAACTCGGAGCAGGGAAGCAACGAGGCTTCGACTCTATGACTCAAAGGAATTCCAGTCGGAAGGGCAGAGATCATTCAAAAATATTCTCTCATCCAATCCAGATATGGACCCATATCCATATCTGGATTGGGTGAGAGAATAGTTTTGAATGATCATGAGTCTAGGAGCAACTTCAAAGGCCACACAGTAAATACGATGGTATGATGCTCTGAATAAATGTAAACTAGAGCGCTCATATAAAATCGTATCCGGCTCGATTTTGTGGAAGTTCTTTATATCCATGATAAAAATCCATGATGACACTTACGTGTTGAAACCATGGTCGGTTGCTGAGTTGACATTGAAAGTGTGGACATTACCATTGTGTTATTCTTTTTATCATGGATAGAGCGCTCATGTTGGCTGTGCACTGTGCAGTAAGGCCATTTTAACAAGAAGGATAAGTAATTCAACTCTGATAATTTTTCTAAAAACTGACATACTAAAAAATCGCTATTCACTATTGACATAAACTCAGTTTTGGAGGGCTATCCTGGTTTATACTTTTACTGACGAAATTCTTCCGCTTTAAGCTAATTATCCGAGTTAACCAGAATGCATAGCGCGCCGGCGGCTTCACCAGCCTTAAGGCCGTTTTACACGGTACACGGAATTGCGAAATCTGACGTACCTGCGAAGGCGCAATCAAAATTACGTCGTGTAAAGCGGTGAATTGCTAGAACACATGCGAGAATGCGTGGATGCGAGACGGCAAAATAGCCCCTTTTCTAATTTCGTTCATGCATTCGCGCATTTCCACGCCATTTTAGATATTAATGCAGCTCTGGCCTGCGCAATTCCGTGCCCCTCGTAAAACGGCCTTTAGAAAGTTTCGAGTGACAGTGACGAAGAATTTGAGCATAATTATAGCAGCGAGCAGGGTGCAGATTATTTTGGCATGTGCAATGATGTCCATTACGTCACTCATATCGAAGTGACGAAGGAATCGGCTTAGGCCATTATCACTCTCATTGAGCAAGTCTTGGAATTTTATACAAATAGGTCACGTAATGATAAATACCTATATTAAGTTTTAGAATAAAATCACAGCATTAATGACAAAGAATCACGGTAATTATCTCTTCATGATGTCTATTTACATGTGTCTACCCCGACCTTATGAAATGCTTATGTTGGTGGCGATAACTTCTTGGGTCACGAAAAAGGGATTGAGTGTATTCCCTGGGCTAAAGTAGCGCAATTCTGGTGAGTTTTTTTATTCAAATATCGAGAGTTTTTTCTCGTGATTATTGTCACGCTTCGTGCCGCACTTCGAGTTTTCAACGCCACCTTGAACGAAAACTAACGTATGTAACCATGGGGCCGTCGTATGAGTTACGAGCCAACCTTAACTTAAATTGTGACCAAGGAAGAAACCTTAGCTCTTTTAAGTGTCTTTGGAAACCTCTCGTGTCTATCTAAAGTTTTTACTCCACAGACGCGGTGGATTATAGACAACTGGATTACCGTACGTCCAAAATTGTTCACTCTTTACATATTTTCCCAAAAAGGTTTAATCGTGACTCAAGCTGTTTAAGCTATAAGTAGCATAATAATGTCGAACGTCTTATTTAGCTGTTTTTTATATGCATTATACATATTCGCTCCAGGAATTTGGTCACCGATGACGTAGTTAGGTTTTGAAGTGCCTTTGCAACATCTGCTTCAGAATGATATTGAAAACTTCGGCCAGTATTTTATTCCTCACTTTTATGGCAACCACATCTCTCTGAAATGTATTTCTAAAATCATTAGAAATGATTATCGAGGCTGGTTTCATACTAAAGAATGAATTTCATCAGATTATAGGATAATACTAATTTAGGGAGGAAGTATGAGGGAAGTGCAATAATTGAACACTATAATCCCATATTTCCATCGAACAAATGTAGAATAGAAATGAAGCGATTATGAACTTGCAAATTATGTAACTAACCGTGCTTGCGTTATTGTTTTATTTTTATGTTGATCATGTGCTATCTCTACCGTTTACTTCACATTTCCAGTTATTTATTTTCCAGAAACCAAGCTGTATCACCACTGAGTCAGTTGCTACCCACATTAAGATTTTATGTCACTGGTGGTGATCAGCTAAGTTAAGTAGACTTCTATGCAGTTAGACAGCCAATTGCTCACAGAATAATCCCAAGGGTTAGTTGTTCCATGGATTCTCTACATCCAGCTTACACAGGTATGAAAAATAACCCACAAGCAATCCTGGATACCCAAATGGCGCTTTATGTCATTTCAAGTCTTCCAAAGGCTATGGGAAAAATTGATTGCACGCACATGAGAATAAGATCCTCGGGTATTTTCACAATATGCCATGCTACAGTTTACATCTAGAAGAGTTTACAGTTTTATTGAATAATAAATATGAACGAGTTCAGTTTTAATTTTCCTATCTATGCTGATTTGAGGTGCCCTTCGCCCCGCTTTGGCCCAAAGCCCTGAGAACTGAAAGGGGGTGATAAGATTTTTCCCGTACTTGGGGTATGCGATTTGGGATCAAGTAGGACAAACCTCCCCACATTTCCAGCCCGCTAGAGGCCCACCAGGGCCGGCTAGATCGAAAATACGATTTTCACTCTTTTTTTAATGTCCCAGTCAAGAAGGCATGTTTTTTAATGCAGTTTTGGCATTTGAAACCTTATTTAATGGAGCAGATTTCCAATTGTTTTCAAGAACTTTGAGCAGGACAAGAAGGTATGGCGTTGATTTGAAACTTTCTAACGTATGTTTTTATAAAATAGGGCCAAAAAGAAAAAACGTTTTCTGGAGGTGTTTTTAATACCTTTCGGCTGGCGTATTGAAAAAATAATTTTTAGGTGGTGGAACATCGCGAAAAAAGGCGATTTTGGCCATTTGGCTCTATGCTCTGGCCCTCCATAATACCCCTTTTTATTTATTATAGTATTCTACCGATTAAGGTGCCGATCATATCAGCGCAGTGATGAAAAGATGAGGGATTTCATCAATTCTACGTTTGTCGCACGCCAACGAGCCGACGCACAGTGGGCTGAAATCGAAAAAAGCTGGCCAAAAATGATTTATTTCACTTTTTAATTTGGAAAAAACTATTATATTTTCAAATTATAGAATGATCAGTGACCACATTACTGAAATAATTTTATTTATAACTAATTTTTTTTAAGCAGGAGACATCTGTCAATTTAATGAAAAATGATCGCAAAATTTTTTCCCCATTTTTTGAAAAAATTGACTGAAGTTTTTTTTCTACTGTTGCGTTATTTTTAAAAACGCCTAAATTTAAATCATTATATAATAGAAATTAACATTTTTAGAATCCATTATAGTGAAATTTTTAATTCTAGCGACAATATTTATAAGTTTTATTTAAACAATTAAAATGTCCTATTTTTCATGTATTTTTAACATAATGCAGAGAAAAACTTGATGTTTTTCACTTTGCTTCACGAAGTGTTTAGTACCACATTATAAAACGAAGTGTCAACTTTAGTTATCAATTGAAAAATCCTGCCCCAATTTGCCACCCCGCCTCTCCCATCAAGTTACGTGCATGAATGTCCAACCGCCCGACGCGGTGGTTAGATGCTAACCTTTGTTCAGACTTAGCTGTAGTCGACGATAATTCGCCAAAAGTGAGCCGAAATTACACTTGTCTACACTTATAAACTCTGTATACATTTAGCATGCCATATTAGTCTTATTGTACCAATTTTTCCAAGAGCACATTACGATTTCCTTCATAAGTCATATAATGGACTCAACGATTGCGCCGGCAAGTAATATTCTTGTCCCGGGAAGCGGGCGGCTGCAAATAATTATATATTAATTCTTGGAAAGCCCAATTCTTAACACTATACACTCGCACATTCTGATATCCGTACCTTAGAGTATATAGTTCAACAGAGGTGGCGTGACGTATTCTGGGTGAAGCCAGGCTGAAAATCCTTCCGCCATATTGAGTGTCCGTGGAAACCCTGTATTCCTGAAGAAAACGTGCGACGGGATTACATGAATTTACGGAGATATCTTCAGCTTCCTTGGTTAACTTTAAGTAATAAAGGTAAGTAAAAATATAGTGATTACTTTTAAGAAATATGCAATATCTATAGTGAACAGTAATTTGTGTAATAATGGTGAAAATTCCTCTCTTCTTTCTTTCTCGTAGATGGTCGCCTGCGCTGCCTATGGCTGCAATAATCATAAAGATAAAAAGAAGCCTGGAGTTACGTACCACAAGTAAGTACGATTAGCCTAGAAAAATTAGTAATTTATTTTAATAATTTTCATTTATCGTTGAAAGCTTTGCTGGTAAGGTAATGATCGGAGCACATGGCGTATGATTCAACCATTGATGAAAACCATTCGTGTTGTGTTTTAATAATGTTTTATTGTTATTATTATTTGTTATTGTAACTTTTATTGTTGATTTTATTATTTTTATTGTTGATTGATTAGTTAGTAGTATTAACTTAACAGCACCATTAAGAAGTTACTCAATCCTAGTTTCATAGGGTATTATACTGATAGTTTTGTACTTGTGAGGTCCGATTTCATTGGAATTAATATCAATTGTGGTAACAGTTAACTTCGTGGGTCTTAGTTGAGTGAGCAACTTTTCTTCCGTCTTTCAGGTTTCCAAAAAGAGAGGAAAGGCGAGCAGCATGGGTTAAGGCAGTAAGAAGGGAGAACTGGAGTCCAAGCTCAGCAAGCGTGCTCTGTTCAGAACATTTCCGACCTGAGGATATGGACAGAACATCCTTGTGCTACGTGAGGTTGCGAGAGAATGCGATTCCTTCTATATTCCCTGCCTTCCCATCGTACTTGAAAACTGTAAGTACTGAACTCGTTTGAGAAAATTTGTATAGTATCATGCATTGGTATTTAACAATATCAAATAATAAATAGTACACTACAAGGACTGATTTTTTTGACCTTGGTCCAATTAAAAAAATATTGAGGTTCTATGTTAATTATTGAACTGGTTTTTTCTTTGACACTACCCACTGTCCATAAATCTAAATTCTTTAAACATGTACATTATCATAAAGTATTTAAGTTTTTTAAGTCACTAGCAAATCCCTATACCATTGAGATTGTGTCTTTTATTGACGTTTCCCAAAAATCACAGCTAAAGCCAAAATCTGAAGTAAACCATGAGGTTTTCAGAACTAATACATGAATTCCAGTCATTACTACAAACATCTCTGAATGATTGTTGTCAGCGTTTTATTGGAAGTGATGTTTAGATTTACAGATCTTAAATCCTACCAACTTGAGGGTTCATTAATATGCTGCTCTACAGAAGCATATTTTTGAAGAATTATTCCAGTTGCTTTATTGTTCTGTTATTATTTTAATAAAATAGGTTTGTCATGTTACTTGGTATTTCTAAATGATTGCATATTCAAAGAAAATCCTTATGTTATATTTGCAAACTGGACGTGTTTATCAACTTGCAATTTTTTATATTTATGAATTGTTGTCCTCTTTAGCTAAAGGTCTTGCTGTTTTTTTTAAATTCAGTTCTGTATTTACATATAGTTCAATGAATTATGTTACTACATAGCTTAAAAGTCTTCATGCATGCCAAGAGAAATAAAAGTAACATGGATAATGTAGCCACCATAGTAGCTATTTTCATTCAGTAGTCTTTAGCTCATTTATGCTCATATATAGGATAAGGAGTCATGATTGGATAATCAAAAATAGTTTATTTCCTCCCACAGCCTTCAAAACAGAGGAGACAGGTGACTAGGAGGAAGATTCCAGAGGTTCAGGATAGTCAACCTCCCTCTGATGCAGTGGAGGCAATGCAGATTGATACCCCTGAGGATACACTGGCTCCTGTTGCTGATCCTGCTACTCCCAGCACTTCCCATGATTGCTGCAATGAAGTTGCAAAACTCAGGAGTGAGTTGAAGAGAGTCCAGGCCCTGTATTTAAGTGCCAAGAGGAAGGTAAAAGCCCTTCAACAGTCTAAACGAAGGCATGTTAAGAGACAGGCTAAGCTTTCAAAAGTATTGGCCACTTTAAAAAAGAAAAATTGTGTGAGTGTAGATGGCCTAAATATTTTAGAGAACATTTCAGGTCAATCTAAAGAATTGTTGAACAGGCTTCTTTTGCCTGTAAATGGAAAGCCTCATGCTAAGAAATATGGAGCAGAGCTGAGAGCATTTGCCCTTACTTTAAACTTTTATTCCCCAAGGGCGTACAAATTTGTTCGAAAAACTTTTAATACATGTCTTCCCCACCCTCGTACCATTAGTAAATGGTATAGCTCCATGAATGGGAGTCCCGGAGTCACGATGGAGTCGCTAAATACTCTAAGACTTCAAGTTAACCAATCGAAGTATCCTATTTATTGTACATTGTTAGTTGATGACATGGCTATTAGAAAACATGTTGAGTGGGATGGGTTCAAGTACCATGGTTACGTGAATTTTGGCACTGAATTCAGTGATGATGATATCCCTGTCGCTAAGGAAGCAACTGTTTTCATGATTGTGGGTGTAAATGCCAATTGGAAAATCCCTGTGGCATTTTTTTTGTCAGATGGCATTAGTGGTGAGCAGCGAGCAAACTTGATGCTTCAGGTTTTGCATCAAGTGCATGACACTGGGGCAATAGTAACAGCTGTCACATTCGATGGTGCTGCAAGCAATCTCGCCATGGCAAGAACGCTAGGTTGTCAGTTTGCTCCTCCTGATTATGCAACTTATTTTGCTCACCCTGTGACAAAAAATCCTATTTATGTTTTTTTGGATCCGTCGCACATGATAAAGTTAATCAGAAATACTTTGGGGGAGAAGAAAACTTTAGTCCATGGATCCCATGCTTTAATCAAGTGGGAATTCATTGAAAAGCTAAAAGCATTGCAAGACTCAGAGGGCTTGCATCTTGCTAACAAGCTGAAGAATGCTCATGTTCATTGGCAAAAACAGAAGATGAAGGTTAAGCTTGCAACACAGCTGATAAGTAACTCTGTAGCTGATGCAATTGAATTTTGTAGTGAGCTTGGTGTGGATGAATTCCAAGGGTCAGCTCCATTGTGCCAATTCCTGAGGGTATTCAATAGACTATTTGATATTTTTAATTCCAGAAATATCCTTCAGAAGGGGTGGAAGAAACCCCTGTGCGCCTTCAATTCCCGTGAGGTGTTTGATTTTTTAACTTACGCTGACAAATATATCTCTGATATTAAAGATGATAAAGGGGTAAATATAACAATGTCAAATAGAAAAGTTGGGTTCATGGGATTCATGATAAATATAAAAAGCCTTCTTGGTTTGTACTCATCCCTTGCAGAAGGCAGTCAACCCCCCCTTAAATATATTCCAACCTACAAATTGAGTCAGGACCATATAGAAATATTTTTCTCCTGCATTAGGTCCCAAGGGGGATTCAATAATAACCCAACAGCTAGGCAGTTTTCCTCAGCATACAAAAAATTGCTGGTTCAATGCCAGGTGTCGGGCATTAGTCAAGGTAATTGCCTTCCTTTAGAGGAACTAAAGATTTTAAATGTTGGGAGTGGCAGTGGATGCAACTCTCTAGGCATTTTGAATGGCACGGCTTGTCATGGAAGTGCTGCCATTGAGGAAGATCCTACATCCCATGACCATTGCTACTTTCTTCCCCATCCCCATGATTTGTCTGAGGTAGCAGACAGTATTGTTGCCTATATTGCTGGATTTGTTGTCAGAACACTGGAGAAGAAGGTAAAGTGTGGCACTTGCTGTGCAGTATTGAGGGGTGATGGCAATGAGGCATGTGGGCTTATCCAGAAGAAGGATAGGGGTGGCCTTGTAATGCCATCTCACGATGTCGTGAAAATATGCAGACATGCAGAGAGACTTGTTCGAGCCTCTCTGCACAGTGTGAAAGTGAATATATTGTACATTGTATCCTCTGTGTTGAAGATGTTTGGAGGGAGTAATGTGTTCCATGCATTAAAGGACCATGCTCTGGAACAGGAGCCAGAAAATAATCATTGGGTTCACCTTATAAGATCTGTTTGCCACGAGTATGTGAATATAAGGCTTCACTATGTAGCAAAATGCAGGACCGAGTCCCTCCAAGCTGGCAAGATACGCCAAAAATTGAACAAAATTGTTCTTTTTAGGGGTCAATGATTATATTATGTATGTAATTATATGTAATGTATAATGTAATTATGCACATCGTGTAAATAAAATTGCTTTTGTCCAATTAAATTATTGTTTTTTTTTTTTCAATTGAATGTTAACCCAAACTGTAATTTCTCACCACATCTTCATCAGGCTATTTGGCAGGCATCAGTGTACTTTTTATCTGCATGGACTCTTCACTGTTAATCTTAGAGGTAGGTTGTGAGGCAACTCGTACTAGAATTTTGTGTTCACCCTGCTTCATTAAAGGTTTTACACGAGAGTGGCAATAAATTTACTTGAGCTAAGTTAGTACATTGTTTTTAATAAATTCTTGAATGCAAGTTTGTCCATGATGTTGGTATTTGCTGTTTCCTCATTTTTTCCTTCATAAATGACTGCTATGTCCATATATTGGGCAACCTAGTGAGATGAATTGTCCATCAATTTGAAGTCCCACTATTTTGTAAGTTATCTAGGGGAAACTTAACAGGCAATCATCAGAGAAATACCTTTGAGCACACTTAAGGATCCCATTTGTATCCTTAGTTTCATAATTAACAATAAAAATCTTTTACATCCCAGGAGTTTGGTTAGTGATGTAGCATGAAATTTAGTCCACTTAGGTCCACTTTCTCTTTGCCAATGACTAATTGTTGCTCTTGCTTTGTTCAGTGTTAGATAATTGGTAATTTTCTTGAGGTAATGTGAATCTTAAGCCGAGTATGATCATTTTTCAAATACTTTAAATTGTTGTTGGGCTGGTATTAATCTGTTGCTATCTTTGGATCATCTGTTACTCAATTCAAGCAGCTGTATCTGTTGTTTGTCTAAATTTGATGCTGAATGTGCATATACTGTGGTACTATTATTAGTATACAGAACTAGTATAAATAGATGCAGGGGTGGATCCAGGATTTCATTTTGAGGGGGCACAAGCATGATCGTATCCAAGATTTTGTTCTGGGGGGGGGGGGGGTTACAGGCAACAATATTCCAATGGCTGAATTAACTGTAGGACTGTTCAATTACCAACTCAGGAGGTCAGTGGCGTAACTATGGGGGGGGATAAGGGAGATAGATCCCCCCCAAAGCCTTGGAGAAAAAAATATGAAACTATTGCCTAGTTTTGATATACAATGACTGCATCTACTTAGAGGTAAATTTTAAGTACCAAAATGATGTAAAATGCATATCCGGTCAATTTTCATGGACCCCGATTTCTTGGGGAAGTCGCCCCCTTGGCCACTCATCCTCCCCAAAGCATATTCCTAGTTACGCCACTGCAGAAGGTAATAATTGGAAATTAAATGTGACATCTGTTGAAATTTAGGTAAATATAATATGTCAGAAGTCATGAAAATACCCAACAGCATGTTTTAGTTTGGATCCAAAGTGAGTGATTGAAGCTCTCGTGGACATGCAACTTCCTGTTTAAGTTCACTGTTTATGCCAAGGTTAGTCAATAATGTGTAAGGTCATGCAATTCCACTCTTCCTCCACATATGATTATGGGATTTCATTGCATGAGTGGCCATGTGTGCTTCAGGATTTGTGTATATATCTTTTAATAACTTGTGTCATTGCCAGAATTTTTCAGGGTTCCCAGAAGCACATACCATAATTTTCTGTATTGCCTGTGTGGAAGTAATTATTACAGCCGTTTACAACTGGCATTTGTACTCGGTAGATTATTATTGGCAGTATTTTAAAGTGCTGCGCAAACATTACCACAGAGTTGATGTATATTGTTCTTCAATGGCAAATGAAAACAGGATTTATGCGCGAAATTGTCCGTAATTATACGATTATACCTAAATAATATCAATGTCCGACAGCGTATAGGGGAGTTTTCCGTCGTTTTACTATCATTCGTGTGTCTGTTCGGAATTTAATGTTCACTAAGTTTTATTTACTTTTCGCAGAAAATGACACGAACATCTACGGAAGTCTTCTTCTCCTCATTAGAAGCTCCGCTCGTTCCCTTAGTGTACGCTTTTACCTTTCGAACAGTGAATTTAATAATTCATACTTATCTGAATTGATTTAAATCCTCCAGTCATTCTTTTAAATTTCCAAGGCCCCTTCACGAGCAGACGATATTCCTTCTTTTATTCCTACACGCTAATTTACCGCTGTGATACGTCGTATAAAATGAAAATGTGCCACATTATCCATATTACCGATAATATCCACATTTCTCAGTAATTCAACATCTTATGAATACAAAAATTGTGAATATACAGCTTCTGGCCTATTACGCCAATGTAAAACCACGGACTCTCAATATGGCGGACGGTTACGCCCACTCGGCTTCACCCTCGCTTACAGCCGAGCATAGGGAGCGCCATCTCTTGTCCTTTAATAACTCTATGATCCGTACTCTCCTAGGCCAGCTACCATCAGCTCAAACACTGGAAAGGGCACACGTGTGGCGGAGCGCCGCCCGCGCAGTGGCGGCGGGCACTAACCTGCCGACCACGTTAATCCCTATTGTACCCGAAAACCCAACCACCGTGTTATGATTCTTATCTGGCGTTAAAGAAGTTCTGTACTCGTTTCATAACTGTCCCTTTGTAGAAATGCCGCTTATTGCTTTATTGCCTCGATCTATGAAAGGGTTATTGCACTGTTGAGGATCGCTTCCCTTCGCACGGGGTTTTCCACAAATGCTTTTCTCCAATTGGTTGAAAACTATTCTCTTCCACAATTTTACCGAGAAAATTAGTCAGTTGGTCTTCGTGAGTGCAAAAGGATGTGCGTGCTTGTGCTATGGAAGCAAAGAACGAGGATTTCTTTCCCTATATCGTGAAATTTCAGCGTTGAGGCCGAACTACCATTAGTGAAGGATATCTCAGAACGATAAAAAGGTACGTTTTCCAAGTAAAATATCTCTGTGACTGTGTGTATTATTGAGGAAAATATGTTCTAATTTCGCTTTCTTTACGCAGAGATTTATATTGTTAATATTTCGGACGAGATAAAATGGAGCGCACGAAAGTAACCCGCAAAGAAATACATGACGTTATTGTTAGTGAAAGTGGAAATTCGCTGTCGTCAAAACGTGAATTGGCCCTTCAATATCTTTAAGATAAGTTAAAATTGGGGAAAGACGAGAAGACAAAGGAAATGTTGAAGAATGTCATAGATAAATACGTTTTCAATGGATATATCCAGATATGGAAAGAATGAAGGAGAACCAGTGTCAGGTTTGTAGTAAAATTTCAATGTTGTTAAGAGAAGGATATACCGCTCCCGTCAGATGCATGAATCTCTTCTTGAGACTCCTTGTTAAAGCATGGTCAAGGCACGACTAATGATGGGAACACTGCCCGACTTTTTTTTTCTGAACCTAGGCTAACATCAGAAATTACCGGTATGTTTACCATCAAAAATTCATATCATATAGATTTTTATTTATTAATTCCAAAATTTGTTATGAATATTTAAAATTTTTTGGAAAAAGGATTTGGTAAGGACTTTTTTTCCTTTTTAAATAGGCATTAGCGAGCAACTCATCTCGAGGTTTGCCTCTATTTTAAAAGCTCTGATATCTGGACTGGAGATAGATTACGCCAATTTCAGCGAGTACTGCTCAGAAACTGTATCCCTTTTGTTGATATGTATCCGTGATACTACACGCCTCCCACGGTGCACAAAGTGCAGTCTCATGGAGCATCACTTGCCAAGGCAGCAGTGCTTCCAATTGGCCAATTTTCTTAGGATGCTTTGGAATCTCTCCGCAAAGATATCAGAAGATTCGGAGCCCACCACACGCGAAACATTTTGCGCTTAGAAGAAATGGGAGATCTTTTCCGAAGGCTCCTCCTTACTTCGGATTATCTAATATCCAATAGTTATGTGTGTACAAATGCTAAAAGAAATGTTTCAAAGGATATAGGAACTTACTTGTATTAGAGGAGCCAACTTCTGATGAGGACAGTGACGGCTGGGAATCCGATGAAAACTGGTAGTGGGCTGGTAAATTTATCCCTAATGTTTTCTTATTTTTTATATATTTATGTTAATATATTATGGTTCATAAATAATTTTATGTGGCATTTTGGTTTATGGTATATATTTTTTGCTAGGTGATTTCTTATGTGTGTCCTTTCAGACAAAATGCTAACGCAAAATTAGTTGACTAAATCAATAATAATGTTTAAAAAATAATTTATGTATTTTATATGAACATTTTTATTTAAATTATTAAATTTAATGCTAAACTACTTAATTTTTTATTCCTAACTATTAATTTCAATTAAAAGTTCCCTCTTAACTGAAGCGGTCCAAATAGTCGATTTTTTGGTTTTTTTCCGTCCCCGCGAATTTGTTTAAAAAATTTCCCAGGATGAATTTTTCGGCAAAATGTTTTTATATTCATGTTAAATAATCCAAATATGAATAGTAGGAAAAATTTCGTCGAGCTAATTATAAAAATATGGAAGATATGATTTTTGGCCAGCTTTTTTCGATTTCAGCCCACTGTGGCGACGGTCGCTCACGTTTTCATTTACTCTGAGTTAAGAGGACCCTTCCCTCAGATTCCCGGACAGTTTCCCTGATCCCAATTCCCTAACGACCATTTTCCCTCAAAGACTTTTTATCGAAAACATTTTTTCCTAAGTGATTTACCCGAATGACCATTTTCCCTAATTTAATATTTCCCTGATGTATTTTCTTTCGGGGGATCGGGTTGGTGTGGTGGCTAGAGTGTTGGCTTCCCACACCATGGCCTCGGGTTCAAATCCCGGTGGTAGCAAAGAATTTTCAGAGACTGCCTTATCGCCTTGTCCCCTTGGCGCCTTTCGTTAAGAGCAGGCTAATGCCGACGCCGGGTTTCTCTCCACCCTTCCTTCCATATCCTTCCGTCATGGCGCAAATGACCTAAGCTGTCGGTCGCCTCCTCCAAATACCATACCATATTTTCTTTCGAATGGAAAAGTTTCATGGTTATGGTTGTTTATTTATTCGGTTATATGTTTCGGTTCGGTTATTTTTATTTCTTATTTGGTTTAGTTTACTTTACATTATATTACGGCTCATGTGGAAGTGGAGAAATCGATCGTGCATGCATCATCGATGGCTTTATATATCAGCGGGCAAGAGTTGAAGGTGGTCGAGCCTAATGGGAGTGCAAGCGCCATCAATTGAAAGAGCGTCATGCTCGAGAAATAACAGCTGGCAATGGATACTCGTCAAGGGTACCACTGAATCACCACACTCACATCCACCTAAGCAGGAAGAACCTGTGGAGGAGAAAAAAAATTATTCCCTGAACAAACTGCAGCAGGTCATCCAGAGTTGAGATCTACACAAAGTTTGCGTACGGCCTAGGGATGCCAGGGTCTCATGTCAACCACCAGGCCGCGATAATCGGACGAAATATCTGAGACGTGTGCGTCGTTTAAAAACATCCAAAAACCACATCTTCCATCGGCGAACTTGATGATGTTCCGGAAATTTTTACCAAAACGTTGACGGGAGATCGTTTTTTACTATTGGTGTTTATTGAAAAAAATACAATTAATAGTAGCGGGCGTAACTTGTTGGAAATCCATAATCGGAGGAATAGAAGGATCAACAACTTTGCTATTTCCACATGGTAATTTATTGAGACCGACCATGGTTTCGTTACAGAGTAACATTATCAAGGTAAATAAGGCAGGTAAATTGACAGTATATATGTATGCATCTATCCATGGCCGGTCTCAATAAATTGATCCTTCTATTCCTGCGAAAGCAAGTACATTGAGATTTTTTAAACATTCGGAAAATAGACTACTAGAGAAAAGAGAAGAAGTTCTCGGGATCGCCTCCGAGTCAGGAACTGCCGACGTTTCGATGCCCGACTTCACTCAGTCTATTCGTCGGGAAAGCACGATATCTTTCTTTACTCGGGAAAAGAATAGGGTTGTCGACCAATTTGTTTTACTGTCTTAAATGAAAGTACACACCGAGGGGATACCGGCGGCAGTTTCAGCGCTTTTCTATTAAAAATTTAATCCTAAAAAGGCTGAGCGAAAAGTGTGGAATACGAGGGCCGGCTCAAACGCTCTGAAAGCGCACTATGGTTGCCGAAGGTACACTGACGTCACACACAGCGAACTTCTCGCGGAACCCGTCAACCCCGTCAACAAACCTGTGATCCTGCGTCAGCGAAGAAACAACGAGGGTGAAAATGGAGGAAATTAGGAAGAAGGCGTGTATACTATATTGCTTTCTACCGCTTTGTAATTCTACCACAATAAGAAATCCGGGAAAACGTTTTATTGCTGTGCCTCTAAATTCTCGTTTGCGAAGGAAATGGTTAACTGCAGCAATGCGAGATGACCAAAAGATCAAGACAATCAAGACATCAATCGGCATGACATATTATTAATGCTGTGAAGATTATTTTAATGTTAGTATTAAATTTATACTAAATGCCAGCATTACAACGTCAGTTAACGTGATTTACAGTTTTAATTGCGGTCTTCCAAAATAAGTCGAACGGACGAAAACAGTTTTAATTTTTTAAGCCTCCGTAATAATTTTAATTTAAGTTATTTGAAGGGATTAGGGAAAATGTCCGGTAACGCTTCCCTCAACGGTGCAAATGAGCGAAAAAGCTGTCCCTCGATTCCTCCGAACACGATACTCTAGGTGACCCGATGGTCCATGGTGGCGTGATCCGGACGCTGTCTCTAGGTTCTAAGGCCAAGCGAGAATACCTGCAGGGGTCAATCTCCGCCCGGAAGAGCAAGCTCCCTCGTAAAAACGGGCCCTCAGCCTTTTGATGGAGGCCGCATTTCGTACAAAACTCCTACTACGTTGCCTCAGTGGAATTTTCCGAGGAAACGAGCATTTTTTTCTAGCTTGTTTCCCTAAAATCTCCCCAGTGAGTTCTGGCGCTCAAGGCGGTACTGGCCAAGACGGGAATCAGTGAAAATATGTTAGGCATGCTTGGTGGCATTAAGTGGATGTGTGTGAAAAGTAACTATCGACCATCTCAACCGCAAAAATTGTTCATTACAGGAAATTGGTGAAAAGGCAATGAACAATCGACCGTTACCACTAGTGATCAAGTAACAAAGATTCGCCTCGTACTTATATTCAACCTATTTACGTATTTCCAATTTCGCGGATTTTACACCGTCATGGCATGCCGGCGTATAATCTTCAAACAGTCGTTTATCTGTAAAAATATTCTCTCAGACCTTTCACCAAGACATCATGCTGCATTTCTTACATGACAAATAAATAAATGATTTTAAATATATGATTCAGCACATATTTTTAAAGTAATGGAAACAATAATTTCAATAATTTCAATTTATTGACAGTCAAATATGGGTAGTAGATGAATTGAAAATCTATATTAGAACCAAGGAGTACGTCGAAAGTCATGAATACGAATGGGCACCTCAAATTGCGAGTGAAATATTAGAAGTTTAATGAGGATTTTTGGCACAGTCAGTTGCCAATACTTGGAACAGGGATATAACTTGGGACGAAAGGGTATTTAATTTTTCAAGTTGGCTACCATGATGTAAATAATGAAAAGGCTCTCGGCGGCATATATTTTTCCATAATCGTACTGTCTGCAAAGAGTTAACTATTAGAATTTTTCTTAAGTTCAATCGTTAATTGCAGGTAAAATTTGTCACTGTTAAATGTAAAAAAAATACCTACTACTGTTTCCCAAGTTAGAGCATTTTAGTTTCCGCGCGGTACAGGCATTAGAAAACAAAGGCATCCCAAGTAAGGGAGAGGGTAACCCTATCTTGGGGCAACATAAAAAAGCATAATTAAAGTAAATAAAAATGAATGGTGGGTTTAGCATTCCTTATTTTCTATTGCAAGGACTCTTTAGAGTTTTGATTATCACTTATAATTTGTGGTGATTTCCTACAGTATTTTTATTTATGTTTTAACATAAAATCCGTCCCAGGTATGGACACCTGACTGTACCGTGGGCAGGCGACTTGACTGCTTAGATGGGAAAATTCCTCGCTGCAGACGCCCACAACGGCAAGGTTTAAAATCTTTCAATGATGTAAAGGACGCTTACGAGTTTCATTACAGCGGAGGAGCTGCTTAAAACCTTTCCCGCTGGGCCGACTGTTTTGTCTGCATTCGTTGACGTATCAATTGTTTGAAATTTCAGTTATGATCTAAAACTTTTAACGCTATGAACATTAAACTTCAGCCAATTATCACCAGCATCTCAATTAAGAAAAGTTTACCTCAGAATCTGATCTGATGTGCAAAAGGAAAACTTAACTTCCTGAAGGAAATGTTCCCACACCAGGCGTGGTATTTAATGACCTCTGAGGTACTTTGTAGGTACCACTTCGGCATCATGACTTCATTACTACTCGCTTCACGATGATGGATGGATATCTTCCGTTCTAATCCGAAGTATTCACACATTTTTCCCGGGCGGATTTAAGAGAACATTTAAGAGTAGATGCCCGTTCAGATGATTTCTTACCTAGCAGTTCAATCTTTCAACTTCAGCTTCGTCTTCAATCATGTTCCATACGATTTATCTCAATTAAATTTTCTGATGGACTGGTTCCATGGTTCACTATATTCTGCGAGGCCGAGTTTCAGACGAAAGGCACCTTCGGAGGAAATATCGAACTTATGGAGAAAAAATGCTGAGAGATATGGCACAAGGTACCTTAAGTATCCTTCATCGAGGCGATGATTCGTTTGGAATCTGTTTGCGGCTCATTTTAACGGTTTATTTTTATGGCGGTGAGAACAGCTTTAACGGTATTCAAAGTGTGTATATTTAATGGTCGGAATCGCCTTTTTAATTTCATGAGATAGATGGAAAGTGACAAATACTTTTGGGAAACTTAATGCGCTTGATTCACGAAATGCACAACGCCGATGTACATAATATTTGCAGTTGATACATTCACAACAATTGACCCTATGTACCTTTCCGGCGTTGTGTGAATCATATAGTCCCAATATTATTTGTCACTTTTTTTCTCCCTTTAGTGACTTGGTTTTAAATAACAGTTACACTTGCGATGATTATTAAAGTATAAAATAATTATTAAAGTGTAATGCCGAAAATATTGTCGCCATTTTGGTGCCAATTCATGCCACTTCTGCGGCTTTTTTGTAATAAAATTGGAGTTAACGATACTCTTCCTGGGAATAGGCATGAGGATAATATATGTAAAAGGTATTTTGAAAGGCGATAGAGCATAGGAACACAATATATGCTCGCTAAAATCACTCATAATTTACTTGGTAATGATGAAAGATTTTACTAAAATAGCATTAACTAGAAATAGCATTTAAAAAAAAGCAAAGAAAGCATTTACTGAAATACAAAATTGAATTGTAGGGCTCATGATAATTCAGTTTATTAAAACAACTTGTCTGTTTCCACACTATTTTATTTTCACCGACCATGGTTTCGGCAACTTATGCCATTGTCAAGGTGCCTTGACAATGGCATATTATGCAAGCAAGCATAATATGGCAAGTTGTTTTAATAAGCTGAATATCAAAGATTTCCACCGCATCACGCCGGACACTGTATCTTTTACTCATAATAATTCGGTAAGATATCTATTTTATCACTTAAAGCCGCTAAAAATATTCAATTTTAATGAAGAATAATTTTCATATCTACAATCGAATAATGATTAATGCAAATTTGACTGTAATTTATCTACGGAGATGAAAGTTCATCAATGATTTGTGGCACGGATATGGTTGAAACTCTTAATGCTGATAAAATCAGGCACTGCACAACATTTCTACAGAATTCATATCCTACCTTAGTCTTTTTACCTACCTATAAAATTAACTCTGAGTAAATATCGTGCAATGTTTATTTACTCAATAAATTAAAATTTCTAGCGTAAAATATACTAATTAAATAAATAATCAACCGGGATATTCATGGAAAAAAGAGACATTTTCCATAATAGTGGGTTACTTGTGTTACAATGTGCATACAGGTGCTTCCTTCAAGTACGCACGAAATCTATAGAAAACTGATGATATTGAATGAGTTTCTGAACTCCACAGAATGTAAAAATAAATCTATAACTAACAAAGGAGCCTAAAAGGACAGCACTGACACTCTCACACATTTTGACGTAATCAATTCCAAGCTGAAATGCTGCTCTGGCGAATGGTTAACAATTTCACCGCGAATGACGAGGATAATAATTAAGAATTGCTTCTGTACTTCATGATATTTCTCGGAAAATTTAACATTGAACTTTAGAGCAGGGGCACGATCAGTCCTGCGAACTGTGAAAGGCTTCTTTTCTGTGGAAAGATAAATACCGTCATAATAGTTGTACTCTCACCACTGACACTCGTTCATTTTACTTACCTCCACCGGAGCGACAGGTGATTAGAGTCGACATAATCACCGCCCAATTAGTGAAGGCGTCTTGTCACTATTAACCAAGCCGTTAAGCACGGCACGCAGCGAGATTCATTGGATTGAGTAAGGAGGCACTCGGCATAAGACGGGGTGGTTCATTTTTTTTTTCTCGACTCCTTCGGATTTCCGGAGGCCAAATCCATTTGCATAACTGCTAATTTAATCGACGGCCCCGAGGATGGAGGAAGTATCCGATAACCCGATAGAATACGGTGTAGCTGGATCCATTAAATGTGGGCCTCGTTTAGTATTCTACCACGATGAGAACGGTGCGTGCTTTTCAACGTTCACAATTTATGAAGGCACGATTAGGAAACGATCCGTTGGCGGGCATGAGAAGTCGTACAGGAACTATTCGGGAGAAGAAAGCTGTTAGCGTGAAAACAATCCAATCGACTGGCCGACAATTGCTCACGATCCAAGAGAAATATTTAAACGAGAAAGAGAAGAGCATCGGTTGGATAAAAGTACTCAAACTATACGACAACACATTTACAAAAATTAGCAATCATTGATGGTGGACATTTTAAGCATTTAAAAACCCCTTATTCTTCGCCTCAAATTTCGGGAATTTAACTCAGAACATGTAATATTATTGAAAATAACGTTTAACATTCATTTCTTATGCATAATGAGGTATTTAGTACAAACTGCATTGGAATTAAAATATAACGTATTTTCGGGGATTCGAACCAAAGCTGAACCGACGAAAAAAATAAGATAAGCTCTTCCGTTATTTTTTTACCCAACTGGTTCGACTTCGAAACTGCCGTGGCTAATCCCACGGCACTTTGAAAGTTTCAAAGCAATTTTCGGAAAGGATGGTTGGAGGGGGGAGACTGCACTCCGAACCACGGAAACTACATTCAAGGATTCCATCTTTTGTCATTGAATGTGTATTTAGATTACTAATTACCCAACGTGCGTAACAAAGGATTTACATAAGTCAACACTCGCGTCCCTGACGGTGGATCGATTCGAATCTCGCGGAGGAATAACTGTAAATATACCTACGGACCGAAATTTATATTCGATATGTATGACATAATATCGAATTTATATTCATTCAATGCACTTCATCTCGATTTTTAAAAGTGCATTGAAAACATTAAGAATAATATTTTGAGCGTGGTGGTCTGGTGAGTGTAGAGAGCACTTGGAAGGTGATCGGGGGGTCCTTGGGTTCAAATCCCGTGAGATGCCTTCGGCCACCGTGAATCAAAAATCCTACAATTAAGAGATGGCCCGGGAACCCTCCACCCTGAATGAGTAAAGCTCACGCGCCTTTGGTTTAGCCCGGGGTGAGCTCTATCCTCACATACCCATAGCCTTTTTTAGACTTTTTAAAGAATTTTTTAAAGCCTTTTCGAGTGAGTGATTGAGTGAGTGAACAAATGCATCGATCTGCTATCATCGCCGAACACTTTAAAACACGCCTTTGGCTTAGTCCGGGTTGCGATCTACCCTAACCTAGCATTAATATTGTTGAGGCGTATGTCTTTTAGAATTTTTTAACCTTTTTGGGAGAGTTATTGAGAACAAATGCATCGCTCTGCTGTCTATGCCGCACACTTTAAAACACGCTTTTTGGTTTAGCACGGGTTGAGCTCTACCCTAACCTAGCATTAATATTGTTGAGGCGTATGTCTTCCAGAATTTTTTAACCTTTTTTGGAGAGTGATTGAGGATAATGTATCGCTCCTCAGTCATCGCCCCTCGGATCGCCCATTAGAAATCCATTTATAGTGCGCCATAAACGGCAACATTAATCAAGCTCCAATGGTACGGCCTAATGTCCGTCTCCACCAAGTGCCCTTGCCATGTTTCCTTCCCGTCGAATCGCCGTTCCACAGCGCGGTGTAATACCGGGTGTTTCTAAGTGAATATCGGGGTTTTGGCGTTTTCTAACATTGATTACACTTAGCTTACAGGTATAAATCATGCATCAAATGAAAGAGCTACTCAAACAGTTTTCTATGATAGCCTACAAATGTTCAATGTGTGATCTATTCGTCGCATGGCACACATCAAGACGAAATGCGAGTTCCTCCCAAGCGTATCTCGAGTAATTGTTGCAACAGGTGCTTCAATCATGTTTCATTAATTCGGAATGGTCAGCTTGCAGTCGAGGCACGGGTTTTATTATCACCTGGAGAATCTCAACCGAAATTAGTATGTGACACATTGCACAATAACTAGAGATTCCATATTTGCAAACTGTAAAACACAAAAACCTTAGTGTTCATTTGTCGCCATCTTCGCTACTAGCGCTTTCTAACAGATGGCGGCGGAAAAAGTGACTGCACATGCACATTGTTATCAACAAACAAAACTGTTTGAGTAGCTCTTTTATTTGATACATCATTTATAGGTTTAAGGTTAGTGTAATAAATATTATAAACCGTGAAAACACCGATATTCATTTAGAAACACCCGGTGTATACTCTGCATGGACGAGTGTACCTACCGCGAGGGCTCAGTCAATTACTCAACTTCTAATGTATGAGTACACGATTTTCGAATCGTGTACTCATACATTAGAATCGAATATAACTGGGATTTTTGATGAGATGTGGATAAACCGTTCCATCATAAATGAAAGAGATTTTTCCGGTTCCACTTACAAACTTTATCCACTGCACTACACGACCCGCTTCGATACTTTCACATCATTTTGAAAGTGGAGACTGAAAAATCTCTTAATTTTTTTATACAGTAGCCGAATAATGAACCAAAAGTAGATCCCTAATGCGAGCCCCAAGAATTTAATCTGTTTTATTGTATTTCCCATTGCTACTACGATGCATGAACTTTTATATTTAACCCGTATATATTATTAAATATATTTTATATTTAACCCCTATTTGTGTTTTTAAATTTAGAGAATTTTAGGGACCCATTGATCTATGCAATAAGTGGTTAATCAATGATGAACTCAAGTGTTTCCCTTTACATGAGGAAAAGTGAATACTGAATTAAAAGGACAAGAATAGTGAGGTGGCGTGTGTATAGAGGAGAATGGAGGAGGAGGAGCGATGAAGTGCTGAACATGGTTGGCGATGAGACGAAACTTCCAAAGGAGATGTGGAGGAGATAGAGAATCTGCATTGATTGAATACTAATAAGAGGGAGAATAAAATAAGTGGGAGTAGTTATTAAAGGCCGCGTCAAAGGAATGGAAGTCATGCAAACGGGGAAGGGTAAGGAAGAGAAGATGATTTAGAACTATACTATGGAAGGGAATAGGTGTCACGAGGAATCGAAAAGGAGGGTCAATTCAAGGAAGGGGGACAGGCGAGCTGATTCGCAAAATGCTCCACGTAAACCTACTTTAAACGATAGAAAGCCTTTTAAAATCTGCCATTGCACCTCGCGGTACAGCGCGTTCAAATTTGAAAACAAAATGCTTTCCTTAAACGCTTTGTACTGTATAAAACGTCATAGCCTCGACCGTACTAAAGCGGAGCGTCAACTTCCCGAATCGGAGAACCCACCACTAAGGTTGAGCTCCAGAACGGACGTCTCGGCACATTCCAGGCGCACCAGATTGGAGCAATTGAGATACGAGACACTCCGCTTCGATATCAAGCTTATTTTAGCAATCACCTCATGAAATTCCTATCTGAATACTAATGAGGAATTCAATTACTACAAAAAAACTAATTGAGAATTTTGCCTCGTGTTTTTTGAACTGATTGCATTATGACTGAGGCGCCGATAACGGAAGTAGTATCCGAAAGGTGGAATAATGATAACGAATAAAAGATACAGTGCCCGACGTGATTTGGTGGAAATATTTGGTATTTAACATAATGAAGGTTCTTGTCTATCTCCACACTTCTTTATTTCTACCTAGTTTATGAAAGTACTATCATTATGTTAAATTATGATAACGGAGTTATGAACTATAAATTCCCACTCTCATGATCAATTTGTTTCTGAAAGTAATGAATTCAGGTCGATACATTTGATATTCTGGAAAAGTTCCTGTTCGGTGAGGACCACAAGCCGCAGAGATTACTAAGTAAACGGCAATTTAGATAATTGCAGGAATAAAAATGTCAACGAAATGACGTTGGGTGAGAGGCGAAAATTATAACCCACAGTAAACGATGGAATCGCTTTGATTGAATTATTTTCAATCTTTTAAACGCGGAAGTTCATCGCAGTGCGAGAGAGCGACGATGAAAGACGCCGCGAGGACGAATTCAAGGTCACGAGAATATAGTTTCAATTTCACCGCCTCATGTGCCTCTTCACATCAAATAATATTTAGATTCGATGCCATCGAATAAAATTAATAGAATTGGTATGGCCTATCCAGGCTTGTTCAGGTGATAAGAAAGCAACGGTTTAAAAGCGTTTCGTCCTCAATGACGAGGATGAAAACTTCCTTCCCTCGAATCAGTTGAACAACACAACCCCTACACAACACTAAGCATTTTGAAAAGGAGCCGTGAATATAGATTTTAGAGCGTGTCTAAACGATTGAATTAAACTATCGCTGACGAGAATTCCACACCATGATCCCAGGAAAAAAATCCAATCTAGCTAAAAAAGGAGACGTGTTGGGCAAAGACAAGACATGGAAATGAGGGACCTCAGCACTCACACACGAAAAGGAAAATTATTGGCCATTGACGCGACTTCCCTGCCATAAAGGAGGTGAAGACTGGATTCCCACCAGAAATCCGTTATCGGATTCAAAGGCCAAAGCGAGCGAGACCTCTTTTTTGCAGTTTTTTGCGTGAATGTGCGTGTTTAAAATAATATGCGAATCATGGCGGAATACATTTTTCTACCTCAACGATTTTCGACTAATGCACGCGAAGGCATTATTTTCTCATGACTACGTATCATGCTGTTAAGTAAAAAAAACGTAACATAAGAGTTTGAAGAGAGAAAAAAGTCCTATTAAATAATTATAGTGTTGCTACCGTGGAGAGGAGGTACTGAAATTATGTATCACGCAATCCTGAGATTGGTTGCCAAGATCCCAAATGTGGGCATAAAATGTGAAGATTAAGGCGATATTGAGTGGCAATTGTTTACATTGGAGTATCAAGACGGAAAATGAGAGAAAATTTACACCTATTTATTCCAATTTTTTTATGGGTACCTATTTGGTTTCATGTACTGTTGAACTTTAAGGTATTTTTTCTCTACCCTAAGTGGCTTTCCTCTGTGTTTTTCCTTCCATAAGGAAGCAATCATTCTTACATTACTCTTATGCTCCAACGGCATATGCATTTGAAAAACTGGACTCTCACCGGCACCTTAAGACAATTTATTCCAATAGATATTCAATGTTTTAAAAAAATTCAGTCCTTACCGGAGATGTATAGGCTGCTGCTGAGTTGCTAATTCATATTTTTCAGATCTCCGGCGTTAATTACAATCATATGGTATTTTCAACGAATCTTAAACCGTCAAATATACCCTAATGAAAGGGGAGGAATCAAATGAAAGTTCAACCCCTAATTATTTCCAATGACGGCAAAAATTCATTCGACTGAGTGTGTTCAGAAAATAAAATCGGTGGTAGGTTTCCTGCCACCCACTGTGAGGTCGTGAGTCGAACCCAACCGGAGGTTATTTCTTTGAGATTGGAATTTCACAGCGTAGGAAGTAGGCATAATTATTATTACACAGCAGCAAATGAAACTGCAATAGTAGATCAAATGAATGCACTTAAAGCACGAATTTTAGGCAATTCGTGGGCAGTAAAACCGTTAGTTTTAAAAACAAACGTTAGTTTTTGTGCCCTTGCCGCGTAACCTAAAGAGTCTCATGAAATGGTTAAATAACATTAAACTGTAAGCATCTGTCTCATTTTTGCTCGTACGTTTACTTTGTTTATGATAAAGTTCATATCGTATCATTATTTATGAGTTTCCACATGTATATGTTTTTTTCATTGCAATGTCATGTATTGACTTGGGTAACACCTATCTATGTTACCATTCGACCGAATGGACGACTTGTAACTTTATTTTTAATAATAATGAATAATAAAGCAAATCAAGGAGGTACGAAAGGAAGAGGTACTGGGATTAATTGCTGGCTGAGAAGCAGAGAAATGGAGCCAATGATAGAAAGGGGATGGCAAGTTTAGGCTTTGGGTGACTTGGTTTAGTGCACGGAGTGAATATACGAAGGAGTCGGACAGAAGACAGAGAAGGTCGACTGGGGACAGGAGTTTGAGAGACAGCCGAACGGGAGCCTCTTCTCGAGTATTTACTCGAATTAATAATACCTCTCTTGAAAATTATCCACTCAATCTCCATCTTCTTTAATGCCCTTGCTTCTACGGGTCATAAATATTGATGATATTACTTTTCCAATGTTCGGGTGATTTTGACCATTTTCATTCTTTTATATCTTCTTCAAAGGACTCACTTCCACAGATTTCTGAAAGAAATAATGTCGAGGTAATACAACTAAGTGTTCAGGCTTTGCCCATGCAAACACGGTGAAATGCGCGTGCAATCTTACTGTCTTGAGGCATTGCATGCATGGTAGCGCATACTATCAAGCGATCAAAAATCAGCAGGGGAAGTTCGAAACGATAATGGTCGAACTACTAGGTGCAAAGTCGGATGATCTTGGTTCAAGTCCAAGTCGGGATAAATTATCTCTTCTTGATAGAATTTTGGTACACCGAGTGACTCAGTTAAAGGCTCACCGCTGGTTACCGATGCCGCAGCTGTTTTATAAAAAATAGTTCTTCATAGTTTGAGAAATCTCCTCCGATTTATTTCTCCGTTTTTCGGCTTTTTACTCCAACGTATTTTTTCTGACTACAGTACACGTAATACGGTTATCGAGTACAAATAGTTTTACAGCCGTATTTTCAGTGGTGCAGCGAAATTATAATCGCCGCAAACTTGCACGCTTGATATGAAAATCAAGATCCATTTCTAAGATCTGCAAAGCGCCGTCTGCACGAATCCACCGACGTTTTTGAAGTCGTGGGGCTAGATTCTTTACTATCCATTGTTTCTTCGACATTGCAAGATTGCCCTTGGCACCCTCGTTCACCTCCTCATCTCCCTTAAACAGACCATTCTGCAGCGTGTCTAGTCCATCAGATAGATCTTCAACGGATTATTTCCACACTTTGCCTTTAACTGCCTGCCCTGTCACGAATTTTCCCGTTATCGTCGTGAAATCGATCGACTTCGCCATCCCTTCCCTACTTCCTCGTATGCGCCCTAGGTATTTCACTTCTACCAGCTTTTATTTGGACATCTTTGATCAACACTTCTTTCGCATTCCTGGAATATTTATTATTATCTTTCACTGTTAATGATAATGTGATGCTGATACACTATGATCGAGGGTATAAACATACAAATAAATGTTTACGAATCAGAAAATAGCTGAATAATGCATGACACTCATTAATGTAGCATAAGCGGATGCTACATGTTGCTACATGTTACGTTACAAATCTCATAATACTTAAAGTAATTTAAAAGCATAATTATTCGTATAAACTTTAAGTAAAATACACATGTTTCCAGAGTCAAGCCGCTACATCGCTACAAAACTCAGAATTCCGGATTTATGAGATTAAAGATATGGAGCTGTTAAAATGAGGGAAGACCACGCAACCAGATGAGCTACAAGTTTCAACATACGATACATTGACTATACCACAATTATATAATTGCCACTCGGTAATTTCCGCATGCTGATTCAGAATTTTTGGTGCAAAATATCAAGTGCAAAATATAAATGTATTTTAAGAATCAGGTGATGTAATAGCCTTGTCAAAACTTTCCAGTGGCAAGCAGTCTGGTGAGGACTCGTCTCCGGAGAAAGATGCATTCCCAGAAGAAGATCATAGATTATCACGGGCATTCGTCCTTATGTTATTTGTTTCATTGGAACCCAATCCAGAGTTTAAAAATTCCCGAGCGGATTTGAGCGATTTTAGCAACATCAAACTTAGATTTTATTCAGCTTGCTGTTTACAAATACTTATGTTCATGGCTACACGAATTCAGGAAAGACTTTTTATTCATGAAAACTATTACGTGAGGTAAAAATTTGTAAAGAACGTATAAGGGAGAAAATAAGGCACTCGGAACTAAAAAAAGTTTTACTAGGCGTAGAAGTTTAAATACATTGCATAGTATTGCATTATTCTTCCCAACAGACCATTTATTTATTTTTCTATGTTAAGTTTATTTCTAGATCATCTCGAGAACAATATTTTCAAAAATACATCATAAACTTCATCAAAGATATGAAGCAACTGATGAAAAGGCTTTTACGCTCCAACGGTATATGCATTTGAAAAATTGTACTCTCACCTACACCTTAGGACAAAATATTCCAAGAGATACTCAATGTTTTAAAACTTTCAAAGACCTTACGGGCTGCTGCTGAGTTGCTAATTCATCCTTTTATAAAACGGAAAAAAATATGAATACGCTCATCTCCGGCGTTAATTGCAATCATATAGTATTTTCAACGAGTCTTAACCCGTCAAGTATACCCTAATGAATGGAGTTGCCCCAATGGAATCAAATTAAAATTCAACCCCTAATCATTTCCAATGATGGCAAACATTCACTCCACTAAGTGTCTTCTGAAAATGAAATCGGAATATCGTTGTAAGAATATTCAATATCACACCGAGTGATCATCTAAATATATTATCAGCAATGCATTTTTCGACCAATTAAAATATTAAGTTTATCGAAATTTGAATTAAAATTCCATCAGTGCTACCACCTTCGAGAAGAAAATAGTACTACATATCAAGGAAATAAACGAGGAAATTTTCGAAATACTCGTCTAGGCTAGGGCTGCCAAATAGTGAGGAATACCAGATCGCACCATTCATGCCAGCCCTCGTGGCATGTCGAATAGAGGACCGACTACTAGGTTGCCTCTCCTCGGGTGGACTGATAGGAATCCAGCAACGAAACCGCTTTCTCGTCTAGTCAAGGAGAACGAGGACGAGAAAGACAAGCGGGAAACACTGACGACGCGCCATTGAATCCTCAGATTACTCGACGCTCTTTTTGAGATTCATGCTCAGAATATCGTCCTAGAATGCTCCGTAAACCTGAGAAATATCGAGGGAAAAAATGAAATTCTTGATCGACATTACGGGATTACGTTGGTAGTTGAGCCTTTAATATTGGACTGTAAATAGAAGTTACTTTGAATGAAGGGAATCTATGATAGCGAATCCTGTTGCTGTCGTAATAAAACACGAAATCCTTCCATTTCTATGACAGTGGAGAAGAAAAGGGTCTGATACTGATCATAAAAAAACGAGCAATCTTACTTAATAATTCCGCCCACCTTGGCTGAGAATGCCTCCCAAGATAAATGGTCCACAGTGGAAATTTCCAACTCATCTTAGGTATCGTATAAGGAAATATCAGTCGATGAGTTCGATCCCCAAGAATACTTATGGAGTCTCATTGCTCCTCAATTTTTTTCATTTTATAACTTCACATGCAAAGGTCACACTTGGCAGTATAACTAAAAAACAATCTCTTCCTTTTGTCTCTCCTCCTGTCGGTGGATTTCTCTAAGATGATGTTTAGAGAGTTCATTGACTCAGGCTCCGCACCCACGGCCTAATTCCCTCCGACGGAACGACCATGGGTTCGGCTAACCTGATCCGCCTGTCCCTTCCCATCCTCCACCCGCCCTGCGCCCGAGAAACACCTCATCTAAAGGAACGGCATTCGTCCTCGGGCTGCACACGAAGTCCTCCCACCGAGACGTTATACCACACGCTCTGAACCGCAGTTGCCCCTAAGAACATAATCCAGGGTGCTGTAGATCATGGTCCATTGCATAATTGCTTCCAGCCTCTATCGCTGAAGAACGAATGGATGAGAAGTGTCGTTAATGAGAATATTTGAAGAGATCGAAGAAGCGACATCAACGAACCGATAAATCATATTCAAACAATAAAAATGTTTGGTACTTTTTCACACAATTTACTAAAGACGACCGGTTTCGTCGCAGAGGCGACATCTTCAGGTACAGAAATCGTTATTTTTATAGTTATTTTGTTGTTTAACTATAAAAATAACGATTTCTGTACCTGAAGATGTCGCCTCTGCGACGAAACCGGTCGTCTTTAGTAAATTGTGTGAAAAAGTACCAAACATTTTTATTGTTTGCAATGGATTTTCACAAAGTGAGGCCTGAAAAAATCGAGTTTTAAATCATATTCATATAGAGCATAAATCAATTACGAATACAATGCCACCTGAAGTGTTTATGGCATGGGGTGAGTTTTAGCCAACATGCATCAAGCTATGCACCTCATCGTTCAGACACAAAAATTTCAAAGATATTCTCATACGAGGGGCTGCTGTGGAATGTAATCCAGCATGTATTGCTCCATGTATTACATTAAACTAAACATTGCATTGAACGGAAAATTGACTGCTTTGTAAGGATAAAATGCCTATAAAAAGTCGGTAATTCAATTGAGTTCAATAACGAAAGGCTGGTGTAGGCAAAATCTAGGCTGATTTTAGAAATACATATTTAAAAAAACACATGAATAGAAATAAACAACTCGTAATGAGATAGAGGAAGACCAGTAATTGTTCAAGGTGTTTTGCGGCTTTTATTACCCGTGAGAGTTCGAGGAAATAATGATAACGTATTTCACTTGGCTCTGCAGCGTAGTTAAGTCCTTCAATGAATCATGAAAAATACTATTATTCCGTCTCTAACTCCATCCATCCAAATATCTGATTTATATTTCATCTAAGAGGAAGTTTTGCTTGCTTTAAGCATTATCACAATAGTGAATAGTTTGCACAATTTGAAATTGAAACGATATTTTGGTTAATTTTGATTTATTTTCACAGAATGGAGAATAAAGGTGAGCCATCAAACGTACCTATATTCCTTTCCGTAAAAATGTGACGCCGAATTAGTGAATTCGCGAAATAGCCACTTTGAAAAGGTTTGTCTTTCAGCTATATTTCCTAATATTGCAACACACTTCAAAAGGTACCTTTTCCTTGGAGAGGCAAACATTTCTAGCAATTTCCACCAAAATCTGAGGTTTCAAGAATCAACGCCGGTCAGAAATGGCGTATAATAACCCCTGGAATGTCAAACTATAAATATTAACGAAGTTTCTACAATATCAAGGATAAATTACTTTCATCAAGGATAAATTACTTACTTCAAGGATAATAGGTCAGAAAATCTTAGTTTTATTTGGTTTACGTTATAATTTTTCAAAACTTCACCTCAGCGAGGCTAGGATAGGCGTTATCTTAGAGACAACCCCATTATCTAGTCCATTGGACAATTTTTGCCAAATCTCCCGGCAAAAAAGAAACTTGATATCTAACGATCCTCCATGGATATTTTAAGCCACATCTCATAACCTGATGTTACAACGACCAAATACACACCAAAACACCAGTCGGTTGCCATTCCAGTTGCCGCACGTGGAAATTAAGCCTCTTTCCACACATTTCTGCAGTGTGGACCGATTGTTAGCTTTTCCTTCCTTGACCACCCTCACCTTCTTCCCGCATATCCTATTGGAACGCTTGGATCGCCAAAGCGTATCGCCATTACCAAGTTCATTCCTTTACTGGAACCCATATTGACCACCCGTGCTCGGATACAGATAATGATAATGAAAATGTGGAAATCTATTCACATAAATGTATTTTTAAGTGCATTCTCATCACATTCTATCACTGGCAACCAATGCGCCGTCACCGTCGTAACTAATTACCTTTAAAAGGAACACAAAAGGCAGTTACGACTAACTTCAGCACTTCAGTCATATTATTTTCAACGAGAGGAACCTAGTTTTGAGAGCGGTTAGTGCAGACTTCATTGCTGTACAACTTTTTGGATTTTCAAGAGACGACTGCAATAAAATTGGAGAAGACGAACGTAAAAATTTTCCTTAAAATTATGATCAACCGTATGTTCAATACCTGAATTATAAATAATAAAAAGAATTACAACAAATGATCAACGATGAGAACCTAAGAGTAGCGGTCACCGATAGCTGTAGTCCACGTGGAGCCCCCCTGTGGTCCACGCCTCCAGAGAAAATTACCGTTGGTCTTAAATGCTGCATTCCTATTTTGGATAATCTATATGATTGCGCAAGAACAGATTCAATACAATTGAAATTATTGATACTTTTGAGCGCGAAAATCTTCCTTTTCAATTTAATTGTCAGATGTTTAGCTTGAATGAATAATTTCATCGAAATCAGGGCTTTTGTCCAAAAATATTTGGGACCGCTGCACAGTGGGCGGAAATCGGAAAAAGCCGGACAAAATTACAAAATGGCTTTTTTTGAGTTATAAACTTGAAACTTCGCAGGTATACTCAAAAATGATTGAAATTTATTAATATGTACTTAATTTGACATAGATCCTACCCGTTACTGAGATACAGAGGCTCAAACGTGAGCAAATTTCCATAAAAACGCCCGTCTTCAATTTTCTCTGAAAATCTTCCAAAGTAAGTGAATGGTGAAGTTATGGGTGGATTTTTGCCGAATAAAAAACCACATAATCTGTTAGCATGGTGTTTTTTCTTTAATTTTCCGTAATCTTAAAGAATACAGCCCATAAATTCTTACCGTGCAGTAACAAAATGGCGGATACTGTTTTTAGACAAAGTTTTACATTTAGGTAGAGTTTCAAATAGGTTTTCGGCAAGGTCGCGCAGAGTAACTTATATGAGAGCATTGCTTGAAGATTTTTTGAGGTCTTTATGCAGTTTTCTATGAAATAAGTTTGCGTCGCCGGAAATTACATTGATTTTTCGATCGCGCGGCAGGGTTCTTCTCCGCGCGTCGGGAGTTGGATTAGCCGCGCCGCGGTAAGGTTATTGAAGCCGTATGGGTTTTAACACTCAAAATTCACCGTTTTTACGTTTTGCTTCAAGACACCGATTCTCAAATGGTCTATGGTGAAGACAGTGGAGGTTGTTCATGCGATGTACTTGCACGTTTCATCGAAGTTCATTTCGTTATCTTTGGATACGATCGAAGACCATGCTTCTATTAAAAGCGTTCAAACCTCGACAAAGTGAGTTGTTTTCCTGGGACTCATACAAAAAGACCTACCAGAAAGATACCAGCTGAGACCCTTATACCTTCTTCAATCACCGATCCCTGACCCTCAGGATTCTAATTTCGAAAACGGTCGTTTTATGACACCCTGAAGCGGAGCCCTTGGCCGTCTTAACGGAGGTATTCTGGGATGGGAACTTCTAGCTTTTTTAAAATGTGCATCACACCCTCAGTTTTACTTTGACATACAGATTACCATGTCTTTACACGTTTACCATACGTTCCTCCCCGTGTACGCATTAGGGCATTGGAACACCATAGGTTCGACAAATTTATTATTTCTAAATTTTACATAGGCTCCATCCGCCATTCCATAGAAAATGCCACCTCACATTATTACATGACTTGATATCTACAAAATAATATTGGAATTGGTAAAAAAATCATTCACTGGGTAAAAAATATTTGCTCCATTATTTATTGCGGAGGCTGAATTTAAGACAAGGCCCTGATGCTCTGAAATTTCTCAATGACTTCCTGACAAAACGCATCCTATGGCCATACCTTAAGAAATGGGTCGAGTTCTCGAAATAATGAATGATTTTTGTGTCGATACAAAAGTTGGCTCGCTGACTCTATAACATTTCCAGAATTTGTTATGCATCACTTTCCCGATACTTCAACGACAGCCGGTTGAGTATTGTATTTTTGTAAACATCTATTCCTCTCAAATTGATTGACTAAATAAAATCCCCCCCGTAGCTTCATGCTACAAAATTCATATTATATTTGCCAGGCATTCCAGGGCGACCAAAAAAATGTCGCACCTATGTGTTAGATCATGCAGAAGAAAATTCAAACTTTTAAAACTACTGCTACTACTGCTGAGCTTGCTCTCGCGGCATCTGTGAGTTTGAGAGAGAGGGGAGACACTGCAGCAGCTCACCTAATTGTAGAAATAACAACTAGGACCCCTACTCGGGCTAAGAGAGTTCTTTCTAAGTGGAGGACGAGTGAAAAGGTCCACCCTGAGATGACAGTGGAAGAGGCACTGTCATTGATGATTGCCTCTGATTTGACCAAGCGTCAACATCGGTCTTTTCGTAGGACAGCTCTGACAATGAGCCATGGACACGAATTGTATTCCAGTTATGATAGAATAGCGATAGCAAAAAAAGGCAGCTTATAACGAAGGAATTAAAATAACTGAGACCATGTGCGAAGTAAACCTTCAAGCACCACTGAACCACACCATATTGGGAACAATAGCCTACTTAGCCACCACTTCCACCTCTCAAGAATTAAAATGTGTGGTGAACTACACATTAATCTCTAAGTACGGTTTTGATGGCAGTTCGGGCCACTCTCAATATAAGCAAATGTGGCAACAAGTGGATGCTTTAGATAAATTCCTATTCATGAGTTCCCTTGTATCTCTTAGTTTGATTAAAAAGCAGCAGGTAACAAAGGCGCTACAGGTAACGACTGAAGTTTCCACTTTCTCTTGGTTAATTACATTTATCTCTAAACTTTTGATAAAGAATTTAAATTGCATCGGAGGCACTTCTCACATATAGGCTCTACAATTTAAGATGATACTATCTGGGAAAATCCACTGCCGACGTCGACACGATTTTGTCATCCCATCCGCTTCAGGTGAAAAAAAGAGACAAAAGAAGCTACAAAATCAGAAAGACATTACCTATATCGAAAGGCAGGTGAATGGCCTTAATGATTTCAACTCTGGATTTTACACGATCAAGTTCTGTTTACTTCTGACCATGATCAACGGAAAAGTAATGCTTACATTGCTTACCTTATTTTCCTAATTTTTTCTTAATCTTAAAACCCATATAATTTATTATCCTACAGGGAAGTATAGTCATTTCGAAATTAAGAAAAACGATAGTTTTTAGTTTGCAACACACTGAAGGACAGCTGAATCATGGGGTTCTAAATCTGCGGTGCAATAGCGTCGGGTATGAATAACTTAGGAGATGTAAAATATCGTTCACCCGATATCGATAAATGTTCTGTTGGTTTGTGTACGCTGCACTGCCACATATGATTTTCTGAATGCATATTGGATATGTCGTATCGATTGGAATTTAAACAGTAGCATTTGATAATTTTGATTTATTTTAGTTAGGAAAGGAATGCTAAGAAAAGTTTCAGCTAAAATTGATAATATAAATTAAATTAACTATTTCGAAAAAGATGTTCGGGGATTTATTCAAAAACGTACTTACAGGCAAGTGGAAGTTTGAAATTTCTACGCTCCACAAGCAAATTAAAATCACTTTAACAAATTCTGCGCACTCAAGAGAACTTAACTTTCCTTCACCACAGTCCAAGTAGAACTGAGGGTATGATACACGTTTTAAAAATCTAGAAGTTCCCGTGGAATTGTCTACCTAAACTACCCTGTCTTCATCGTATCTGCTTCAACAACTTTCTAGTGCTTACTGTCCAGGGCTCCGCTCCAGGGTGTCATAAAACCCATAATCTTCTTAATCTTAAAACCCATATAATTTATTATCCTACAGGGAAGTATAGTCATTTCGAAATTAAGAAAAACGATAGTTTTTAGTTTGCAACACACTGAAGGACAGCTGAATCATGGGGTTCTAAATCTGCGGTGCAATAGCGTCGGGTATGAATAACTTAGGAGATGTAAAATATCGTTCACCCGATATCGATAAATGTTCTGTTGGTTTGTGTACGCTGCACTGCCACATATGATTTTCTGAATGCATATTGGATATGTCGTATCGATTGGAATTTAAACAGTAGCATTTGATAATTTTGATTTATTTTAGTTAGGAAAGGAATGCTAAGAAAAGTTTCAGCTAAAATTGATAATATAAATTAAATTAACTATTTCGAAAAAGATGTTCGGGGATTTATTCAAAAACGTACTTACAGGCAAGTGGAAGTTTGAAATTTCTACGCTCCACAAGCAAATTAAAATCACTTTAACAAATTCTGCGCACTCAAGAGAACTTAACTTTCCTTCACCACAGTCCAAGTAGAACTGAGGGTATGATACACGTTTTAAAAATCTAGAAGTTCCCGTTGAATTGTCTACCTAAACTACCCTGTCTTCATCGTATCTGCTTCAACAACTTTCTAGTGCTTACTGTCCAGGGCTCCGCTCCAGGGTGTCATAAAACGACCGTTTTCGAAATTAGAATCCTGAGGGTCAGGGATCGGTGATTGAAGAAGGTATAAGGGTCTCAGCTGGTATCTTTCTGGTAGGTCTTTTTGTATGAGTCCCAGGAAAACAACTCACTTTGTCGAGGTTTGAACGCTTTTAATAGAAGCATGGTCTTCGATCGTATCCAAAGATAACGAAATGAACTTCGATGAAACGTGCAAGTACATCGCATGAACAACCTCCACTGTCTTCACCATAGACCATTTGAGAATCGGTGTCTTGAAGCAAAACGTAAAAACGGTGAATTTTGAGTGTTAAAACCCATACGGCTTCAATAACCTTACCGCGGCGCGGCTAATCCAACTCCCGACGCGCGGAGAAGAACCCTGCCGCGCGATCGAAAAATCAATGTAATTTCCGGCGACGCAAACTTATTTCATAGAAAACTGCATAAAGACCTCAAAAAATCTTCAAGCAATGCTCTCATATAAGTTACTCTGCGCGACCTTGCCGAAAACCTATTTGAAACTCTACCTAAATGTAAAACTTTGTCTAAAAACAGTATCCGCCATTTTGTTACTGCACGGTAAGAATTTATGGGCTGTATTCTTTAAGATTACGGAAAATTAAAGAAAAAACACCATGCTAACAGATTATGTGGTTTTTTATTCGGCAAAAATCCACCCATAACTTCACCATTCACTTACTTTGGAAGATTTTCAGAGAAAATTGAAGACGGGCGTTTTTATGGAAATTTGCTCACGTTTGAGCCTCTGTATCTCAGTAACGGGTAGGATCTATGTCAAATTAAGTACATATTAATAAATTTCAATCATTTTTGAGTATACCTGCGAAGTTTCAAGTTTATAACTCAAAAAAAGCCATTTTGTAATTTTGTCCGGCTTTTTCCGATTTCCGCCCACTGTGCGCTGGCTTGAAGAAATTATTTGCGACAAAACAATGTCATAATTAAAAAATATAATTTCAGAGATACATCTCATACTATGCTATAACAATATATCAGTAATATTATACTCAACAGCTCAATAAAATTAAGTAAATTGCAATTTAAGTCAGTAAAGCTAAGTATCAGCTATTAATACTATAATGACAGGGCCCTAGTACTTAGGATGGCAACGGTAAAACTTTAATCGGCTTACGTCGGGTTAAGTTGTTTCTTTTTGGAAAATTTTAAAAAGATATGCAATTAAAAGTATGGATACTTTAACGCTTCTCATGTTTTATAGATAATCGTGATTGGGTTGAGATTTTTTTTCAGCTCCGTTTGCCGTTGACGGCGATAGAGAAAAGTTTTACTGGTGAAAAGTCTAAGATATTATCAACTGAGTTTACTACTCATAATTAGCCACATTAGCCACAATTAGCCAACAAGGATTTGCTCCATTTTCTCACCAATCATCGCATCAAATCCAAAGGAATATAAATACCCCTAATTCCATTTGCAAGCTCTTATTTTTCGATGCACTACGTCGAAGAAAAGTTTATTGCATCACATGAATGCAATTTTTTTTTCAATATAACCCCTTCAATATGAAATGAAAAAATAAGGGAAGTTAGACTCCTTATTAAATAAATCCGCAAATTCCGCTTTTGATGAGAAAAATTAAACAGTGAATAATGAAGCCAAAAGCCATCAGTAGTTAGCGAGATAATGCAGAACATGCCTCCTTTCAGAATATACTCTAAAATAACAAGATTTTGAATCTCTAATTCCACTTCGTGACCGATTAAAAATTTGCCTCAGTTACTACTTGTAAATTTTTAAGTGCCAAAAATAAAAATGAGGCAATTGTTGGAGTTGAATCCATTATTTTTATGGAGTTACAAATGTTGACCGTCTGCAAAAAAATTAGCGAACGAAAAGAAACATAAACACATCATTTCATTTCACCTCACGAGATATCACTGGCACGCAACACACGAATTCACAGCGCCGAGTGAAGGGCTAGCAAGCTGGTCACTCGTCTCCATATCCAATTCCGTTCCTTTGTTCTGCCTCGTTCACATTAAGATTGTCCGAGCGTTTGTCCTAACGATAGTTGGCCGAACTAGCCGTGTGAATGCATGTCCTGACCAGTGGCGCAGCGAGGGGGTGAGTTTCGGGGGATAAACCCCCCCCCCCACAGCTCAGAGAAATTTTTAAGTTTAATCTATTCTAATTAATCGGATTGGTATTACTAATAGAATAGTGGAAGGTTTAATAAAATATCCCTCAGAAAGCTGTAAAACTCACAATTTAGAACTATTTACCTGAAAATTCCGCAATTTATTAATCTCGCACATACCGGTTATCCTGGTGGGCATTCCATACCCCCACACACCCCGGTATTAGTTGCACCAAACCCCCCCCCCCCCAGCCTTAATTCCTAGCTGCGCCCCTGGTCCTGACAATACTTCACGTTGCCACTTTACGATGGTTAGTCGCTCGGAGACCGGAAAAGGAAGCGACAAGAGAAAGACGAAAAGTTCGTGAAGCTCTCTTCGCTCTATTTTTTTCATGGATTTGTCCTGGGAAGGAAGAATATGGGCGGATGAAAAATTATTCGGTAAATACGCGTTGAACACAGTAATATCTTGACCCTGCATACCTCAGCAGCTTTGCTAACCGTGAATTTCCCCTTCAATTTAGATTCAGTCAGCACTAGAGGGCAGCACAGGTTTTAACCATCGTCATGTGAATGCACGATGGTCCCGACGATTGCTGGAACAATCGTAATCTGAACGAGGCATTCGCATCCGTAAACAAGTGACTCACAGGGGGTGATCCTCCCCTTCCGATTGATCAACCCCTACCTCAACCCTTACTAAGACGAGAGTCATCGATCCAGCCGACGACCCCCCACTCACCTTCAAGAGCCAATCGAACACGGCGCCAACAGTCCCGCGGAGTGACTTCTTCTTCCTCCTCCTTTGCTCTGATCGATTGTTGGCGCTTCCAAAAATAAATTCCGGCACCTGAAAATGTGAGCCTAGCTTTTATACAACCTCTTAAAGTTGCAGCTCTCGCGCATGCGCAGGAGAAATGTTTTATTTATTATTTTTCGTTTTTTTTACACAGCCGCGGAAGATGAGGGGTATGCTGTGGCCACCAGGCCGATCAGGAGAGGAAGGGAGCAAAACTGCATTCGGAATCTTAAAAGAGAGTCGAAGAGGATCCGGGCGAGAAACGAACAGGTTTTCTTGTTTGGAAAAAAAGGCGTTTTGTTCCCCCTCTCCCATCTGATGATGATTTTCTTCGGGAACCGGATGGCAGGAGAGGGGGAGCGGGAGATGAGGAGGTCCACTCCCACGGGAGAGATTCCTCCTCCGTCTCGGAGAGTGTCTATCATCCCATAGTGGTGAGGCGACTATCACTCCCACCGTCCGACAAAATCTTTGTTCCTCCCTCCCTCTACACCCACACCCTCGCCACCACCCCCTTCCCACCCTCGGCACGTCCCGAGGAAACCCCGGAAGTGTGTCGCCTCATGACAAAACGGTCACCGCGAATTCAAATCCGAGAGAAAATAGGAAACAAAAGAGGATGCGTGAGATGATGAGGAAAAATCACCCTCTCCACAACTATGGCGATTTTTCATGATTCGTTACTTACGCTAATCTAACGCGTTATCAAGTAAAAAATTTTCAAGTTACAGAGAGTATATCTGAACCAGAATTTGCCTTTATCTTAAGTACAACAAGTTTATAGCAGATAAAAAACTGAGATAATATTTTCATATTTGAGATACTTCTGAATGTTGAATAGAGTCTACTACCTTATTATACTTGAGAATTGAGATTTTCAACACGACAGCGTGAGCTTTAAATAAGTAAGACGCCATGAAAAAAAAGGAGGGCTTTAAAGCGAACGAAAGTCAACTGAGTGTTTTTTGGGTCTATTGTCAATATTTTGTGTGCCTTTGAAATAAAGTAAAGACACAAAAGCTGGGATAAGTGAGTGAATTCTGTAATTTGGGAAGCAGAATAATTAGCGATGGAAAAAGCAAGAAAGACATTATCAGTAGAGTTTCCCTGGCGAAGAGAGAATTCCACACACAGACAGATCTACAGAGAGCGAGCATTTTAGGCATAATAGTTAAAAAAGACGTCCATAGGAACTTATACTTGGAGTAAGCATTTAAACGGAAGTGAGGCTCGGAAGCTAAACTGCAAGGCCCTTCGAGAATTCGAGAGCCCTAAAGGGGCCCTCGAAGAGTGGAGAAGAATGATGTAAATCAAATGGATAGACCGAGTAAGCAATGAGAAAGTACTAAGAATAGCAGAAGTGATAAGAAGCCTCGAGAAACGCTTAATTAGTAGGCGGAACAACTTATCAGCTATATTTTACGGCATGTTGGTCTGATAAAGACAAGCGCTGAGAGACAAGTGTACGGAAAGAATTAAAAAGGAAGACCACGAAAATGATGATACAAATGATAACATTGGAATGGTTTCCTTAAAGGAAGGGAATTCCCTTACTCACCACCTTAGGATCAAGCCAGCCTTCGGCAAGAATTTAACTCTAAAACTCCTCCTTCCCCAAATTGAACGGCACGGTGGACATAATGAACCAAATTTGAATTTACAGATTGGGCATAAGGACATCAGGCAGACTTCATTCCAGAGATAGCACACAACAAGAGGGAAAAAGCACCAATGAGGGAAAAAACGCTTATTGGTGATCAACGATATGGAAAAATTAAATGAAAATAATTTCATTGTTAACGTGAATGAACCAATCCTATGTTGTTGATACAAATGCATTAATAATGAAAGATTCGCAGATGAAATCCTCCAGAATCATTTTCTTTCTGCTTTTCGATCAGATCACTTCAGGTTCACGTCCAGTTCACTCTCTGCTTCTCGATTGTCATCTCACTAACCCTAATACCTAATTTTCAGCCTCATCCACGTTCCTCTATTCGATATTCAACATCCTCTTTGATGTGAATGAATCAACCGCACGTATTTAACACAAATAGGTTAATAATGAAAGCTTCGCAGAAGTGCACAAGCTAATATAGCAGTTGGCGGTAATATGGCCTCGAGAAAACTAATACTGATAAGAGAATAAATGGATAAAAGGTTAAATAGATAAGGAAGCAAGGGTGAAAGAGAAGATTACAATCATGCGACTAGAAAAATTTCCGATTAATTATCCTTACCTGGAGCGTATAGATAAGATGAAATAATATGACGAAGGAGGGATTAAAAGTAATTGCGGAAAGAAGGAATTGAGTAAACGAGGAAAAGAAGAAAATGATTTCGAATGACGACAGGCAAAGCGGGGATAAAGAATAAAGCGTAAAACTTTTTCCTCCATAATAGTTAGCTGGAGGCGAGGCTACTGAGAACCTGCTAAAATGCTGGCAACCAATAATGATAATGTGAGCTACCTTTCTCCCTTGGATACTCCTGATTTACCGGCACAATGATCTTTCAAAAGCTATCAACAGACGTATGAGTCACTCTTATGAAGGAGTTGCCCACCCTCCACTTTCCTCTAGAGATTTTCGTTAATATTTACTTCTTAAACGAAATGAGTCGTCGGTTTGGATCTATTTCTACTTTCCGATTATCACTCCATCAATCCAAATTACTAACTGTCAGCCTTATCAACGTTCCTCTATTCGATTTTCAACATTCTCTTCATCGACCAAGTTGGAAAACTTTCATCTCTCGCCTGGTCCTCTTTTTCTAAGGTTTGGCTTCGTTTCTTTTTTTTTTTAATGCGTCGGCAGTTTATAGAGGTCGGTGGCTTGGGGGCCGAAACGATGGGATGATATGCGAGCAATTGGCTGTCAAGAGCCGACCGAGGACCCCGGCATAAAATGCAGACGGGACGAGCCTCCCCTCATCCTCATTCCCTCACACCGCCTTCCCTCACCTGCAAGAACTTCTCACCGCTATTCATATCCTCCACAGTTTGACAAGTGGATCCACGAATTCCTAATTTACGTGCATTAATTAGATATTTAAAAACTTAATCTGTACCACATACTGACCGATTCGCAGATAAATATTAACATAATAAAAATAATAAAATTAAAAACAGCGTTTTTATTCGATCTATTAGATAGAAGAAAATAAATACCCTGCCTATCAGGTCCCATCCATGGCAGTAGGTCCAAGATCCCACATTCAAATTTAACAAAGGATAAAAGACAACAAGTTCAAAAGCAACAACGTGATGCGCATTAGCTTTAAAATTGACGCTGGAGTGATATAAATTCATCATCACATTTTTGAGATTTTAGTTTTAGTATAGAAATGAATATTTACTGAGAAAGAATTTAAGACACTGAAATTAATGCGCAATATAATTTTGCTTTTTGAACACCTAGGCGTATATAGCCGTAAAATTTAATCGTGGGACTTTGAGCCAACGCTGGGTCATCTTTCTAATTTTCATCTTTTCTAATTTTTAAATTAGTTTCTCGATTTACAGTAATATTTCCTTCCTTTTTTAGTTTTATGGAAAACTTGTTTTTCATTAAATTTTTAAAATATTGTAATATAACATCCATGATTTTACTTTAAAAAAGTGTGGCCTATAAGGCTGCCAAGAACTTGTGCATAAAAAGTGCGTAATAGAAAAGTTTACAATGATATTAAAAATCGTTAAAGCATACAAGGAAAGTAACGACCCCTCCAGGATTTCAACCTAGAATCTTCTAAAACGAGGTCAAGCGTTGCACCAGAGGGCACATTTCATATTTAAGAATAATTAAATCATTTAAATGTATGCAGCTGCTGATCGATTAATGTAAAACTAAATTAGCGCAAGAGATGGCTCATATTTCCTACGGAGAACTAGAAATAGCGCGATTACGCTTAAATATTCTCATCTAATTCTGATCCGAACCGAAAATTTTAAACCGCTTCCTCATTCGAAATTGATTGAATTAGAGTTGCAATATTTTGCCCGAAAAGACAAACAAACAGACAAGAAAGTGACAATATAAAAACGTGGAAAGAAGAAACACCATCGGTATTCGATGGTTATCAACCAATACTTTCACAGAATTTCCCAAAATGTATTATTAAAAAAAAACGTGTATCAGGTAAGTATTGCTGTAGAAAAATGCAAAATATGACAGTACGAGACAGATTCCATAAACATTATTTCACTCAAAACTTCAATGACTTCATATCACTAACCATATGATAAATCAATTTGTAAATCATAATCATAGCAAAACAGGGCTTAATTAAATGGTGAACTGTTTAAACTCACAACCCGATGGCCAAACGGTAGAGTATTAATGGCAAACTAATGTTTGTTTTTTTTTAGCGCAAAATTATAACTTTTACAACCAACATGAGAAACAATTTTTTCCAAGGAATTTTCTTTTGCGAATGTTTTCGCGGTAAGGTGACGTTACCTCATGCCACAGCAACTCCGAGCAATCCGCATTGCTACAAACACAGCCTTGCAAAAACCTAATTGCAAGATACAAGATAAAATACAACTTTCATTCAAATTGTGACGGCTGCCCGGTCCTACGCCACTGCGCTCGCCGCTCTTCTTTTGTCATCACTATATTTTCCACCTCCGACCGCGGCGGTGGCGCTTCATTAGGTAGCGAGGAGGTGAGCCAGAGAGGGATACTCGGGGCAGTCGTTCGAAGAAGACCCGAGGGCGAAGCCTGCCCGAATCACTGAGGTTTTAATTTTCGGTAACGTAGTTTTTTTCTTTATGTGGCCGAGTGACCTGCTACCCAGATCCTCGCTTCGAGTAAGCTCTATACCTTAGTTTTTTTTTATCCTGATTACCTTCCCCTAATTCCCAGTGATGAAAAAGGGATAGGTTTGACCGCTAGCACGGTCCCTCCCCAACTTTTACTGAGGGAATTACCTTCCCCAAGTGGGAAGTTGGTATTATTCCGAGTACGGGCGGAATAATTTCACTCTTGCTCGGCATCCCGTACTGGCGCCCAATCGTTCATCACAACGGACCTCGACCCAGAGCTTAACCCGCGGCAGAACTGTCACATTTTGGCGCCCAACGTGGGGCCAGAATTGCATTGGGAGACGTCCATCCGCTTCCACCACGAGGTTCAAGGTTAGTGTTTTCGTTAGGGTCAACGTTGTTTTCCCTATCCCATCGTTGGTTCCTTCCCGTGGTTCACCCTGCCCTGTAGTTTATCCCGACGAACCCCGGGAAAAGAAGATTAGTACCTCATCTCCTTTTTCCTTTTGTTTGTAGCTAGTGATGGAAGGCAAAACAGGTACCTCGTGGATAAATGAGTTATCCAAGACGGAAGCGATCTCTTATTGCACGAGATTCGGTTTACCAACAGAGGGTACTTTAGATCAGATTCGAAGTGCGTTAAGGGAGTATTGTAAAAATCTACCTGCCGCTGAGGCTTCGACCGCGCCTCCCGTTTTTGAGGGGAACTCGGTCGATAGTTTATTGAAACGTTTAGCGGAGGCTACGGTTAGTGTAAATCCGCGTTTAGGACCTATCGATTGGTCGAAATTAGCCGCTAGAAAGGGACTTTCCTTCCGCGGGGATGAAACAGAAAGCGTTGCTTCATTCTTGGAAGCCTGTGAGGAGTTTCAAATATTCAACGAGGCTACCGATACCGTTATGCTGCGACTCGCTCCGGAAGTCTTAAAAGGGCAGGCTTTGAAGTGGTTTCGAGTGAACCGCGAGTCATTTGACTCATTTTCCTGTCTTAGAGATAGACTCCGCGAAGCTTATCTGCCAGCAGATTACGACATGCGGCTGCGGAAAGACATGTTCGTGCGTACGCAAGGGGCGGGTGAGAGAATAAATGCATTTTTAACATGCATGTCCGCCATGAATAGGCGTCTAAGACAACCGCTGGCTGAGAGGGATTTAACTGAGTTGGCGTATGGGAATTTACACCCAGACTACTTAGGACTCAGTTTGTCAAACACATTTTCCAGCATGAGAGAATTGCTTATTTTTGGTCGCGCTGTGGAGGAGCAGAGATCGCGGAAAGAAGCATATAAACCGCCTCCGGAGCAGTCTGATATGGTAGATTCTGAATTTGGTTTTGCCCGCGATAGTGCTGTAGGTTTTGGGTCCGTGCCGGTTCTAAGTTCTGCAGAAAAAGATCGGCCCCCGGCAGTAAAGTGTTGGAATTGCGACTCCCCGAATCACTTCTTTCGCCAATGCGGCAAACCTCTCTCAAAGTTCTGCCACCGCTGTGGTAAAAAGGGACGAGTCGTTAATAATTGCGATTGCTCGGGAAACGAAAGAACGACGCTCTGAATCCAGGCCATGAGCGTCGTAGTGGCCAGTATAGACCTGCAGGCCTGGAAAATAATTGGGAAGATTGGCTTATTACGGTTAGGCATGCCATGTGTCAGCCAAAGCCTTTGGTGTGCTCTGTCTCCGGGCGAATGTTCGTGGAGGTAGAGATCTTTAGTCGTAAATGGCCAGCGCTGATAGATACCGGTGCGACTCAGTCGGTAATTAATGCCTCCGTGGAAAAATGGTTACGCCGGCTAGATATTCCCACACAGGAGCGTAATACCCAACTAGAAATGGCTGACGGGAGCAGGGCTTCCAGCCTAAAATCCGCAGTCCTTCCCGTACTCGCGGGCGATAGAGAAGTTCGGATAGTGGTTGCCATCCTCCCGCGTATGCCCTATTGTGTGGTATTGGGAACGGATTATCTTACGAAAGTCGGTGCGAGACTAGATTTTTCGGAAAACACTGTAAAAATAGGCACCGCGGATATCCCCGTCAATCCTTCTTTTGATTACCCCGCGCGGGACGAGGGGAGCTTGCAGGCACTACGTGCCGACTGTCATCTCAAGCCCGAGGAGGATGACGCCCTTATGCGATTTCTGGACGCAGAGATTAAGCAATTTGACCTTGTTCCGGGACGCACTCGTGTGGTGAAACATAAAATCGTGTTAGACAATGCCACTCCCATCAAACAAAGATACTATCCCGTCTCTCCCGTAATACAAAGCATGATTAACGTCCAGGTGGAAGAGATGTTGAAAAGGGGGATTATCGAACCTTCAAATAGTTCGTGGTCTTCCCCCGTCTTACTGGTCCCCAAAAAGGACGGGACCAGAAGATTTGTTGTGGACTTCAGGAAAGTTAATAGTGTTAGTAGAAAAGACGCATACCCCCTGCCGTATATTGCCAGCATACTCGATAAACTGAGGGCGGGAAAGTATGTCTCTACTTTAGACCTAGAAAAAGGGTATTGGCAAGTGGAATTAGAAGAAGGAAGTCGGGAGGTTACGGCTTTCACCATCCCCGGCCGTGGTTTGTTCCAATTTAAAGTAATGCCCTTCGGTCTACATAGCGCAGGGGCAACTTTCCAACGGCTCATGGACAAGATTATAGGAGCCGAATTAGAACCCCACACGTTTGCTTATTTAGATGATATTGTTATAGTGAGCTCTTCGTTTCGTGATCACTTAAGTCATTTAAGAGAGGTATTTAAACGCCTGAGAAAAGCGGGTTTAAAGATTAACGTAGAAAAATGCCAGTTTGCCAAACCCCGCCTGAAATTTTTGGGATATATCGTGGGCAATGGGGAATTGGAAACCGACCCAGAAAAGATTTCCGCGGTAGCCAAATATCCCCCACCCACAAATGTTACCGAACTCCGGCGGTTTCTAGGATTCGTAGGTTGGTATCGCAGGTTCGTACCCCGTTTTGCGTCCATAGCCGCGCCGCTCACGGACTTGTTGAAAAATAGTCGAAAAAAATTTTATTGGTCAGAGGAACAAGAGGCTTCTTTTATTAAATTGAAAGAGTGTCTCATATCCGCGCCCATTTTAACCTGCCCCAACTTTGGCTTGCCGTTTATTATAGAGTGCGACGCCTCCGGGGTAGGAATAGGAGGCGTTTTGACCCAAAAAGATGAAGGGCGGGACCGCGTCATTGCCTACTGTTCGCGAACCTTAACACCTGCCGAAAGGAACTACAGCACGACCGAGAGGGAATGTTTGGCCGTATTATTTGCCATTAGTAAATTTAAACCCTATGTCGAAGGCTATCGCTTCCTGGTCATCACGGACCATGCCTCCCTCAAGTGGCTTGCAAACTTCAATAACCCCCAGGGCCGCCTCGCGAGATGGATTTCGCAACTCCAGCAGTTTGACTGCGAAATAGTCCACCGCAAAGGGGGATGCCATGTAGTGCCGGACGCATTATCTAGGATCGCCACATTAAAGGGGGATCCCGCGCCTACCCCATCGAACATTGATGACCCGTGGTATTCGAACCTCTTGCGCGACGCGGAAAGTAACTCTTCCGAGGGCGGAAACTTACGTATTGTGGGTGAAAAATTATATTATAGGTGCGGCGACGGTACGTGGAAATGTTTGATTCCAGCAGCTGCCCGGCTGCAGGTTCTCGAAGATAACCATTCTTCTAGTAGGGGTGGCCACCTCGGTTTTTATAAAACCTACCGGAAGGTGAACGAATTTTATTCGTGGCCGTCCCTCCGCAAAGATGTAAGTGATTTCGTCCGTCGCTGTCGAACTTGCCAGCGGTATAAGGTGACGCAGTCGAAACCGGCCGGGATCATGAGACCGCATGGTATGGTGCAGCCCTGGTCGGTCGTCGCTTCGGACATAATTGGCCCCCTGCCGCGATCTCTCAAAGGTAACCGTTATATTTTGGTTTTCCTGGACACGAGTACGCGCTGGCCCATCGCGCTTCCCTTAAGAACGGTAAATACCACCCATGTAGTAAATTATTTGCGTAACGAAGTAGTTAATGTTTGGGGCTGCCCCGAGGTGCTCTTGACTGACAACGGCCCCCAATATGTCAGCCGAACCTTAAAGAAAGTATGCACCCTGTTTGGTATCAAATTGTGCCACACCGCTCCCTATTTGCCGCAGGCGAATCCTTGCGAGAGAACGAACCGGTCCCTCAAAACCATGCTGTCGATCTATTGCGAAGGATGTCAGCGGAAGTGGGACGAAAATCTCTCGGATATCATGTTCGCGCTCAGAACCGCCGTATCAGAGACCACGGGTTTCTCCCCGGCGGAACTAAATTTTGGCAGGCGACTTAGAAAACCCAAGGAATTATATCAAGAGTGTAATTCTGGAGATTTGGAGGAATTCGATCCTCAGACCTATGTGGGGAAATTAAAGGTGTCCCTGACGAAAATGTTTGCGGAGGCCTCGGAGGCCCAGAGAAAGGCGTCGACGCGACAAGCCCACTACTATAATTTGAGGCGTCGACGGGTGCAGTTCCCCAAGGATACGCTGGTGTGGCGTCGGAATTTTCCCCGTTCTGATGCGGCCGAGTTCACGGCGGCCAAACTCGAACCGAGGTTTTTAGGGCCATATGTCGTGAAAGACAGGGTTTCAGAGTCAATCTACCGCTTAATCACCCTCAAGGGCAAAGCCTCTGGCGATTGGCACGTACGAGACTTGAAACCGGTATACTAACCTACTGCGGCGGTCGAGCGCATCGCTGCGGGGTTTTTTTTTGTTTGTTTTCAATTGCACGTTCAGTGTGTTCTTCTGGGGGGGGGGGGGGGGGATGATGTGACGGCTGCCCGGTCCTACGCCACTGCGCTCGCCGCTCTTCTTTTGTCATCACTATATTTTCCACCTCCGACCGCGGCGGTGGCGCTTCATTAGGTAGCGAGGAGGTGAGCCAGAGAGGGATACTCGGGGCAGTCGTTCGAAGAAGACCCGAGGGCGAAGCCTGCCCGAATCACTGAGGTTTTAATTTTCGGTAACGTAGTTTTTTTCTTTATGTGGCCGAGTGACCTGCTACCCAGATCCTCGCTTCGAGTAAGCTCTATACCTTAGTTTTTTTTTATCCTGATTACCTTCCCCTAATTCCCAGTGATGAAAAAGGGATAGGTTTGACCGCTAGCACGGTCCCTCCCCAACTTTTACTGAGGGAATTACCTTCCCCAAGTGGGAAGTTGGTATTATTCCGAGTACGGGCGGAATAATTTCACTCTTGCTCAGCATCCCGTACTGGCGCCCAATCGTTCATCACAACGGACCTCGACCCAGAGCTTAACCCGCGGCAGAACTGTCACAAAATGAATCCACTCAATGAGGATATAATTGAAGCCAATAAAAAGGAAAAGTGTGGAATAGAGAAATCAATAGTTGTAAAAATTTAAGGGGCGAATGGATTGTTAAATGGAGTCGTTTATTTCTTAAGCGCACCTAAAATCAACTGTGGCTGTAATGGATGGGGTTGCACCGTGGAACTTATTTATGACATTGTTTTGAGGACCGGCGCTGGAATTGAGCATGACTTAAAGCTTGCGGTAAGCTCATAAAGAATCCATGTGGCCAGAATTAGCGATGTCGAAGAGGCGCTATGGAATTAATCCGCTGCAGGAAATGCGCCGCGAGGGAATTTTAATTGGAGTCGAGTTCGGTTACTCCTCGCAAAACAAATCTGCCGACGGCAATAGTCACTTATATATTTATGTTTACACGCCCACTATAACGTTATACGATGAAATATTTCAATTTTAATTTGTGCATGACGTGAGGCAGATATAATTTAGGTTCTCAGTCGGCGAACTTCATAGATCACAATCACAACTTCATTAAGAATACTAAAGAAAGAAAAATTATCGGTAAAGGACATAGGAGAAGACCGAGAACTTCATATGTAAAAGTACTGGTGACGGCAATGGGATGCACCACTTATTATGATATAAAGAGACAGGTTGAAGATAGAAATTGCTGGAACTCATGGCTGCAGCAACAAGGGAAGCCTTTAGAAGAAGATGAAGTTTGCCCGCTACGCGAATGTACAATACCGGATATTATGGAGTGCCTCACAATTTATCAAGGGCATCTTATTTGAATGTGATTCTTAGTTGCGGAAACTGTATTAAGTTTATAAATTAGAAGGCTTCTGTTTTTAGAAACAAATATTTCTTATGTATGTTTCCGAAAAATGTAACTAAATCAATTTTGTTGATTTAAATCCAATATTGAGCTAGAGAGTGAGAAAGCCGTTCAGGATGAAAATGATTGACACCGAGTACTGATGACAGCTGAAACTGAGGGAAATAGTATGGAATTTTCCCAAAATCCGTCCGACCCTTTAAATTATATCAATAGTGCACAATACCTCCATTGTTTCATATCCTTCTCGGAGTATTGCTCTTCAGTAAGTGCGTTAACATAAATTTTTGGTCCTCTATAGCTCCAGCAATGGTCAACAGAAGCAGGCAGACTACATATTGTCCTGAAAGCACCAAAACTCTGTAACCATTGCTTGGGTTTCGCTCGATTTCATACAATAAACAGCTGCTTCATTCAAATTTGAGAGATTTTAAGAAAGTGGTTAAAAATTTGCATTATATAAAAACTATAAATGAATGCAATACTCAGTGCACATTTTATTGGCAGAGGAAATCCAAAAAACTGAGTGGGGTATTTCCTGCCTCGATCATTGATATCTCCGACCAGGGCGCCTTCACACTACGCTGCTGAACGGCGCCGCTGAGCAGCGCTGCCCAGCAGCGCCAAAAAATGTACACGCCGCTCGGCAGCGCGTTTGCTGCGGCGCTGCTCAGCAGCGTGGTACCGCTGCAGAGCAGCGCCGCAGAAAATTATTCTAGGTTGGACTTCAGTGTTTGTCCAGTGTCGTAATGGATGTTGACCAAGATGTGTTGCTCCTTGCACTGCTGATAGTGCGACGAAAGAAAACGAAAAAACAGAAGACTCCCAAGCGTTCCTTATGGCCACTCTGTCACTGTAGGAAGCAAGGGAAGAATCCCAAAGCGCTGGTTGATTTTCAATACTTGTTATGAAGCGTTCAGTATCAATGCTATCTACACCTGTTTCCATTTAATGAAAACGCGAGGCAGCGACAACTTCTCTCAGAACACTCGTGCATCAACTGGCGACTGACCGTACGACCTGGATATGTCGACCAGACTGGTAAAATTTTCGCCTGACCTAGGTTTCTAAGTTATCTTGTCTAAAAACTGTTACAAAAGTGTTTATGCTACAAATTAGTTTCAATTTTTACTTATACATTTCTTGTGTTGTATGTTTCAAAAGAAAGGATTTGAAATGAAAGCATTTTCCAATTGTATACACTATACCCCCCCAAAGTAACGTATCCTTGTTGCCCAACTTGACACCCTGACTGCCCCCCTCTTGCCTTGTCTACACTACAGACTTAACTTAAGTGACTCCACTTAAATATAATCTTAAATGTGGTGCGGTAGCTACACTTGAGCTTTAAGTCGACTTCAGCACCGTGATTGTCTATACCGGGAAACAGTTTTGTTGACAGATGAAGGTCTAGGAGAGCAATTAGTGATGCCCCGTTTATTCTTTGATCCAAAGCGACTGTTATTTGAAATAAACTTCCAAACTCCGAGAATTAACCATTTTGGATTTAGAAGGTTAAAAGAAAAGACCGATTTCAGTTCCTGAGGGAACGCTATATGGCGAGAGGTGATGGAGCCAGAGGAATTTAGAATTACTAAGCGTGACTTCGTGGAATGACATATTCATAACATAAACGAAAACACTTATTGCTAGTCAAAATCCACTGCTTTATCAAATCCATTGATGTTAAATTTCAACCTTTAATTCCTCCCACGTCCAATGAAATCGCCATATCTTATCCCCCTCGGCATCCCTAGGACTAAAATTGAAGCCCTATGCAACGGTTTCAATAACAGTGTGTGGGATGTTACTGAGTGCATTCGTTTGCGTTATTTTCGATTAAGACACCATGGAAATTTAACTGTTTCACCGGATCCTCTGCCGTCGTCTCATTGTCAGTCTTAAAATTCCTTAAAACGTTTCTAAGTTTTATAAATCGAGTTCCACCGTGAGCAACAGGCATAGTAATTAGTTTTCACGGAAATAAAACCAACAATAAGATGAGAAACTCCACAAAATAAATTATTCGATTTAATAACCCCAACACTAGAAATTAACTAACGAAATAGAACGCTCAATAACCACATCATAGAATACAGCACAACTTAGAACATAATCAACGGGATGATTCAGGAGTGGGATGGGTATTATGTGCCATGGTGCCATTTACAACACTTGAAGAGCTTCAACCGTGCGGAAACAGTTGCCTACGCAATTTAAGTTGGGTTCTAAGATGACTTAAGTGGAGGTGTACTTAAATGAAGCTGGTGACACCTACACTACCACCTTAAATAGAGAGCCAACTTAAGTAGTCACTTAAGTTACTAATGTAGACCCGGCATCTGGCCAATAATCCTGGCTACGGCCCTGCATGCTGCGGCGCTGCTGTGGCGGCATAGTGTGAAGGGCAACAGAGCCGCTAGCGGTCGCCGCTGGTGGCTACTAGTAGCCGCTAGCAGCAGGTCGCGGCGCCGCACGTTCTGCGGCGCGGCGTAGTGTGAAGTCTCCCATTGCTCTCAATGTAATTCCATCTGCAGCGCCGCTTAGCGGATGCCGCAGATGCCGCTTAGCGGTGCTTAGCGGCGCTGCAGATGGAAAATCAATTTTGAGCTAAATTGAATTCAAAGCAGCAGTTATGGACACGTTAAGCGGTTTTGGGGTCAAAACATGTCACAAATGCAAAAGTATTCATTTATTATATTATGGTTCACATATCTTGCTCAAACATCTAAGGCAATGTGATTAAAATTATCAATGATTATATATTATATTTATTTTCTTGTATTTAAAGAAATTCACAAATATTTTAATTTTTATTCCTATGCAAGCACTTCGAAATCCAAGAAAATACTCGATAAAAATGTTACATATTAGGCATTTCCTTCGGGATGTATTTTATTCACAGTTAGTTTTATTCTTTCTACTCTCTTACTATTATAATAATTCGCTTCATCGCCTGAACCAGGGGAGCTACATTATATGTGGTCTGATATAAACCCTTCGCTGCATTTTGTTTCATATACGATACACTACACTCATTGCCGGTTATTTCTGAAGGGCACAATTCTTCCTCTCAAACACATACTCGTCGTCGTTATACAATGTGGTTCTCGAAGCAGTAAGTAGGTGCCAAAGGTGATCAGCTTCTAATCATGCTGAAGGAAGTCAGCTCCCCGAATGAGAAACAATTAAAAGGATTTAGCCGAGTGGTATCTATCTTCTGTATTATTTCTACTGTATAGATACCTTTCTCTCAACTTATACGCAACCAAACTCTACAAATGAGGTACCAAAATGCACAGAATTTATCAGAGAACATGCGACGGCATATCTTACTTCCTAAATATTGCTATTGTTTCCTAAAATTGGTTTTTAAATAATAAAAAAAAACAAAAAAAAAACAAAAAAACAGTAAATATTCCTGGCGTTAACGGCGCACAAACTGATACATTTGTTCATTTGCAACAATATCTCGCATTCTTTAAATAACTTTTATCAAAATGCGGCTGATTCCACATTCAAGTCCCCCGTTGATGCGTAAGCATGAGTCATCATGTGCGTTTAACAGAGGATAGTGTAATTACTTCCAATGTTGTGTTTAAAGAGGTCCTCTGGCCTCAATTAGTACAGGAACATTCCAATTAAATTTGTACATAATACCCTGCCATTTTTTCCACATTTTAAAATTAGAAACGCGCCTATCCCTCTGTGGACCTGCATTGAAAAGAGCGGGGGAAGCCCGCTGGGAGCGGGCGCAGCACGCTCGTATATGTAATTAGTAAATGCACGGGCGCCAATGCGAGGTTTTCAACGAGTATTTGAGATAAAGACCTTTTGTGGGAAAATGCCAAATACAATCTGTGATACATACCCATTTAATGTAAAAATTGTCTATAACCATAATGTATCATATGTGATACACATTAAAATATTGCCTTAGGAAATTAAAAAAGAGCAGAGAAAGTTATTGAAATGTAGTAATTGAAGCGTTTCTCGATATATTTTATTGAGAAAAAAATGTTTGGCTCGCTTTCAGGAATTCGTGCAGTTCTAATAGTCGACATTTAACACGTAACTGACTTTTTACGCAATAAATCTTACTCATAAGCACCGGTGATTCAAACAAGCATCTCAAACGAAGGAAAGAAAGTGAAAATATCATGACTAAGGGTTGAATCCTTCCGGTTATGCACTAGATAAGGGATCGCCAAAATACGGCCCGCGGCGGGCTTTCATCCGGCCCGCGCACTCGTTTCAAGTAGCGCGCCATTCTCGCTCGTTTAACTAATTGTTCGTAAATAAGAAATACGCCACTGGATTTGCCGATGACTGAAGTATATCGAATACTTCAGTCATCGGCAAATTTGCTATCCGGCACGCGGGTCGATTCGGAACTTGGAATTTGGCCCTCGTGCCCTAGTAAATTGGAGACCCCTGCACTGGATTAATACGCGAAATACAAGCGGAGAACCTCGCGGTCACCCAGGAAACTAAGCTTAGTTACGACATGAACCTGGACGGCCGGGTGAGGGAGGGGTAAATCTAGTTGCTCGGAACTCCCAAGGTTCCACAGGAAAGAGGTCCCAGAGAGTGGCACTCGCTATACCGGATAGGAAAGGGAGGGAATGGTTTGAGAGCGTGAGGGTTGGAGTGAAATCACGACGGAAATGCCAAGGAACGGAAAGCAGACCTCCCTCGGATGGGGCGAGAAGCGTACCAGGAAATTGCCATTGCGAGTGACTGAAACATCCACGCGATTTCAACCCCGTTCCGCCATTGAAATAACGGGAAGTTTTGGGTCAATGGGTACGTAACTATAAACCCTAATTCCTTCGTCCACATAC